>NC_143550.1:157330468-157641875 GCF_054136105.1 Typopeltis vanoorti | reverse complement strand
AAGAAAAGGATCTAGTGTACATGTATGGTGTCGCTACATGCAATCTCTAATATTACTGGGCATAATGGCATGACTTATGTACATTTCAATTGTCCGAAACGTGCACAAGTTACGTTTGTTTCCAGAGATAGACGACCACCATCCAGAAATATGTTTTTAAATCTGTGGTGAGCAGATGGCATCTCCACTCTTCGCTCTAAATGACATGGATTCCAGTAACACTTGTAGCATCGCTGTTTGGAATAGGGTCACTATCGCTAACTCAGCAACGATGCTAAACGTACTGGAGGCTTACAACCGTTCGTGCTGGGATTTTAAAATAATAAAAATAACAATAAAAATCGAATGTGGAATCTCAAAGGCCTTGAGATGGAGGGTATGTGGAAATCCAAACAAACATTACGTGCAATGAGTTGCTGAATTTGTTCAGTTATGTTCAGAGTAAGTCTGAGCAGCAATGCATGCCATAAATCAGCGATTTTCAACTGGTGTGCCGCGAGATTTATGAAAACAAATTAATTGAAAGAAATAATGTCATAATTTGTGCATTTATTTATTAGTGTCTGGTCTTCTATCTTCTTGCGTATGTAAATCAATCAAAATTATGCCTATATTTTGCCAGATCATCAAAAAAATTAAAAGAATATATTTTTAGTGTGCCGCAGAATTTTAATAATTAGTCTAGGTGTGCCGTGCTATGAAAAAGGTTGAAAATCACTGCCATAGATGATTGCTTCTGGGTTAGGAACAGGTGCAGCTCGTGCATAGGCACTGCGGAATTGCAGCACCCCCAGTTTTTTGGATATGTAAATATCTTTATTAATTTACTTAAGTATAAAGAGCTAATAAGCTTCATTTCGGCAATGAAAACATTACTTAAATTAAGGGGATATTAAATCCCACATAGTTTTAAAACCGAATAAGAAACTCAAAGATTGGAATCAGAGAGTTTCTTGCCGAATATAGTAAACTATAAAGTATCGGCGACACTAGCGTTAGCCAATGCAAGTGATCCTGGTACGTAGTACAATACCGAACGACTCGTTGCAAAGGTGGGGGAAGTTCAGATCGCTATTCTTAGGTATTTTCCATAATGTAAAAACACATTTCCTAGGAAATGTATGCTGTTATTACATTATGGAGAGAGGTCACTACACAGACCGGTTTCAGCCTTTTTTGAGGCTTCATCAGTGAGTAGCTAGACCTAATGGCAAAGTGTATAGCGAAAAGAACTTATATACTCTTCGAACGAGTTATCCAAACAGGTGCAACCATTAAGTTACTTAAGTATAAAGAGCTAATAAGCTTCATTTCGGCAATGAAAACATTACTTAAATTAAGGGGATATTAAATCCCACATAGTTTTAAAACCGAATAAGAAACTCAAAGATTGGAAAAATTTTTATATTCGGCAAGAAACTCTCTGATTCCAATCTTTTAGTTTCTTATTCGGTTTTAAAACTATGTGGGATTTAATATCCCCTTAATTTAAGTAATTTATTAATTTATTTATATTTGCTTGTAATATTTAATTTTATCATTAACAATCCTATACAGTTCTCTTATTTTTATAAAAAATAATAAAAATCCATCTTGTAGCACTTAGGAGGGCGAAGGACGCTAGCAGCACTGTGTTTACCACAGTGTCATATTGCTACGCGCGCAAACATATGCACGTCATAGTGAGATGCGAGCTAATAGCGTAATGTGGCACTGTCCGTCGCGCAGTTCCACTGTTGTTTATATGCAGTTTGTGCCAGTAGTAGAGTGTTCGTAGTGCTTATCGTGTTTACTCCGCCTCTTTAAATATATGGACATTACGATTAAAGACATAACATTTGTTATAGTTTTTATTTTAGAATATTATTGGCAGAGATGTCGTGAGGAATTTTGGCGCCTACGGCCAGAAAAGAAAATTGCGCCGTTGAAAAAAAAAAAAAAAACTTTAAAAATCTCAATTTTTGCGCCTATGGCCGGGCCGCATTGGCCATAGCCTCACTACGCCTCTGATTATTGGGGTTATGATAATGAATTTTATTTTTAAGTAATTTTGAATTATACCAAACTGTATAATTTTATCGATAATAAACAATATTTTTTCATGTTTCATTTTTTCTTAATTTTTACCATAATTTTGATATTTTATCCAAACACGTATACACTGTACTTATAGTTCGAAAGTTGCAGCACCCCCACGATTTCAAGCAACGAGCCACCCCTGGTTAGGAAAGTGTTTGACGTTAACACCTAATGCTGCTAGTGTTTGCTGCACCTAATATGACGATCAGTGATAAGTATAAGCAAATGAAGTAGTTATCCCAAACCTTAAATTAAGAAAAAGTATAAATCATTCCCCACAAAAAAGTTAACTACAGAAAGGCGGCAAATGATTATTTATTTATTCATCTATTTAAAAAAAATAGCGCTGGTCTGGTGCTATCCATGATTGATCAGTGTTTCGGATATATATATATATATATTTATTTATTTATTTATTTATTATTTATTTTTTTTTTAACTGGATGACAATGATAAAGTGGTCGACAGTTTTTTGTACCAGAAATGCGAAGGCGGTGTATTGAATCGACATAAAATGAGCAATGATATGAAGAGAAAAGCCATGGATTAGATATGTGACAAAGCAGCCAAAATGATTCGAAAATATCTCACCAGGAAGTGATGTGCATACTTCCTATGAAGATAATTTAGTAATAAAAAAATTTATAATGCTCGATCTAGTATTATTCCTTCTCTACCAATACCTTTACAAGAAATGCATGATTATTTAAAAATCTTGACTGTTAGAACTAACAGAACTGAAAACGTTTTTTATACGTGAACAACGAAAGAAACCATTATAGTTGCATTCGCATGTTTAACTAATCTATAATTTCTTTGTAGATTAGTTAAACGGTTGCCCTAAACAGTTTAAGCAAATTTTTACCATGCACTTCATGAAAATGACAGTTATGTGCCTTTTAGTATTATTGTTATTTAGGGCAAACCTGGTGCTGAAGACTGAATAATTTAAAATGATCGAATGAAGGATAAAACATGCAGTCATAGCATAATATATTTTGATCGTACTGTTCCTATTTAAGCAAAATTAATTAATATAAAGATGCTGTTTTGTGGTTAGTTGGTGTTAAAGCCATATAAGGATATGCAATTCTTTATATATAAATAAACACTAGAAGTTACAAGAACAGACTTTTATTCTTGGAGGTTTAACATTTTTGGATCAAAGATGACCTTTGTTGATAACCTTCGTTCTTACGAAACTTTCGTAGTGAACTCCATGCACCTTATTTTCACAATCGTCGACTTGATGGCTGAAGAAAACGCCAACATAAAACCGAAATACAACAAGACAAGATTAGCTTTGCTCTGGGGAAAGCAGACGATCTCGTACTTGCACCTATGTCAGTATTTTAGAAGAGAACACTTAGAACATACGAAAAGCAAACAGAATACGTGAGACACATGACTAAGGTCTTCAGGAATGTCAAAAGCAATCTGAAAACAGATACATGAGAACATGCCGCTCCTGCTGTACGAAACAATTGTTTTGCACATTACGAACAAAGAGAGTCTTTCACATTTGTTTGGCAGCCAAGTATGAGCTGGAGTACTATGTATGGTCCAATGCGCTTGTCTTGTTATTAAGAAATAACAAGACAAGTGCAATAAATACTGAAAGTTATATACTCATTTATTTTGTTTTATTTCATTGTACTCGTAATAGTACTGAGCTCAAGAGTAATGAACTCAAAATGGCATACAGACAGGAATAGAATTTAAAGCACTAACAAACAGATTCAAAAGAAAATATTAATTTAATAACAGAAATGTATCACAACTATATTCTTATAACTAAAACTGCCATCTTAAATTTTAATACGAAGTTAAAATAAAAACTACGCAATCGTAAACAACTTATGTAATCAATAATAACGCAGCAGTTTAATGACTAAAGCTCAAGTTTTGAATTATTGTATTATTATTGCTATTATACAAACGCCTCCTGGAGGCAAGACTCGTCGGTACTACTCTCTTGTTTTAAATACTGAATTATAGTTTTTGTTGTTGTTGTTGTTATTATTATTTTAATTACGTCAATGCAACTAATCCCATGAGGCAAGTTTATTATATATGGTCAGTTCATTGTCATAAAATTGTTTCATTAAAAAATACAACATATTTTTTCATAAAATCACACAAAATGAAATCTATATTTATCAATACATCGTGTATTACAGTTAAGTTTATGAAAGACCTTTTTGAAAAGTTGGTGGCTTAATTTAACGTTCCAAAATATCTGGCTGGAATTTGCTAAACTGATTGGCGACCTACCAAATAATGGGGAGAAATTATCTCCAGACTTACAGCAATAGTCTTATTACAGTTACAGACAAGAACCTTGGAAGGGGTGATTAAGCCTTATATTTTGAGTTGAATGAGATCATTATCAGTGAGGTTGGCACACATCAAGGATGTCGAAGGACAATAACATTTGGCAAGAAACAAAAGTTGACAGAAAAAAATATCACACAAAAATAATATCACAAGACGCAGTTCATGTAATGTTCGAAGCAACAAAAACAATTATTTTTTTTAAAGTAAAATATGAATCACTTACGTGTTTCAAGATTCGTCCTAGTTTGTGAATGTTGCCCCGATAACCTTGCATGTAGTTAAGGAAATTCAAATCAGCAATTCTCTGGGGAATGGCCTGCATGAAATCATATGCCTTTTCTAAATCATATGTGTCTTCCTTTAGTCGGGCTGTGTATTTAATAAGCTCCTGAAAAAATTACAATAACAAGGTGATAAGCTTCAGACAATGAAAAAATGCTAAAATCATAAACTAATTATTACTTATACAAAAAGTAAAACTGAATCGTAGAATTATATATGACTGCAGATCATAACAAGTGTTCTGATCAATATTCTACAAGAATTAAGTTTGTATGCAATTACTTTCATTAAAATTTTGATAGTGATCATCGGTTTCCGAAAATCACTTATTTCTATGACGAAGCTTCAAACACTACCTTAATAAAGGCAACACTGTTCTGGAGAGTGTCGTAACAGTATCAAAACGACTTTACTACTGATACCATATTCAACATACTTATAGACGGTAGTAAACAATAAAATTTTGGTGTAAAATACTTCACAAGCAAACATTTATTGTTTGCTATAAAACACACTGCCTGAAAGACATCGAAAGTAATCGTCCAACTCTACCCTATGATCAGCAGGAAAAGCAAGTTGGATACACAAACCAAGTTGCTCATCTACTTGGTTTGTGTATCCATCTACTAACATCCAGAAACTACAGAGAATACAGAACAAATGCCTGAGGATGATCTTGGACGCTCTTTGGCACATTAGAAACTCACAAATCCACAGAGAAATCAATATCCCTTACATCTCCTCCCTACTCCTAGATCTAGCTGAGAAGTTCTTCACGAAGACAAGCAGCCTCCCAAACCCGTTGATCAAGGAAGCTTCGGAATATAATGAAAAGGAAAGATACAAATAAAAAAGGCCCAAGTCTATCCTACGTCCAGCTGAACACAGCTAAACTCACAGCCATCACGGGGCGAGCTTAAAGCTCATTAACAATCCACTCAAAACACTTTGTTTACAGACAAAGGGGAAAACGAAAAGCATCTTTGCTTCACCCATTCAGCCAGTAATGTTATGCGTTATTTATTGTTTGCTAATACTCGATTAAAATATAGATGAAGTCAATCATATAATTTCTATTGAAGTTGAAGTATACTATATTATAAAAAAATAAATAAAAATCTTGAAGTTCTCTCTTTAGTTCCGAGTATACTAAAAGAGCATTATATATTTTTATACATTTGGATACGGAAAAATGACTTTGCTCAGATATATTATTATTATTATTTTATTCACATAATCGATTATTATTATGACATATCATGACATATGACATTTATTATTATTATTATTATTATTATTATTATTATTATTATTATTATTATTATTATTATTATTAAATTAACGGTAGCGATAGAAACGCAAGAAACACTCCAACGCGAAATTCAAGAATTGCGGAAAGAAATAAACACACTCAAGTGTCAAATGGAACACATGCTACAAAAAGAAAGAGAAAAAGAACTTCAAATTGAGGGCATAACGAAAGAAAATACAGAAGACTTAAGCAACATAATGCAACTGACCGGCAGCAAAATTGGAATTCAAATCGCAACCACAGATATCACCTATATCAATCGAGGCCCACAAAAAAATAAAGAGAGACCGCCACCAATCATCGCTCGTTTTCCCAACAGAAATCTGAGAGACTCCATTCTTACAGCAAGCAAGAAAACAAGGCCGACAACAACGATCCTAACTGATAAGAAACTCCCAACACCAATCTATATAACGGAACACTGGACTCCATACTTCAAAAATCTTCTATACCAAGCAAGGAAGACAAAAACAGAGAAAAACTACAAGTTCCTGTGGACAAAGAATTCCCAGATATTTTTAAGAAAGAATGAAAACACTCGAGTATACATAATTACGATTGAATCCGACTTACACAGCCTACCAATATAAAACACTAACTTTTCACATCCTAAAGAATAAGATTAGAACTCATTTAAAAACTACATGATGGAGATCTCAAACATAGGCGAATATATTCAGTCAGACAACATAAATTTCAAGGTCTTTGACTCTTTGAAGAAATGGTCAGACAATATTTCCACCAACACCAACTTCGCCAGCATACACACAAACATAAGAAGTATAAAAAACACTGGCTTACATTGATAACACAGCTCAATTATACCATGATAAACATAGATGCGCTAATACTGACCGAAGTTGCAATAAACGACACAGAAATTTACGCATACAACATAAATAATTACCAAACCTACAAGTTATGCAGACCAAACAAAAGAGGAGGTGGCATTGTGGCATTTATCAAAGAAAAATACAATGTGACAGAAAAACAAACTCACTTCGAACATGTGGAAACACTAATTTTGGAACAGACACAAACAAACAGCCACAATAGTATCAAATACACAACATACAGACCCCCAGATAATAATCCATTCAGTTTTCTTCACGAGTTAGAAACATGGCTAAGCGGCATCGAACCGCGTGCAACACACAGGCTCATCCTAATAGGAGACTCTAATACTCTTGACCACGCTTCTTCAACCACTAACACATATCTTGATATACTAAGTCAGTACAACATAAACCTTACCATTAACTCCCCAACAAGAGAAGAAATACTCAGTAACTCACTAACACAATCATGCATTGATCATATCAACATATGGGCTCCCATCCATACATATACATCATCAGTAATTAACGTAAAAATTGCCGATCACTACTTTGTCTCAACTTCGTTCTATTACGTTTCCTACCCCCCCAACCACCAAAAAAGTCGACAAAACTCGATCATACTAAAGAACATTGCCGATAACCAAGTAAAAAATACAGACTGGAATTCCCTACTTAAAATAAACGATCCTGTAACATTATACGAGAATTTTCAACTAAAGTTCACAGAAATATACAAAAAAGCAAGAAAACCCACACAAACGAGGCGACAAACAAACAACAATCCATGGATAAATGACGACATACTAAATACTATCACTGTTAAAGAAAATCTATGGAAAAAACTTAAAAAGTCACCCAGTAACACACATTTACAAACCTAATACAAAAACACAAGAAATAAACTAACAACAAAAATTCGCAGGGCAAAAAGACGATACTACTTCCAAAAATTCATGGAATATAACGACAACATTAAGCAAACATGGGCTACACTCAACGAACTAGTAACCCGAAGAAAGAAAACTTCAGCACAAGATTTTATTGCAAAAAGCTTCGGTCAGGACACAAACTAAGAGGAACTAGCAGACGATCATTCAACCATGCTTTCACAAACAACATCACACAACTCAAAAAAGACAAACTACCAACGATCAACAAAAAACTACCGACACAAAGTCAACAACAAACGATGTATTTTCCACCCATAACAAAACAGGAACTGAAAGAAGCAATCCTACAACTAAAACCAAAGACCACTCAAGGAATAGACAAAATAAGACTCACAGACCTTATAACACACTTTGAACAAATAAATCCAATACTTTTGAAACTCATGAACATAACATTCGACACAGGCATTATTCCACAACAACTAAAAACTGCAGTAATTACGCCAATATACAAACACGGCAAAAGAAAAGATACCCAGAACTACAGATCAATAGCTACACTACCAGTCATCTCAAAAATTCTAGAAAAAATAACACACACCAGACTACAGAACTATTTACAGAAGTGCAATATCATCTCACAAAACCAATATGGCTTTCAGAAAACAAAAAGCACCATTACTTTATTATAAGACATCGCCGACACAATAAACAAAGCTCTCGACAAAAATAAGAACGCCGTCCTTATACTGCTGGACCTAACCAAAGCATTTGACACACTTGAACATAACATACTACTCACCAAACTATACTCAATAGGTATAAGAGGAACACTACATACATGGTTCAAGAACTACCTCTCAAACAGAACACAAGTTACAAAAATAGGTACATGTCAGAGTCGGAGTATACAAGTAAAACATGGTGTACCTCAAGGTGCCATATTATCACCCACTCTATTCAACATATACATTAACGATGTTCATAACATATCCATAAGCAGTCAAATATTTCAATACGCAGATGACAGAGTACTACTAGCAATCCACACAGACATTAGCACAGCTTTCTGCAAAGCACAACAAGACCTAAACGAAATCCACCAAACATACTTCCACCAAAAGCAATTCTAATCAACGGCACCAAAACATAGATGTTGATAATACACAACCCCAAGAATCATACACCCTGCATCACTTACCGATACATTGTCACACATACCGCTGCCAATGTTCCGAAATCAAACCTGTAACACATGCAAAATACCTCGGTCTCTATATAGATTCCCACCTTAAATGGACAAAACATATACAATACCTACACACCAAACTCCGGACCATCGCAGAAAAACTCTTCCAAGTTAAAGACATTATTCCACCCAACATAAAAAAAAAACTCCTATATCACGGTATCTGGGAATCTCTACTCAGATACGGAATAACAGTCTATGCAAATACATCAAACAGCCACCTAACAAAATTAGAAACATTACACAGTAAAATCGTGTCAACAGTAATCTGGACACCTTACACGCAACAACCAATATCCGACAAGCACATGGCGGCGATACACAGAATTCTGAGCATTAAAAACCTGAAACACTACACGACATTAACAAGAAATTACTTCAACATCGCCAATCGAAACAACAGAGACACATATCGTATAACACGACCTACAACAATTCTTTACATCCCCACACCCTTCAACAACTCATACGGTTCTTTTGTGAGATCACATCAGATACCCACGCAACTCAACAACCTACCAAGAAAGTTAAAACACGTAGATAACTACAGAACATTAAAAAACGAACTCAGGAAAATATACCAACGAAGTTAAGTTAAGAAACCATCAACACTAATATACACATCACAAATCACTAGCATCCAATGCCTACATCCCATACATAAACAGTAGCAACAACACAAAGTAAAGGCTAAATCCCACTCGCTTCATAAAAGCTAACCCAAGCTTCGAAGTAAGTGGGATTAATTTGCCTCACTCATCTACTAGTAATCCTTATAAGCAAATGCAGAAATTTGTATGTGTAATCACTCTTTCTCAAACTTAAAAAAAAAAAAAATTATACAAAATATTCTGTATAATCTTCATTGTTAATATTAGAAGAACATGTGTTGTAAATACATAATATAAAAGCAAAAAAGTATTATTAAAAATTTTAATTGAAATCCATTGTAGGAATTGCAGCACTTATTGCTGAACTTTGTAAAATTATAAGGTGCAATGTCACACAAGGTGTTTATTGTATGTATAAATATTTTAGCAATTATTATTATTAGAGAGTATGATCTGAGTCCTTGACTCCTGAGCTGTCATACTTTCTCTTGAACTCATTCACGCTAGATGCACTCAATACTCATTTAAAGAAAAATCCAGCTCCCACCCCTTCCTTAATAGCCTACAAACTCATCTTCTTCGAATCCCTTTTCCTTCGTTCTCTTCTCGTCTTTTCACCAACTGATATCTAATAACACCCTCCTCCTCTTCTTCTATCAGAGCTGTCTTTTTTCCTGTTTAGTATTATCTGCAGTGCACATATTCCATAATCCCTATATCATCTTTGTAGCTCTTCTTTGCACCCTCTTGCAAAGCTTCTTTATCCCCAACTAGGAACCAGGAAACCAAATCTGTGCACAATAGTATACTTGCTGTCATATCAAAGCTTGTAAAGAGGCAAAAATCTTCCTTAATATTAAATGTGGATGTTGGTTTCAGCGTTGCAATTATTACCCAAGTTGTATTTGCAATTTTTGCTTTTTAGTCCCAGAACTTCAACTTCCTGTGTGCTAAAACTCCAAGATCGTTTGATTTTCTCAATGATAAGTTATGGCTTGGAAACAAAGTCTTTGTTTCGAAGCCAGGGATATTCTGCCTTCTTCTTGCTACATCGTTAAATATCGTTCGTATATTATGTTTTATTTTTTAATACTTTTGATAAGTAAATAAATAAAAATGAATAAGAAAAATGTGAATTAAATTTGCATAAAAATATTACCCTATATATATACAATAACAAGAAAAAAGGATGCGTGTAATTGCTACTCACCTTCAAAAGCAGTTGATAATCGTTAATTCTCTGAATAGGAAGTTTTAAATGTTCCGATAATGATTTATCATCTCCAAGTTTCTTGCTGTAATCCTATGAGAGAAAGAAAGAAACAAACAAATCAATTCATTCTGATTTTCTTGATATAAATGCGACAGAATGTATAAATTTATGTAATTAAAAGTAGTCATAATTGGCAACTAAGAAAAACAAAGTAATCCCAGTGTGTGTGTGTGTGTGTGTGTGTGTGTGTGTGTGTGTGTGTGTGTGTGTGTGTGTGTGTGTGTGTGTGTGTGTGTGAGAGAGAGAGAGAGAGAGAGAGAGAGAGAGAGAGCTTACTTACATCGAAGTATTCCTTGAGTGGACCAGACGATAATGCTTCTTGTGCTTGTGGCTCATCTCTGCAGTAGTTCACATGCATATCAAAATCACGTTCCTGAAAAAAAAATATTAAAGAAACTGAATATGAAAACTAATTTAGCTTTCGATTTTCATTGATTCGTTATGGAAATTTATTTAATTATACGTAGAAAAATGCTATAATTAATAATTAATCAAAAAACATTATAATTGAAGTATTTAGGCAATGAAATACACGACTTCATTATATCTCATATTCATATTGAAACCAAGTTATTCTTTTTATTCTTGTTATCTCTGGCGGTTTTCTGGTTTATTTAATTATTGTTGTGCGTGAGTGTGTTCGAGGTTAAAATTCAAAACAATTTCAGATCAGACATTTTGAATAAACTTACCAATCGAAGAAAAGTCTTTCCCAGCCTTCCTGGTTCACTGGCATAGTACTGGACACCCTTGATTAAAACGCTGTAACAAACAGAGAGAGAGAGAGAGAATATGTAAAAAAAATAAATTTAACTTTAAATTATATCAATTAAAATTTTAAATTGAAAAAAAAGGAAACATTTTTCTATCTAAATATGTACTATGATCAAATTATACTATATTAGTTATAACCATTAAATAATAGTGATGAAGAATGAGTAAACGATCTATATTTTCCAACCAAAAAGCAAACGTTTTCACTAAGAGAACTAAATTTCTTGAAAATGACAAGCTTGTTCTACTATCTTACCACGAGTTGCCTCGGTGTCACAATACTAAAAAGACACGAACAGGATGAAAATTATATTTCTTTCTATGATGTGGTTGACACTCTTTATATGCTTTTTAAACAATGTTAATGAAACATCTGCAATGAACCATATCCGATATGCTTGTTTCAGCTTTGAAGAATGAGCTCTCAAAAACCAGTAGCATTCTCCTACTACTACTCTTCTTCTTACAGTTAAAGAAAGCTGTGCAACAAGGTGCCTGATGGCTTTCTGTGTACGAACATGTTGCTCGTATGGTTTTCAGTTGGAAAGCAAGCTGCACGCTGTTCTTCTTAACATTTATCGTGTGCACGTAATTATTAACAGTTATGAAATAACAAATGATAATTGATTTCATTTCGATCCAATTATAAATTTTCCATAGGAAAAATGAAAATTGCTTACTTATTATGAAAATCGGAGATTGCTTTGAAATTACTAAAAACTACATCTTTGTAATCCCGAAGTTCCTTGGGCATAGTTTTCTTATCCATCTCAGTCATGTAGTTGTTCACTACATACTGCATATCACGGGCAAAGTCTTCTTCTGTCTCTACTAACTCTTTCACTACCCGCCTACAAAGAAAGAGAAATAATTGAATTAATGTAAATAATGAGTATGAAATTAATTTTTGCATCATTAAGAATAACTTTTCCTTAGCATTATGCAGTTAGTTAAGATTTATATAATCGCGGAAGTCATAGGAATGCCTTAACTTTAATCTTAATAGAATTTAATGATCGTGTGGAGGAAAATTCTTTGCGTGCACAAACGGTGTTTTATTATTAATTGTTTATATTTCGTTGAAGTGTTTCTGCAGAAATTAAGTTCAATTCCAGTCACCGTCCATAGGATTTTTTTTTATAGATCTTCTTTCAGCTGATTGTGGAGTTTGTTAATCTTTGGCGCAGGCTTTTTCCCTCTTAGGTTTTTTTTTTTATTTCGGAAGAAATTCGGGTATTCGGTTCCGCATCTCATCAAAATCGACTATAGAACACACACACACACACACACACACACACACACACACACACACACACACACACACACACACACACACACACACACACACACACACACACACACACACACACACACACACACACCAATAAAAAAAAAAGAACAAGGAACTTCGCGTCTGACCTTGCACACCAACCTTGGCGATAGTGAAATGTAGAGACAGAATGCCTATCGATTTCCAAAAAAAGTTAGGACCAACTTTTTGGGGAATGAAAATGCATTAGAGGATTTCTTTGTTTATTTTTATAGAAAAAAGCCCTGTGTAACTCAGTGGAAGTGGCGCTTGTGTTCTCTGTGTTTGGTCGCTCGAAGTTAGACTTAGGTTCAAGTCTAGTCGCCGACTGGAGAAACTTTTTCTAATCCTTTCTTATACCGGTTGTTCCCAACTTAGTCGATCTCTGGCACGGGAAAGCGTGATTTTTCTCTAGGAAACTGGGGGTTTTCGTCCCGTAAACTCAAGAAAATTGACCGTAGTACTTACATTATTTCAGACAGTAACACATCGTGTTAGGGTTAGGTAACAAGAGATGGTAGCACTTGTTTGCCGGTCTCTTCATCAGTGGCCGCCTAAAATTAGTGATAGACATGGGCTAGCTATCTCTAATTGGCTACTGGTGGAGACTGAACTGCCCGCTCAGTCTCCAAAAGCTAGATAGGGTATAAAGGCCTCGCCTACTCCCTATAAGGGAATAAAAGGCGTTAGCCGATTTATTTATTTTTATAGAACAGACAAATTGGAAGATTATTCCCAGTTTAAGATTTATTCACAAATCTTATGGAATTTCTTGTAAGGAGCATTATCCAAGAAATAGACGATATAATCACGTGGATTTGAATAATTTCCAAGCTTTGCGTCTTCTTCTTCTTCTTCTTTCCTCAATTAAATATATTTGTTTAATATATTTGAATATATTTCATATTTTATGAGACGACTAGAGTCGGTAATAAGTTAGCACGCAAATTATTGTTAAGATTTAACGAAGAAATTAATACCAAACATTAAAGATTGTGTACAGCCCTTCTGCGGATTTATAACAACAGCCAAATATAAACTATTTGTTAGATATATGAAGAGCCAAAGGCTTCAATTCGGCGACATATGACTTGTTTAAGTTAAGGGATATTACATCCCATATCGTTTCTTAGCCGAATAAGAAACTCAAAGAGTTTCATGATGAATATAGTAGAAACTATATAAAGTTCGGCGATTCCAAGCGTATGTCCAGGTATTTGCTTACGCTTGGAATCGCCGAACTTTATATAGTTTCTACTATATTCGGCATGAAACTCTTTGAGTTTCTTATTCGGCTAAGAAACGATATGGGATGTAATATCCCTTAGCTTAAACTATTTATTATTTTACAATGGAATTGTTGGCTTTTACTTACTCCCGTCTCTGTGCTGCTTCTCGTGCTTTCGGATCAGTTCGTTCGGTTTCTTGAGAAGTGCTCTCTATCGCCTTTTTCTCCAGATAGCAAGATGGCACAAGACCTTCCCTGCCTAGTAATGCACCAGACATCGGACGGGTCTTCACTCGCCATCTGTAAAATACAACACAATTAAAAAAACAATTATTTTTAGTAGTAGTAGTAGTAACATTTGACATTTTTGTCATTATTTATCTTGGAACTTTGCAAATGGTCCCATTAAACAAAAATGCTGATGGCTCACATCATTCGTTTATGGATTCCAAATATCAAATTTCAATGAAATTTGTCAAGCAAGAGTTCGGGAAGAACTTGCACAAGGACGGATTGACAAAATAAACCTGATATATGATAAAGTAATTTACAAACTCAACTAAAAATGAACCAAGTATGGATAAAGTAAGAAATTGTCAACGCAGACTATTAACGTTACACTTTCAAATAATCAAATATTTTAGGAGGAGGAGAAAAACCCCTTGTTTATGACAGTGACACTTAAGTAAAGTGCTTTATATTTTATGTAAAATCTCAACCATTCAAATTTTAGGTTAATAGGTTTTCAGTAAGAAATATGCACATGAAACTTAACGCCAACCATAAGTTATGGATGCTTCGCATTCTGTGAATGTTTTAATGCTTAAATGACATCAAAATAGTTACAAGAACTGGACTGATATCCCATGGTTTCTAAAATGCCAAAAATATTTTTATGCTATGCCTCCTCCTACTATAGTCAGAATGACACGTGTCCCTTGGAAACACCAGGATTTAAATCCGTTTTTAGAACATTACGAGCAGGTCTATGGCCATTTGAACAAGTCAGGTGCTAGAATAGAAGGAACAACCACCCTACTCTCCTATTAGCAGCCAAATAACTGGAGAACAAACGCAACTGTCAAATAGAAGTAACTGTCCTATCCTAATAAAAATTGAGTAATTCTTTGTTACTATCAGACCATTTGCTTAATATGTTAACAACCCATGTGATGAGAACATTTTTTTCTGAACGTTATGAAAGAATTATTAAAAATGTGAAAATTAAGAATAACAAGAATAACTTCAGCATTTTGTTTCGTTTTCATGGAATTCTGAATTATTTTAATGTATCAAAAAACGAATTCTAAAATAATGACATTTCACCTCAACAGTTTTGTCGCTCTTAAAATTCTATTTATAGTTCGTATTAGGTAACAAAATTACACGTATGGATGAGAAATGTTTCTTAACTTGTGTTGCTATTTATTTTTTTTTAATTAGACGTTTAAAAAAACATGGAAGTCTAGGATAGAGATGAAATATAGCGTGTGGAACTGGCCTACATTTATCACCTACAACTGTCACATAATGTGACACTTTAATGCGAAAAAGACGGAAGTCTTGACAGTGGAGCCTCAGCTATGAATGCACTTCCTGGTTTCAGGAACTCGACGAATTTTTGGCTTACCCTGGCACTCTATGAAAACACGAACTCCCTTTAGGTGTCAGACATTAGCCGGATGTGTAAATCTGGACTCAATTGAAAACATTCAGAACCAAAATTTACTATGTTTGAAATCTTCCTAAATAAAGCGCTAATATGCTATAGGTTTTACAACCTTTTTTGTGGATAGTTATAAATTTAAAATAAATAAATAAATAAAAGTGACATTTCTGTAGACCAAAATTGCATTGTTCAGCTCTTAACTGTCCTTTATAATTCTTTACTCAGACTGATCTCAGCCTTTATTAAGACCTCATCAGTGGGAGATGGAGCAGTGGAGATATCCAGCTAATTCTATCAGGTCTATTTCTATCAGGCCTCGTCTTGAACATTTGTTTCCCGATTTTATATATGCATAATATGTATGTGTGAAATATGGAATTTTTTGATTCGTGTTGCCAAAGTATTAAGGCAACACGATTCAAAACTATGTATTTAATAATTATAACTAAAATGTTTACAATATATCAAAAATATCTACACAGTGTGATAACGAACACATGTGATAGTAGACGTTTCTTAAAATAGGCGATTTTTTTCCTAAATAAATCTGAAACACTAAATCAAAATTGCATAGTTATTTAAATAATATAGAGAGGGATTTTTTTTATCCAATGATGATATATTTGTCGTAAAGCAAAAATAGGAAAAAAAAAAACAATAAAATATAATAAACCAATACTTAAATGTTTCATTGAGTTAGAAGGGGCTTTGATGCATTAGCATCAAGAAATATCCCACTTCAAAATTATCGAAACGATCAAAGATATATACACAATAATATGAATGTGCAATAAGTTACCAGAATACAAATAAACAGAAAATGCCTATAAGGAAATGGATCAGACACGGTCATTCTCCGAGGCCATCTTTAATTAGCATAAAATGGATGAAATAATAATAACTGCTAAAAGAATGAAGTAAAAGTGAATGCTAATGAAATATTGCGATGTTTAAATTCAACTATAGGGTAAAGTAAAGATCTAACAAAAGATACAAAATTAAGAGTCTGTAAATCAGTAGTCCGACAAGTATTAACTTATGCATGTGAAATAAGAACAGAAACGCCAAAAATACAACGCATAAATACAACATGCGAAATGAAAACATTGAGAAAAATAGCTAATAAAACAAAATTTGATTGAATAAAAATGAAAAGATTTATGAAGAATCTCAGTTACAATCTATGCATGAATGGATAAAGAGAGAGAGAGAGAGAGAGAGAGAGATCAGAATGGAATAAACATATTTATAAAATGAATTCAAAAAGAATAGTCAAATTGGCAATAAAATGAAAGTAAATACAAAATAAAAGCTGAAGCTTCTCGGCTTAAGCTTGAAGAAGATGTACAGAGAGAGAGAGAGGGAGAGAGAATTTAATAGAACAAAATATATTGCGTGTTCTAAATTAAAAAGGGGACGGTGTGGACAGCTAGTCTAGTTGTAGCACGTGGCTATTAATGGAGAAATGAAAACCTAGATGGAACACACTAGCAGTTGGGACAAAAATAACTCCGTCACGACTTACTCAACAGTAAAGAAATAGGAAATGGAGTTTCCGATTTTAAGATTTTATTCAACGATTTTAAGAAGAAAACTTGGATTCGTATAATTGCGAATGTTATTCCGGTCACTAGGAAACATTCTTTGAATCTGATGAAACGAAGGTTTAAAAGATTTTTAAAAAGTTCAGTTATAATCGCCATGTATATTAATTCCAAGTGTAATAATCAAAAGTGCATAAAACTTAGTATAAAAAAAATCAAAATTATAAAAAAAAAAAATTGAACGCCAATCTTATTATCTGCAATATCTTTGATTATTACGAACCTTGGCATCTTTCTGAAAAGTTATTTATAGTTAGAGTACTGCTAAAGTCAGCCTATTAGCCCACCTAATAGAGATGCCACGCAGAGGCAATGGCTTCAATTGGAGTCAACAAGACAACTAACGACATTAAACTGTCTACTTGGTTTGATAGCCAAGAAAATGTTTTCACCATTAGTCTGCTATTGTAAATAACAAGTTGGCAAAATAAGCATTTTTCTTGAGTAAGCATCGTGAAGAATCACTGAACAAGCAGACGAATAATAGTAGATTATTCACAAAATTTACCAATAGAATCGTAGTACAGTAGTACCATCTAGTGTTGTGTTAGAAAAGTTGCCTGTTTCAAAATTTCTGACTGTGAATTTGAAATATTTATGAACCGAAGGTTTCTATTTTATTTTATTTTATCCACAACAGAAATTGAAAAAAAAAAAATGTTGCATCATTCCGTCCTTCCTAAAATCTCTAAATGAAACCATAACTAACTAAAGCCAGGATGAAACGGATACGGGCATTCAGCCCAGAATTGGAACTCGAAAATTTGGTAAAATGAAATTATCTGGATAATCTGAATAAACCAAAGACGGGCTAAAGTTTAATAAAAACGCGTTATAATTTTGACACGATTGTGGGATTTTTACAAAAGAACCACTACTCGATAGAGTTAAACGCAGTTTATTACTGTGATCATAAATGATATCATTACACAAAAATGCATTTACAAAACGCAACTGTTTATAATGACGAGTTTCTTTATTTTCCCTCTCTCCTTTTGAATTTAAAAGTCATGTTCCATTTAAACTTTTAAAATTAAATGAAATATCCTAGATGTGTAAATTGAAAGACTGATTAAAACGCTTATCCATTAAGAAACAACAAGAACAACAAAAAAAAAAAAAAATTAAGATAAGATAAGTTTGGAGTGCAAAAGAATGCCGCCTATTTTTACTAGGAAATGAAAAGAATTTAACTTATCCAATGTCGTTGCAGAAATTAATTGTATCTCAGATTGCAATGGCGAATCCCAAAGACATAACTTATGTAATACGATTCTATATTTATTTATTTATTTATTATTTTATATCTGACCCACACATCAAAGGTCGCAAGACATACCATATCATGATATTCCATTCGCATGACAAAAAAAAAAATTCTCACTAGGCACCGGTGGGAATCGAACCCACGATCTCCTGTTTACTAGACAGGCGCTTTAACCAACTAAGCCACAGCGCCTTTCTCTCAATAATGCTTCTTTGTTATAAAAATTATTTTTACTTTCATTTTACAAATCAATAGATGCGTACGTTCTAGTAACGGACAGTTATTGCATGAAACTATAACTTCCCAGTGTCTTTATTAACGCTTGCCAAAGCACTCACATGCCAAGTATTTTTGTATTGAATCCAGCTTTCAACTAGTATATGATAGATAAAATTATGTATAGAGTCACACTGTGGGTCATGAGCATATTTCTGTGAGAATAACTGCTTATTTTAATTAAAATATTATTAGAAAAGTATTAGAAAAATTGGTAAGAGCTTGTATACGAAACTGGGCAGATGAGAATAATATTAACTGTGGAGGTCATAATGGATTTGTTAAGGGGTGCTCTTGTTTCAGTAATCTTGTTAACTTTTATGATAAAGTATAATGAGATCAATCAAAGGGCAATATTGGGGAAAAGGAAAGTTACTAGTGAAGTTATACAGGGCTTTGTGCTGGGACCACTACTTCTTCACTTCTTCTTCTTCGTCTGTGATCTCTTATGCTTTTAAGCGTCGAGATTTTGCCAAAGAGATTTGCATGTCCAAGGTTTTTTTCTTTAATTTCCTTTTGCTAAGCTTTCTTGGATCTGCCTATGTTTCTTTTTACTATTTTCTGGCTTTCGTATATAGTTTTTGCTATTCTTCCTTCTTCCATTCGATGATGTCCAAACCATCTCATTTGGGCTTAAGTTATGAATTGATTCAGAGGTGCAACTTGAAGGCTGTCTTTTATGGTTTGATTTCTTATTCGGTCTAGTCTTGTTTTTTGTGCCACTTCCCTGAGATATTTCATTTCAATTGTTTGTAGTTTATCTGTGTATCCTGTTGTTAATTTCTGTGTTTAGTCTACCATCTTCTTGTATGATTCCAAGTATTTAAAGGAATGGACTTGTTCCAGTTGATGATTCTCTATTTTTATTATGTGTTTTTCTTGGTTTCTAGATATGATCATTGTTTTAGTTTTATTTATATTTATGGTCATATTCCTTTTCTTTGTTTCTTCATACCAAATGTTGATATTGTATTGCAGATCTTCAGCTGTATTTGCTAGAATCACTACATCATCTGCAAAAACCATGTGTGAAATCCTGGTTTCTTTCAGTTTCCTGTATCCTAGGTGGAACTTTTTTGTTTTTGTTTGGCATGCCTTTAAAATTTCATCCATTACTATGATGAAGAGAAGAGGGCTGAGGATACAGTCTTACCACGCTCCTACATTTGTTTCAAATTCTTTTGATCTATTATTACAGGTTCTTACACAATTTCTATTACTTTTGTAGAGGCTTTGTATGACTGCTATTAAGTTATCTTGTAACTTGATTTTCTTTAATGTTTGCATATTAAGTGTCTGAGAACTCAGTCAAAGGCCTTTTCAAAATCTATAAAACATGAATGTAGTGTTCTTTTCCATATTCCAATGTTTTCTCTGATATTTGTCTAAGACTGAAGATAAGATCCTGCTTGATTCTATTTTTTCGAAAGCCATATTGCATTTCATCCTGTGTATCCTCTATTTGATTCCTAAGCCTCGCTTCTGAAATACGGGCATATAATACTGGAATACTGAAATACTGGAACGCTTAAAAGCGAAATTCCTCTATGGTTTTCACATTTGCGGTTTTCTTCTTTCTTAAATATAGAGATTATTACAGCTACTTCTCAGTCTTTGGGAATAATTTTCTTTTTCCATACAACATTGAATAGGTGTAAAAGAAATTTTATGGCTTTCGTTCCTAAATTCTTTACCATTTCTGGTGTTATTTGGTCATGGCCTGCTGATTTGCCCAGTTTTATTTTATTTATTGCTGCTAACAATTCATTTGCATGAATTTCTTTACTCTGATCTTCTATTTTGCTTGTGTGTCTTGCCCTTAGGATTCTATTTTTTCCATGTCCCGCATCTTCCAATAATTCTTGAAAGTACTGTTTCCATCTTTCCATGATGTCTTCGGAATTTGTAACTTTCCACCTTTATTTTTGATCCTTTATATCAATGACATTGTCATTGAAATTCAAGGAGATATTCAGTTGTTTATGGATGACGTGAAGTTAGGGAAGGTTATTCAGAGTAGTGCTGATGAAGTGGCTCTTCAGAATGATCTGAATAAGCTGGAAATGTGGGCGGATCAATTGGGGATACCAGTTTAATGTTGCTAAATGTACTGTTTTGAATTTTAGGAATTGCAGATGGGATACTGAATACTCTATATGTGAAAGCATGCTGAAGAAGTTGAGGAAACACGGAATCCTGGGGTTATGGCGGATCGAAATTTTAATTTAAGGGAATGTTGCAAAGATGATTTAGACAATTCAGAGGATTATTGCAATATTAAGACGAACATTAATCAGCAGAGATAAAATGATAGTGATTCAACTGTATAAGGCCCTGATCAAGCCACATCTGGACTATTGTGCTCAGTTCTGGTCACTGGGGTTTGGAGGGGGATGAAGATACTTTGGAGAGAGTGTAGAGGCGGTTGATAGAAAATGATTTTCAGGACCGTGGAATGTTAGCTATAAGGATAGATTGAAGTCATGTAATCTGCAGAGTTTGACTAATAGAAGAGGTGATATGATTCAGACGTTTAAGCTCTTGAGAGGTATTTACCGGATGGATGCGAGGGAGATTTTTTACATTGTGGAAAATAACGAAAGGGTGAGGACTAGAGGCCATCCCAGAAAATTGCGCGAGAATGTGGTGAGAAGTATTTTTTTTCTTTATGTGGGGAGTGGTAGGTGAATGGAATGCATTGCCTGTGTATGTTGTGGATGCTATGAGTGTGAATGAGTTTAAGCTTCAGCATGACAGATGTGTTACATGTAGGAGAAATTTTCCCTAATTCTGTGAACTTTTCTAATATATGTATACTTATGCACAGTATAATGAAATATAATGTACATTTCATAATTTATAAAGTATATAATTTAAGTAATTGCTAATGGTATAAACTTCTCTCTCTCTCTCTCTTTCTCTCGTTGAGTCTTTGACTCCAGAAGAGTTGATGTAATAATACTAAACATACTATCAGTTTTTATTGCCATACCTAGCGGATATGGATGCAATTGGAAATTAAAATGGAGATGGGCAGGACTAATTGCACGGATTGTGTCTATCTATAGACACAATCACCCAATGACATCTATATGAAGGAAGACAAATGCCACTGGGTGATTGTCTTTGTCCATCTATAGCTTTACATCCGTGCAATATATCCTGCTCATCTCTATTTTAATTTTAAAATCTCTTACCCTATATTCAATACTGGTGTTACTTTTCTTATATCTTCATTCCTTATTTTTGCCTTGCATGGCTCCCTCCTTTCGGCTCAGTTCTCCTCATTCTGTCTAGTATTTGTTTAGTTATTAGCCCTGTCTCTGATCCATAGGTCATAACTAGGATGATGCACTGTTTGAAATATTTGTCTCTATTTTCGGGTTTTATTTTACAGCACGAAAAAATCTTTTCAGTTTGCCAAAAGCTACTCAGTCTAGCTGAATTCTTCTTTATATTTCTTAATAAGTGTTTCACTTTTCGAACGTAAAAGTTCTTCCAATATATGTAATCTTGTATTTGCTCTATTTTGTTAGTGTCTGTTGTTATTTGTTCTTCTGTTATCTGGTTTCCTTCGAATATCTGTCATTATTTTTCATAATTTATATATAATCGTACTTTATTTTGTACTAGGATTAATGAGTGTTTAATTCATTCACCATTTCTTCTAGTTCTTTTTTGTTGTTTTCTATTGAAATATCACCAGCGTATTGTAAATGATTTAGTTTTTTACCATTGGTATTAATCCCCTTGTCACTCCAATCTAATTCACTCAGGGCATATTCTAATACTGCATTGAATGATTTGTCTGAAATAGTATTTTCTCTGCGTACTCCTTTGGGATGGGTTGCTGTATTCATTTGTAAGGACACCAGCAGTTGATTTTTCATATATTTTGTTTATTAGCCAGATATAATTTTCGCTTACTCGATGTTTCTTTAATGCTGCTAGAAATGCTTGTTTTTCAACTGAATCGAAGACTTTTTTATAATGTTTAAAACCGAAATACAATGGTAAGTTGTATTCTCTGTATTTGCTTCTTAAATGATACAATGTTTGCAGATGTCGATTTTTTTTTGTATTTAATTGTAATTTTATCGAGATTATTGCGCATCATATTTAAAAAAAAAATCAGCTAACTCCTTTTATTCCTATATAGGTAGTAGGCGAGGCCGTTTTAGTGCTATCTAACTTTTGTGGGCAGTTCAAACTCCACTGGTAGCCAATCAGAGACAGCTGGCCCAAGGCAATCACTACTTTTAAAATTAAACAGGTTAATAAAACATGAAATGTACAGTTGAAGAATACTTTCGAGAATTGTAGTAAAGTATTGTTTTTCATAGTTGTGTATAATTCGCTCCTGGTCACTAGTGCTGCTAGTGACCAGGAGCGAATTATACAAAACCCCCAAAAAATGTCTTGCGAGCAAATCTGGCAGCAGTTGCATTCTCTTATAAATAACAAAGTGAGTCACATAGACAAGAAAAATCTAAACAAAGCTGGCAGTGTATCTCGAAGTCGTTCGCTTATATAACTGTCCTCAACAAGCAAACACGTGATTTTTCATTAAACTTCAAGTTGAAAGCAGTTCTTGTAATTGCTCTGGAATTTTGGCAAAACTGCAAATTCATCAAGTAGATCAAAATATCCATTGGATGCTACCATTCATTAAAATCAGTTGTGATAACGATACAATAAGAATCCTTGTATAACGTGTTTCGGGTATACAAGTTCATTATATATATTCTTAGGATATATAATAAAGGTTTGTCGTGCATTTTTTTTCCTCACCGTAAGTCTAGACAGTCGTAAAGTTTTTCCTCCCTTGAGGAAGGCTAATTTAGTCCCTGTAATAAAAGAGCGGAGAATAGGTTCTTTTTTTAAAGGTGGATGAAGCAAAAATTTTTGCTGCTGCCAGAAATGGAATGGCATCTCCTCGGGCCTCTTTTTGTACATGAATATAACAAATCATAAAACGCTCATCATTATTGCTTGATAAATCTAGCTATTGGTCGAAGTTATACATTTTTAAAACCCCCATAAAATAAATTTGAGACAGATCATTTTCGATTATTTTACTGCGGCATATAACAACTATAGCTAACATCCAACAATTCCTAGCGAATATCTGTGAATGAATCCTAAAATAAAGAGCCAATAGGTTTCACTTCGGCGATGTAACATTATTTAAATTAAGGGGATTTAAATCCCACATTATTTCAAAGCCGAATAAGAAACTCAAAGATAGGAATCACAGTTTCATGCTGAATATAGCAAAATAGAAAATTTCGGCGAATTGTAGCGTAAGCTAAATCACATAGCTCAACACTAGGGCAACTCATTGCAAAGGTGGGGAAAGTTCTGATCACTATTCTTAGTATTTCCCATAATATAAAACACATCTCCCAGGAGATGCATGATGTTATACATTATGGTGGAAGGTCACTACCCAGACCGGTTTTGACCTTCATTGAGGGCTCATTAGTGAGTAGCTAGACCAGGTAATACTGAGGTTATAGCTTTTACAATTATAGCGAAACTTTTATATTTTGCTATATTCGGCATGAAACTCTTTGATTCCTATCTTTGAGTTTCTTATTCCGCTTTGAAATAATGTGGGATTTAATATCCCCTTAATTTAAATCATGTTACATCGCCGAAGTGAAGCCTATTGGCTTTTTATTTTAAGTAATTTATGGGTGCACCTTTTTGACAACTCGTATAGCAAAGTATATAAGTTCTTTTCGCTATAACCTCAGTATTACCTGGTCTACCTACTCACTGATGAGACCCCCAATGAGGGTTGAAAGGTGAGGGGAGGATCTGGCTCTGAGAGGCTCCGCTTGGAGATAGGTTTTTGCCTGTCTTTGAGTGCGGCCACCGCTGAGATTATGGCTCTGCTTGGTGGTGGGGTGAGGTTGCCACTGGGTAGAGCCAACGATGAGAGCCCAATGAGGGTTGAAACCGGTGCGGGGATGATCTGGCCCTGAGAGGCTCCGCTTGGAGGTAGGTTTTTGCCTGTCTCTGAGTGGAGCCACCGCTGAGATTATGGCTCTGCTGGGTGGTGGGGTGAACTTGCCACTGGGTAGAGCCAATGTTGAGAAGTTCTTCTTGGTGACGGGGTGAGCCTGTTACTGAGTGCAACAACGCTGAGTTGGGCGATCTTTCGGGATCGTCTTATTTTTAGAGCCCGCTTCACCTTTACAAAGGTCGAAACCTGTCTGGGTACCTTCCACCATAATGTATAACATCATACATCTCCTAGGAGATGTGTTTTACATTATGGGAAATACTAAGAATAGTGATCAGAACCTTCCTCACCTTTGCAACGAGTTGCCCTAGTGTTGAACTATGTGCTTTAGCTTACGCTACAATTCGCCGAAACTTTTATATTTTGATATATTCGGCATGAAACTCTTTGATTTCTATCTTTGAGTTTCTTATTCAGCTTTGAATAATGTGGGATTTAATATCCCCTTAATTTAAATAAAAATAATAACAATATTAACCAAAAAGAAAGTGTTGATACTGCTCCTTTCCCGCCTCTATAAAGTATAAATTTAAAAAAAAAAAAAAAATAGAACGCTTGAGCCACTAAGCAGTTGCTACCTTTATATAACTAAAATGGAAATTAAGAAAAAAAAAGTTTCAATATCAGTATCACTACATAGCGATAGATGGTGTTGGTTGTAGATGGTGAATTGTTACATGATACTTCCAAGGAGTCTAAGGACTTCTTGGAGGTATCATGTAACAATAATATTCAATTTACCTATTGAATATTGAATTTACACTATATTGTAAAACTAAGGGACAGTGGAACGTTTCATAAACGCTTTATTTTTCCCAAAATCTCAATACACCATTGGACTGACGTTGGCCACAGATACAGATGTTGCTCTCCCAGGTAGACATCTCACTAAATATTGATAAATGGCCAGCATTTTCTTTTTCATTCCTCTATCCAAATAGCAGTCGTTTTCTGAAATGCATTTGGATGTCTTCAACCTCCACCGTTCTAATTTTTCCTAAAAGCGTTCCACGAAGTCCAGATCAGGACTATTAGTAGGCGACAGATGACGTTGTGCGTAGATGGAGGATTAAGTGTAGGCTGTGGATTACGTTCACACTTCTTATAGTACCATATGATGCATTATCTTGTTGCTACTCATTTGGATCGTTTCCACAGAAACGACATAGCTTAGCTTAGCAACACGGAATTTGTTTCTTGAGTTCATTGGACTTAGTTCAAAATAAGTAAAACATTCCAACAATGCCTTCACATTTAAAAGATGGGAGATACACGCTAGTGAATTACGTTCTCCTTTCAGCTCCATCTGATTCGAAGAACGTGTCGTCCTTCCCTACCACATCTTTCCAACGGTCTAGTGACTAATCTCTGCAGTTACTTGTACCGCGTAAGTAAGAATTGGAATATGTTTTGGGTGATGTTTGGCTTGTAGGCCGTACCTCTTCTATGCAAATTGAAGCTATGGAATAGCAGTAGCCTCGATTTCCATAGATTACGACACTGCTGCCAGAAGTGTTTTTTACTACCTTGCTGTCTGAAGTGTTTGACTTTTGTCAAGTACTTCAGACCATCAACGGAAGATCGCGCAATCCTTTTCGGCACTGTCCTATTCGTCCATTTGTGTAGGCTATATGTCATCACGTTTCTATCTTTTAATAGTATTACCAACAGTAGATACCTTTTGGTTGCATGACCTAATCATGACTAATACGGTTACCTATGGGCATCAGCTCGCCTGAAGTCTGTTCATTCAAAACCACGTCTCATTTCATCGGCGAACACTGTTCCACTCATTTAATTCACATTCTCTTACTAAAAGCTTTTCAATTAGCATGTAGTTTAAACTGATGCTATATTCGGGAAAAATAGGAGGTGCATGTTACCTTTGAAGCTGACCATCCATAAATTACGCGATCGATGAGATAACGATGTGAGAGAAGGGGGTTGTGATATTTTTGTGACAGTAGAGAGCATATCGTTATAATATATACAGTTCACTAAAATAAATATTTCAACAGCACTAAACTTCAGAGTAGCTTAAATTCTTCATACTTCAGTAGAAATGCTAACTTCCTTTTGTCCTAATCATACTTTCCACTCTTCTGTCTCCAACAGCTAGTGATGATACGATGTAAGCATTTTGGACCATTCTGTCTTCAACATGACCACCAGTCTATATACTTTTATAGGAAGCAGTAGCCTAGCCGTATAAGCCAGCACCAGTTAATTCCAAAAGTGTTCTGTGAGGGTAAGATCAAAAATATGGAGACAAATCAATTTTGTTTTCAAATGATTTACTTATAGCCTGCCACAATAAGCAATGCAGTATGATGGTAAAGTGTTGGATTATTCAGAACTCTTGATGTTTTGTTGATTTTTCAGAACTCTTGTATGTCCATTAACGTTCATTCTTTCAGACGCTACAACTTGATGGCTGAATCCACACCAAGAGAAACACTTCCGGACCATTAAACTTCCACGGCCAACTTCACAGTTAGGACGATGCACTCAGGAATAAGATATTTCCAGGTATCCGGCACACCTACATTTGCCGTCTGATCTGAAAAAGAATGCATCACGATTCCTTGCCCTATATCACGTATTTTCAACGCTCAAGACCAATCACTGTACTCTTTACACCAATGTAGTTTACACTGTCCACTATCATTGTTCTTGTGCAGTTGCCCTTTTTGTGAAATTAAACTTTTATTGTTCGACTACTAATTTGAACTCTATCGATTCTGTGGACTCCTGATTGATCATTTCATATCTGACTATCATTCTTCTAGAGGATGCTCCGAAGAGTATTGCATTTCCTTGGTTGAAAGTTGTTCACAGTTGATTTTGGATGATGCAGTTTTTTATCGGCATCATAAATGAATAGGTCACCGATGATACGACATTCTACAATAACACCTCTTTCGAAGTCCGTAAGTTCTTACTTTTTAGCGTCTGCATGTTCTGCTATATATACTGCGTGGACCATGAAGAACGGTCCGTTCTTCATTCTTATGGTACTCCCTTGTGTGCGTGCGTGTGTGTGTGTGTGTGTGTGTGTGTGTGTGTGTGTGTGTGTGTGTGTGTGTGTGTGTGTGTGTGTGTGTGTGTGTGTGTGTGTGTGTGTGTGTGTGTGTGTGTGTGTGTGTGTGTGTGTGTGTGTGTGATATTTATATTAGTTACCTATATTTGGTTATCATTGATTTTCATTCCTTAAATAAAATTATAAGGAATAATTTTTAATATTAATTTTTTTGTGATATTTTAATTATTTTTCACATTACAATTCCTGTGATATTCTATAGAAAATAATACTTTTCATTTCGGTTTTAGATATTTGTGTGTGATCTGTTTTAAGATGCAAATAAAATATCCTGATCCTGGTCAGCGGCCGCAACCTGATTGAACAAATATGTGCATTTGTGATGCACTAAAACTGTTACCATTTCATAGTACATTACAGGAAAAGTTTGGTCATCAACCACTCCACAGAAAAATAGCTCAGAGTTAAATAAATTTCTGTCTTCCTTTCTTTAAGTAGCTTTAGGAAGATAAGAGCTTTGACTCCTTAGCTTTTCTTATGAAAATAAACACACTGCGGGAGAAAGATTCCGTTAGCTTAGAATACCGCATAACAAGCTCCATCTGGCGCGCAGGTTTACGAACGAGTGACTTCGTGAGATCACTGTATAAAATATGTATTGTACAAATAGAAGAAAGGCCGCGAAATAAATTCAAAAATTCTAATTTAAGATGCAAGCGTGTATGTATGTATGTATGTATGTATGTATGGAAGAATAACTTAAAATTTAAAAAGACAGCGTGTGTGTGTGTGTGTGTGTGTGTGTGTGTGTGTGTGTGTGTGTGTGTGTGTGTGTGTGTGTGTGTGTGTGTGTGTGTGTGTGTGTGTGTGTGTGTGTGTGTGTGTGTGTGTGTGTGTGTGTGTGTGTGTGTGTGTGTGTGTGTGTGTGTGTGTGTGTGTGTGTGTGTGATTTTTATTATTATTAAGATCCCTTCAGTGAGTTAGGAACTCATCGAAGGAAGCCACACATACCACATATAATGGCAATCCATTCCAATCACGCATCACACAATGAGAGAAAAATCTAGCCCCCACCTCTTCTTAGTAGCATTCATTCTCAGCTTCCAAGGATGCCATCTTGTCTTTTCCCGACTCTCCATAAAATGAAAAATTCCATCAACTGAAATCCTGTATGACCCTTTCAGAAGTTTGAAAGTCTCAATCATATCATCCTTCTTTCTCCTGTTTGCTAGTGTCTGCAGTCTGCAAATTCTCAATCTGATTTTATAATCTGTATTCCTCAATCCTAATATCATTTTTAACACTCTCCTTTGCACTCTCTCAACTTGATTAGAATCACAGTGGAAACAAGGAGACCAGACATGTGCACAATAGTCTAAGTGGTCTTATCAAGGCCTTGTAAAGAAGCAAAATGACATCCTTATCTTTACACGTGAACTTTTGTTTCAGCATGCAATTATCTTTTGAGTTGCATTTGCAAACTTTGCTACATGGCCCCTGAACTTCAACTTCCTATCTACTAACACTCCAAGATCACTAGCCTGATCAGTTTTTTCTAGCATAATCCCACCAATATAATACGACATTGGATATCTAATCATGCCAAAGTGCATGCCTTTATATTTATTGACATTATGCAATTAAAAACAAAAATTGAAGAAAAGTAATAGTACTTCCAACAATCTGGCAACGTGTATATCTGGCTTGTAAATAGCAGCGTCTCACTTGCATTCGTAATATTGCAAAGGTGAAACTAGAGACTGGATAATCCGTGGTCCAACACGTGTTCGCAAAGAGCATAACAATGGATGATTCCTGAAGTGGCGTGGAATCGCAACTTGATCGAAGCTTTGAAGATTGCGAAATAAAAAGTATTACTATATGGAACTGTTGCTGTGTGGATTAAAGTTTTCGAAGCAGTCTTAACAGCGTACTTGATGCATCTTCGCAAGCTTCACAACTTTCATGTCTTAGACGGAATTCGAACCCGGGCCTTTTCAACCAAGAGAAAGTGTTACCATTTCGAATGTATTGTGGAAGAATTATAGATTGAAGAAAGGCAAGTACAAGCAAATTTAAAAAAAAATTCTTACAACTATTTTCCCTCAAATCTTTATATATATATATATATACGGATATTTAATATATACATAGCATGCATAAACAGTCGCATACTTATGAGCTCTACTGGAGTCGATGACTTCAACTTCTTGACCCTCCTTCAGGTGAACAGCTTCCGTATCTCCTGGTCGTGGCGTATAATCCATTATTGCCACATATATTTCTTTTGGCTCAAAGGAGTCCTAAAAAGAAAATATTAACAGTCATTATAAGGGATCAATTGCTTTTTTTTTTTTTTCAGTTGTCATCAGTTTGTAATAAATAAATAAAAATGTAAATAATTTAAGATAGGACAATATCAAAATAAGACGCTAATACCATATGAAAATAAATTATTGAATGATTTTTAAAATGCTTGAACCGAAACACCTGTGTTATTTTACATCCTTACAATATGAAGATACAGCAATGGTTACCCTGCTCATAACCTACACAAGGAAGCATCAGAAATTAAACCTACTTCGCACTCTTATTGAAATTTAAACTGCATCCCAGATGTGCCGACGATATGTTCGCTATCTGGACACAAAATTCGACACCTGAGACACCTTCTTGTTTGCAATTAGCCGAGTCTATTCACTTATTAGATCTACTATACATTAGAAAACAACATCGCATTAAAATGAAAATACCACATCATCCACATCATCAACTTATACAAAAACTGTATTTTCATAAAATTGTCCAATTATTGTACCCAAATGCTGAAGCTCTTTTCCAATATAATAAAAAAAATTAGACTGAAGTTTATAGGAAACCTTTATTGATATTGGTAAGAGCTATATTCCAAATTAGGTCGAAATCAGTAACTCGATGAAATTGGTAGAGGTGTCAGAAGATGATGCGATTCTCACTCCTTTACAACCTCCCATTCACTTTAGTCCGATTGACTTGAATTTTAAAGGATCTGATTAAGCAGTGTAAGACACTGCCACATTCTAAATTTGGTCGAAATCTTTTGAACAATGTGACTCTTATACTGTATATTATGGAGTTTATGACTCGTTTTTTTGTACTTGTTCTGGACCTTTTTACGCTGTTTTCAAAGGCCGCGAGCCTCTTTCACTAATTAGACTAAACACTTCATATTTGACAGGCTAAATATGTCAAATATCTATGTTGAATAGTGATAATTTTCAGTTAAGAAACGGGATTGGTAAGTTGAATTTTGGCTTTAAATGATTCTTGTAATGGCAGTAGTCGCGACTTGCTATAGTACTGAGCATCAGGCTTCGATAAAAATAGTAAACTCAAAAATATGAGTAAACGCGATTCTATGTAATTTGTTATATTGTTAAAAGCAATACGACTCGAAGACAGATTTTCTCCCTCCCCTTAGCACGAAATATTTTGTAACATTTGGAATGTCGTCCCTGACAGTTGCCTTGACCTTCTCCATGAATACAGTGCCACCTAGGATCTCAATAATAATTTTCTAGCTAATTTGATAAAAACTCTTCAGTGGCAGACGATCAACATCATATATCGTTGGCATTTTTGTGCTGAGATATAACATAAAGTATGCGAGATGTTTTTTTAAACATTTCGCGTTTCTTCGTTATTAAAACGCAACTAGATACTCTGGGGAACTCAGAGTATTTCAGCATTCCCTTTAAATCTAAAAAAATGGTTTTAAAAATGTAAATCTTTTAAATAAATGTAGGAGATACATCATAAGGATGAAAACTTTTCATTCTTCACGAAAGGAAAATTAAACTAGTAAAAAAATGTACTAATCTGTTTTCAGACAGTAAAGAAGAAACTTTTCTGTGTAAAATGATTACATATTTACACATTCTGTGTAAATATTTTTAATAGCTTGCCATTTGTCACTTCATCGTTTTTTTGCTATGTAAGCAACAAATAGTGTTCAAAAAAAAAAAAGAAAGCTATGCCAATCAACACCTCAAAACGAAAAGGAAAGAAGAGGAAACAGAAATTGAAATAGAGAAGGGCAACAAATATTGGCAAACTGCCAAAACAAAGACAAAAGTAATACTTTAAAATGGACAGAGAAAGAAAGAGAATATCAGCGAAGGGAGCGCCACCAAATCTGAGTTATTCAAAGAAAACCGCAAAAAGAATTATAATTAATAATAAATTAATAATAACTTTGGCCAATGTTACTTGTCAGGTCTGAATGGAAGCATGTCAGCAAGGGACAACGCATTTCAGGCACCATACGCAATCTATTTGTAATCTGCTGTGACTGCTACGAAACATCAACTCACAAAACCATTCATTTTTCTCCAGAAAACTCGAGTTCTTCGCCCAACAAAATAGAGTAAACTAGACGCAGAAAACACAACACTAACAGACATAATAACACTAGAATTATAGCTTTAATGGCGTTGGCTGTAATTCCAACTAACCTTCAACTTTATTATCGGGTATTTTAATGCGTTTTAATATTTTATATCGTAGCAAACATTGAATTAAACACACTAAATAACATTGCAACTTCAGAAAAAATACGGTGCTTTAGAGATACTCAGAATATTTACCGGCTAGGCATTTTAATTTTTTTCATATAAAGTTGTAGATAAATCGGTTATTTACGAACAGCAAACTGAGGCTGATTTTTGGAGCAATAAATAATACTAAAACATTGCTTATTTTTAATCTGGGTGCAACATAATTAATTAGTAATCTCGTATCTATACCTGGGATTACTGTATATGCGTGTACGTGCGTGCGTGCGGTTATTTGTTCTTAAGGTTTAACTAACCTGCCAACAAGTACTGTTCAAAGCACTTTTTATGCTTGACGCAAACTGAATAAGCACCTATTTAGATTCGTTTTGTCTCCCATCTATACGAGTTTACGCATATAGAACCCCTACTCTGGCTGGATCGACTTTATTGAAATTTTATTGCTAAAATTTGTTCAGTCATCTCAGCTTTATTTTAGTTGCAAAATTCAGCACAACGATACAACAAATTATATTTTACAAATGAACATAATGAGTACAAAGTTATAAAATGATATCGCAGAGAAAAATGTATGTTACATATACAGTAATGTATTCTATTATATTTCTAAACTAATATAATTGTATTATATTTCTAATATTTATAATAATAATTGTATTATTAAGTACACATACAGTATGTTACGTTTTTTTTTTTTTTTAATTATTCATTCAGTCTGTCCTTGACATCAATTGGTCGATGCCAATATACTAATATTTAAAAATGTGGAATGACATTATGATAATGAGCTAAAAATTGCACATTAATTGATGGATATAATCCTCGTTAGGTAATTACCCGTGACGTTTCTTAATTTCTTTTGTGCTTTAAGTCTTAATTCAGGAAATCAATTTCTCAGTTCGGTAAATTACGTCAGAAAATTGTATTATCATCCTTCCAGGGATTGTAATTCCTGTGGTATGTCGGGTTCCCTCACGCAGGTAAATCAGAAGAACATACGCAATTTACGTACAAAATATACATATAAGAATACGATCAACACCCTATCTTAATAAAATTATGGTTGTGGAAGTCAATGATACTTGGCAGGTAGGCCGTAAGGGATCGTTCGTATCGCTGATGAATGAAAGAAACGGGTCTCGTTTCAGGTATTGCATAGTCATTCCAGACTTCTGCTTTCTCCACTCGGATATGAGTATCTTATCTTTTGGAGTGGACTCGAGTTGTCCATTCTATTTTTTTTTTTCTTATACAGTTTTTATAGTCCATATCTGGACACATATAGAGACGGTCATGCCAGAACTTTGCAGACTTTGTTCTAAAATAAAATTTCAGAACAAATATTTTCATTTATAATAAATTTCCGTTCCGATTTTATTTTTTTTTATTATTGTTATGCCTAAAAGATATTTAATTTTTAACTATAACTGTTTGGTCATCTAGCAAATAATGGGGGATTGTTGTGGAACTACATGATGATTACTATTTTAGGTGTAGTTCAACGATCCACTTTAAATGCTGGTTTCTATCTTTTTTATTTTATATATATAGAGAGAAAGAGATTAAAAAAAAGAGTACAGATATCCGGCATGCTTGATGGATTCCTCTGTTTAATGGTTCTTATCCTGTAATGTCTTCATTGATTTTCTTACAGACTGTTTGATTGTTTTGATACATGTTATCAAAATAATAAATAGCTGAAAAAAGAGAGCGCAAAAGGCTTCACTTCGGCGATGCAAAATTATTCAAATTAAGTGGATATTGAATCTAACATTATTTCAAAGCCGAATACAGAAACTACAAGAGTTTCGTGCTGGATAGAGAAACTACAAGAGTTTCGTGCTGAATATAGAAACTACAAACGTTTCTGCGGATGCAAGAATTAGCAAACCTTTCATGACAGGAGAAACTCGTAGTAAAGGTGGAGTAAGATCTGATCACTATCCTTAGTATTTCCCATAATGTAAAGCACATCTCCTAGCGGACATGTATGATATTATATATGGGTAGTGATCCCCCTCCCATAATGTATAACATCATACATGTCCACTAGGAGATGTGCTTTACATTATGGGAAATACTAAGGATAGTGATCAGAGCTTACTTCACCTTTACTACGAGTTTCTCCTGTCATGAAAGGTTTGCTAATTCTTGAATCCGCAGAAACGTTTGTAGTTTCTATATTCAGCACGAAACTCTTGTAGTTTCTCTATTCGACTTTGAAATAATGTTGGATTCAATATCCACTTAATTTGAATAATAAATAGCTATTACGGAGAGCAGCAGATTTGGGATTTCAACTTCTTCAGCATGTTTTTCATCTATATTTTATTTTATTTTATTTTATTTTTATTTTGTCTAAAACTTTCTGGTAAGCTGATAATGATTTCAATGTTGAATTTACAATGGTTTTTCCAATGGGATTTTTTTATGTAAAATCGTGTCAATGAATATTGATCTTTCTCTGGAGATTTTTATAACACAATAAAATCCCTCCCCCCTTTTTTTATGATATAAACTAGCATAATTCAAATGAAACAATTTTAAATTGCAGTACTCCATCTTATTTCCTGGATATATCGATACGAATAGGCAATTATTTGCCAATCATTTAGCTATTAAGGATTTCAATATGTATCGGAAATACATATTGCAGACAACTGTTAGAAATTTAATCCCGGCTCTAAACTAAGATGCATATTATTGTCTGAAACGTATGTGTGTTCTACTGTTGATTTTTTGAGTTGAGGGGTAAAAGACCCGAGTTTCCCGAACGGAACATTACCTGCCTGTGACAAAGATCCCCTAACTGGTGAAATGATTGAAAATAAAAGTTCCTCTTGACAATTAGAATTGAATCGATGACCATTTTTGGACAAGCAGTCTAGTATATAGTGGCAAACACATTTTCACAGAGCAATAATGATTATGGTAAAACATACTTGTATGCTAATTCTGTTCAAACGTATTTGAATACAGTTATTGGCACGCCTACAGTAGGAATGTGCAAGTAATCACATTTTTGTGGATATGCTTAATGGAATTAAGAATAAATTTTAAATACAAAAATTTAATTTTGGTTCAGTTAGGTAATCTTAGTTTCTGACTATCAGTACTCATAAAATTGGCACAAGGGGAGTGAAAGCTCTAGGTAAACTGTCCCCTTCTCTTTGCATTTAGTGTGCTAGAAAACACTCTTGGTTACAATCTTATTAATATAATTTAGATAGAAACTTCACAAGAGAATCAGTGGTTGATTGTTCGTTTGTCACGAAGTGTTTCACACGGGCGTTGACTGCTGACTTCTTGATGACAGTTCCACTCACGAAAGATTACAAAACTTATAGCACATGGGGAAGAGGACGGACCAAAGTTAGGTAATGTAGAATTTTTCCCCTAAAGAATTTTTTTCAAGCGCGTCAGTTTTCCAATAAGCAACGTGGTGATGTCGCATAGGTGACAAAAACGAATCCGCGATCTGTAGGTTGGGAGGTAGAGGTGCAATACATTCTTGGCTTGTGTATACTTAGAGAACGCTGGATTAATATACCTGTGTTTTTCAAAACAGGATTTAGTATCTCATGTCTAAAATCATTACTGTAACCATTTTATAACTTGAGCATAACTGGGCAGTCAGTTTATGAACACTGCAACAAACTAACACTTTCAACAGTACACCACTCTTTATAGGTTGACTTTTTTTTGTTGACTAATTACTTTTATAATCTGTTCACTATCTGAGCGCAGGCATCAAATACATATTCAGAAAGTACCGGCCACAGAATTAGAAAGCAGAACTCAGTGGTTTCAGTATAGCCATGCGACTACCAATACCGATCCTCTTCGGTTCGGCGAGATATGGATCGGGAACAGCCTTCATTGAATTTGTCCTCAGACGACGGCAATCTCTTCCTGATAGACTGCCTTAAGACCACAGTTACGCCTCTTAGACAAGCCAAGTGGATTATTTTTCCACTTGGCTTGTCTAAGACTTGTCTTGGCTTGTTTAATCCAAGTGGATTATTTTTCCACTTGGATTAAACACCCAAGATCTCTCACTTTTTGAGAAGCAGTTAGCTGTGCTGTTTTCAAAATCGTGGCTCTAGCCAGACGGGCATCCCCGATAAGCCCTTTATCGAACTCCGAAAGATCCTTTGTTTTTTTCCCATTGCGAAAACGTGATGAGGCATATGACCTATTATTTTGCATATAGGGCTGCTTAAATGACATTTACGTACATCTGCATAAAACGTTCTAATTCAGTGGCCGATATGTGTGTAGCTTAGCTGGAGCTTATGGAGAAAATCATATTTGGTGCTTTTAAGGATTTAATCTCTCTCACCGGTTTAAGACTATTTCAATGATACTTAATTGTGTTACAATAGCCTTGTGAAAAGCTCCGAAAATAACATTATCATACTATATTCAAATATTATGCTACTGACGATTGCCCTTTGAGTTTACTGATTATCATACCGAAGAGTTTGTTTATTCGATTTTTTAATTTTTTATTTTTCATTTAACTGTGATAATAATTAAAATTCTAGTGTTATGTATCCATATTTGCTTTATTTTGTAATAAAACATATTCCTTTCGCTTATGAATATTTAATATGCGTTATGAATTATAAACACTAATTACAGAAATTGAATGCTGTTGGTGTGCATTTAAAATCTTCTTATGGTGCAACTTCTATCGAAGGTCAGCGACCATCTTGGCGAACAAACTGCATTCTTGCATTAATCGGAGTAGTTTTGATGTTGATGTTGTCAAACGTCTTGATGTTGTCAAACGTCTTGATGTTGTCAAACCATGATATGCTTTTTCTTCCTCTAGTTCCTTTACCATCAGTTCTTCCTACCAAAATAGTTTGTAGAAGTTGGTATTTGCTGTTTCTCATGATGTGGCCAAGATATGATGTTTTTCGTTTCTTGATTATTTATACAAGATCTTTAGCTTTGCCAAGATCTTAAGGATTTTAAGACATCTTCATTAGTAATTTTTTCTATCCATGATATCTTTAGCATTCTTCTGTATAGATAGTCACATCTCGAAGGCTTCAATTTTCTTGATAGTTGTCGCCTCCAATGTCCATGCTTCAACTCCATAGAGTAGAATAGACCACACGTAGTATTTCAGCATTCGGTATCTGACTTCCATGTTTAGGTCTTTATTGCAGAATAATGTTCTAATTTTCATGGAGGATTGCCGTGCAACTTCAATCCATGTCTTTATATCTATTTCATGATCCCACCTTTCATTAAGCCGGCAACCAAGATATTTATATCTTGACACTTGATTGATATTTTTCCCATTGAGTGTCAGTTTCATTGATGAGGTTGGATGTTTGCTGATGACCATGTATTTTGTTTTATTGATGTTTATATTTATTCCCATTCTTTGGCTTTCTATGTATACTCTGTCAACGGGTTTTTGGAGATCCATGGTGCTATCTGTAATTAGCACGGTGTCATCTGCATATCGTAGGTTGTTAACAATCTTTCCATTTATTGTGATTCCCTCTGGACATTCTTCCAATGTCTTTTTAAAGATTACCTCTGCATATATATTGAACAAGAGTAGTGAGAGCCTCATCCTTGTTTCACTCCTTTTTGATGTTAATATCACTGGTGGTAATGTCGTCTAATTGAATGGTAGCTGACTGATTTCAATATAGATTTCTTATTAGTTTTGCTTTGTTCGTCTAGCCGTATTTGTTGAAGGATTTCTATTAAGTTAGTGTGTCTGACTTTGTCGAATGCTTTTTCAAAATCTATGAAACATATAAAGACAGATTTCTGATTTTCTATGCATTTTTGTATCAATATTGGCACAGAAAAGGGACTCTCTAGTACCAAAACCATTCCGAAAGCCGAATTGCGTTTCACTTAAAAACCTTTTCACTTTTAAAACGAAACTATATTTGGAAAAGTATTTAAGCGACTGCATCGCTTAAATTTAGTTAGCTTTGAAAATCTTTATCTGTAAAGTTGTCTTATTTCATTTATTTCATACAATCAGAGCGCTATCGTTTATATTGGCATAATGCCAAGAACGGAATATTTCCGGTATGATGAACATGTTAAATGTTTCATAAGTGACTCTGAAGTGATAAAATCGTTTGCTTAAAATTGCATTTATGGAGGTGACAAAATCGTCTGTTTATAATTGCATTTGTAAATCGAAAATTATCTTAATTTTAACTTTACCTAACTTCGAATGCTATGAGATCTAATCACCAGCGAGTAGAAGTTAAATAAACCTAGAAATTAATAGTGAAGAAATCTTTAAAAGCATTTTCTATATTTTTTTTTCTAGGATGTTTCTTTATACAAATACCACAGAACTTATGCAATAGTATATTGAAAACCAATTTACGTGGGTTTAGATATTTTGACTATTACAAAACATCTAAAAATAATAAAATTAAGATGATTAACATTTTAATTTTAAATATTAAATAATCTTAATCGTGTATGCTTTTAAGTCTATCATGACAACAATTAAATCGAAAATTACTAACTAGATAAGTGGTAACGGATATCAGTATACAAATATTTACTGTATTTTGTTCGAGTTACACTGAAAGTGTTAACTTACTGTTAAAACATACCTTACCTTAAGAGAGTAAAGCACAAAACCTAATTCAAGGAATGTTTTCAGTAGCTGATTAACAAGTATCGCAACGGAGGCCGACTACTTTCACACATCCACTTTACAGCAGTGTGTCAAACATAGACCTGATCCGGACGTCCCAGCAGTGGAGTTATCCCTGGGTCAGAGGAACAATAATGGCATTCAGGCACTTCAGACGCTTGTCTCTATTGTTGCCAAGGGGAGAATGTGCTCATGAAGCATCGGGGGACCAGCGTTCTAATTCTTCAATGTTACAAGGGCTTCACGCTCATCAAAATAACTGGAAGTTCGCTTCACCGAAACGGACAGGAATAAATACGGCTATATGTACAATCGCGAAAGGCTTATTAATTAGAAATATTTATTGAACAATGTTATAATGAGAATTATTTAATTATAGAAATATATGCTCTACAATTACGGACTAATTTGGACGACTAATATTAAGTATTATTTTAATATTTTCATTTTATTTTTCTGTAGAGCCTTCTACTAACTCACCATCTCCGTAATAATATCAATCACCACTATGATATGCGATTTGTAGTTATAAATGTTATTATTTATAAACGTAGTAATTACAGAATGAATAACTGGACAGACTATTTAACACAGTGGGAAATTTTGTGGAATTGCTTACATCTGTAGATTGCTGTACTTGTTTCATCTAAAATAACAACAACGACAAAAACTTGTCTTTCTTTTGTCTACGTGTGCAAATGATCAGCACAATTAGATCCATTATGGTTCGAATGGAATGCGTCCTCATTTCTGTTATTTTGGGGTTGTGTGGCCAAGGAAGCACTTGATGCTTTATACGTTGAATGAGATCAAAAACGGCGCATTTTTTTTTTTTTTGACATTGCAATAGTAAGCTTATCAAAATGCCTTTAATATTTCATTATTATTAACACGAATAATTTATTAAGTATTCAAATTAAAATAAATGCTTTACGAAAATAAAATCCTCTTTTTTTCTATTTTTTATTATTTTTTTTATTTTTTATTTTAACAGCGTCAGTAAATAACTGGAGGCGATTTCAAATTTACTGAATTTCTTCTATTGTTTAAAAATGAACTTGCAGATCTACAAATGATAAAACTGGTATAAATTTGTGGGCGTTGCTATTTACCTGCTATTTTAAAATAATCATGAGAGGTTACAACATGGAACTTTTTCGACGAATTCATTTTATATTAAAAGGCATTCACAAATATCCATCCTCATGGGATTTGAATCGACGATCTGTTGAATACGTGGTTACAAGTGGAAGTGCTTTCGAATCAAAATTTTCGAGTAGTATATGAAAAAAAAAAAAGTTCAACTACCTGGTGTAACGCAGATAATTTCCTAATCACAAATCTGATTTTAAATTAAGACAAAATACTTTAAAAGAGAGAAAATAAAGGCTAAGTATTCCATACAGAAATTTTCTATAACCAAATAATTCTAAATGCTTACCGAAATTAAATGAAACCTTAAGCTAGCATCTGTATCTTAATCTCTGGAGTTCACCGATGATGCAGTACACAAACTACTATTAATAATATTTTAATCCAATCCTTGGTAACAAAGGAATCATAAGAACAAGGAAACAACCTAACATCCAAGCGTGTATCCTTCACCGTGCAAATGATTTGTATTCACCCAATGAAGAACTCTCCAGATTTCGGAGGCTTTGCCTTTCATCTATTATCGGCAAGTACTCGAACAGAACTTTTTTTTTTATTTGTTTGTTTGTTAGGTTGTTAGTTCTCACAACTGGTCACTATAAATAAACCATGGGGTGCTGCCCATCATGCAGTTACTCGTTACACAGAACGGTGCACTTAACCACTATTTATAGGGTGCTATCTAATGAACTAAGAAGTAAAAGAAAGGAAGATAGTCGTGTGCTTAACCACTTAAGTAAAAGAGAGGATGACCGATTATGAAGAACACACACACACACACACACACACACACACACACACACACACACACACACACACACACACACACACACACACACACACACACACACACACACACACACACACAGATAGTTTCTTGTGAACTCGTAACCCTCAATGAGAGAATTGATTCACGTTGTTTGCACATTGGTAGTAAGATATAAAGTAACCAGGATGCAAACCATTAGCGACAATGCTAATACCAAAAAAAAGAAGTTTTTATATGACTCCGCACTATATTTTCAATAACTGTTTCATTAATATTGATAATACAAGTCCCATAAACAATTATGTGTATATATCTGTGGCCTGCTGCCATTTGATTGTTTTTTCTGCATATGATTATGTTGCACTATTTTTAAGAATTAAAACATTTACTCTTGTGTCTTCTCTCCTTTAAATGAACACTGAAGTGCGGTTTTAAATAAATGTAATGACCCATTTCACAAAAAAATATCTTAAAGGGGAGAGAGAGAGAGAGAGAGAGAGAGAGAGAGAGAGAGAGAATAGAAAACAAACTGTGTAAATAAAGTCACATAAAAATAGAAGATTTTTCAGTCTACACTTGAAGTTGATCCCACCAGGAGAAACATGACTTATAGGCTTAAGCCTCTCTATCAGTATGCAGAATGGTTTCAAACATGTTTGGATGCAGAACATAAGAATCTCATGTTACCAGAAGCAAACAAATGTAGCGAAATGTCTTATTAATCAGTTTCATCTTGGAATCACTTACTCAAGATTTTATTTATTTTATTCCTTCACCGTGCAAATGATTTGTATTCACCCAATGAAGGACTCTCTCTCCAGATTTCGGAGGCTTTGCCTTTTCACGAGGCCTGTTCTGAGAGACGAAAAACCCGAGGTTCAGGGAGAAAAAAAAACCCTACCTCCGTATGAGACCGGCTAAATCACCTTTAGTCGAAATAGACCAGATAAAGGCTCCTCACGTCATGGACGGGACTCGAACCTAGGTTTTTTCGAAGCTGTTTAGCTTCGTCTATACCGACTTAGTTACGGAGGCTCTACTTACTTAAGATGAGAATATGACTCAATCTATATGGGATGAATTCCAACTTATTTTATTTTCATAATAGGAATGTGTTATTACTGCTTTCATACTTGATACATTGCACTGTGTTTTATAATTTAATAGTTTATAAGTATATATGATATTCATCATTTAGCATTTCCGAAATTCACTCAGGACAAAACTGTCCTGAGTGAATTATTTTAAAGTTATATCTTACGATGCGAACATAACAATATAAGGGGATGTTCCTGAACTTGAAGGATATATTCTAGCAATAAATACCGTCTTAAATTTATGTAATGTACCGGTGTATAAAACTGGATTTTTATCATACAACATTCTGTTATATAGAATAGCCAATATGACAATTAATAGTCCACTTTTATAAAACTTTTTAAAAAGAAAGCAGTGTAAATGCCGTTATAATACATTTGCAGCTTGTTCTAAATTGTCCGTCAAAACCAGCACCTACTGAACAATATTCGAATCGGGACATGCTGTTGGCAACTTTTCTCGAAAACAGACTTTCTATTCTGTTGATAGCACAGCTTTGGACATCGTTCAATGCTTTACAGTCTTCTAACAAAGACATCTTTTGTACAACTGTCATCTAGGTCATGGTTGTCATGCACTGATATCCAAGTCTTCATTCGAAGTTTTAGCGGCGTCAAATTTCGTAGTCTTATGGATGGTCTCAAATGGAATCTGACCTTCGCGGTCTAGGGCAATCATCTCCTAATTCTAAGAAGGAAGTAGACCAGGACACATTGGTGCTTTGAGGACAATTGAAATAAGGACATTGTTTGTTTATGCGTAATTGTCTATCATGCTAAATAAAACTTAGAAAAAAAAATAATCGAGTGTGGGGAAAACAATTACAAGCTGTCCCTAATAAATGTGGATGGTATTTGTCAGTTACGAAACGTATCTAAATATATCATTGAATAAAACGGAAAAGAAAATTGGGGTTACCTACGCGGTGCAGTGGCTTTGGTTACAAACTACTTGGTTGGAAAAGCAATCTCTATAGAAATTCCAACTGTAACCATAGGAGCTTTCTAGTTCTTATTCACCCGAGACTAATTAGCAAAGCTAACAGAGTTCTCCTGCAAAATAAACAATCCGATTTGGCAAAATTATTCTACCAAATTATGTTTTGAAGACAATTACTTTGCTGGAGAAGGCCAGCCAAGCAAAATAATAAAAATAAATGAATCATCCTGGAAATCTAGTTCCTGCGACATTCTTCTGTTTCATATATACACTCCGCCGTGTAACATGATTTTCGGTATAATCAGATTTAAAATCTTGGTTGTCACCTTTCTTATATTTCCACGAAATCCTGTATTTAGGAGATTTCTTATAAAATATTTGGAAAGTTTTCAACTCCGGAAATAATTCCAAGATTAAGAAATGCCAATCTTAGTAATATAAATATTTGTGGACATAAATTGACATATTTGTGTAAATATCTAGATGGCCTGGTTGATCGAGTAGATTTTGTATCCACTCTCCCACGAACATACTGTGGGTTCGAACCCCACAGTGAGCATGGATGTTTTGCAAATGCCTTTAAACCAGGGATGTCCAACCCGCGGCCTGCGTTAGGTCCTGGACTGTTAGTAATGCGGCTCCATAAGATCTTAAACTTTTAACGTTCTTATTGACATTTAAAAATACGAATGTTAACAATGCGAAAAATATTTCTTTCCGTTTTCATACAGGAATTTGAGAATAGGTTTCAAGATTTCAGAAAAAAAAGATCAATTTTTTTGTATATTTGAGACTCCATTTTCAGTCGACATAAATACATTACCTTCGAATTTTCAAATGGAATGTATAGGGTTGCAATCAGATATTCAACTCAAAGAAAATTTGATCATGTCTCTTTGCTAGATTTTTATAAGGCCTATCTTCCTAGGGGGAAATATCCTTCGCTTCACAATCACGATTTATTCATCTCATCACTTTTTTTGGTGGTACGTACATTTGTGAACAACTATTTTCAAGAATGAAACAAACGAAGAGTAAAGTTAGATCAAAAATGTCTGACGAGAACCTTGAGAATTCACTACGAATTGCAATCACTTCCATCGAACCAGACATTGATGAATTGGTTTCACGTAAACAAGACCAAATATCTCAGTAGTTTTGTGTTTATGCTGCCCTCTTTTTTCAATGTTATAATAAAAAATAATAATAAAAAAGGAAGTTTTGTTACTTATATACATTAACTATATTTTACATTTTATATGCGGCCCAAGACAATTCCTCTTCACTCAATGTGGCCCAGGCAAACCAAAAGGTTGGACACCCATGCTTTAAACTGTAGATAAATTTCATTGATAGTTGTGTATTCCTATTTTGTGTATTGGAGACTGGAAATAGCTTAAAAAGTTGCATGTCTGGTCTGTAGAAAAGGGTTTCAAACTTAACTAATCCTTAGCTCACTCTCTGTATCAACTTACTACAGCCTTTCGTGGGTAGGAGCCACATAAAAATATATACATATCTTTTTTATGAAATATATGTATGAAAAATTTTATGAAAAAATACACATGAAACATATGAAGGTTGAAATATGGCTCCCTGTACTAGAAAACGCTTCTTTAGTGGAGTTAGCATTTCGTATTTAAAGTTAGAAGTGTTCCTTGCCAGAGTGGACCATGAATCTTCCATTACACAGAGTTTAAAATGTAGAGTTTATTTGTATAACGTTTACTGGCCATAAACTAGATAATTTGTGAGCCCATTCACTAGCGACCTCACATTTAAATAGAGTCATTAGCAGTTGCGCATTTTTTTAAAAATTGTTGGAGTGTTCAAGCCTAATGCAGTTTGTTTTTGTTAGGAACACTAAAAACAGTTGAAATTATTACGCATATTTCTTTTCTTGTGTAGAACAGTAAGGTACAATTGTTACTAAACTTAGCGATATGGTTTCCTGGTTTATGTCGGCGTTTAATCTGAATGAATTACTGGCGAAAGAGTCGCGCTGTGAACCGCTAGATGGCCAAGAACTTAAAAGCAACTATATCACTGTCTATTTAAATTGTACATGTTTTTTATATCACTGTCTGTTTAAAACTTTTCGTCGCTTTTATTTTATCTTAATCAGTGAATTAATTATTTTATCTCTTTCTTGAGGACTTAATTTTGGAGCGTTTTAAAACAAAATATTATTTTTAAATTTTAACACTTAGATTTTATTTTCAGAGAAGTATTTTAGAAATGCGTTTACTTCTAGGGAAGACCGCTCCCCACTCCAATATAACTCAGACTATTCTGCTTGGTAAATGTCATCTATAAACAAATGTTTGTATAGTAATTTTTATCATCTGTTTTTCAAGATTGTCCAGCACAGAATCTCTTGAAGAAGTTCAAAGTTTTTTTAAGCCCTAATTCTTTATTCACTATAGTATTAACTAGTGTAGCGCTTTTCACTTTATCTTTGTTTTTAACAACTGTAGCAATAGTGCGAAGTAAGTTTTAGCATACAGCCCTTAGAATTCGATATACCATCGTCACTAAATGTAAGAATTTTAATCTTAGTCTGCAACGTAATAGGTTTACGCATTTTCTTCTTTTTCACTGGAAGCAATAGTACCCTTACTCTGAATTTCATCTGCCATTATTAATAACAAGTTAAAATGCTATTATAAGCAATTTATAATTCACTGTGAAACGCCAAAACAAGAGAGATTATTCACTGTAATGAATTAAATATACTCTCAGATACCTAGGATGTGATCTATCATATAAAGTGTAAAGATAGAAATATTAAACTATTAAATTTTGTTAACGGAAATGGTATATTAAATAACAGATTTAAACCATCACTTGTACAAAACATACTAGATTCAGAATATATAATGTCCTATCTAAACCAACTTTATTATAAGGAAGCGCAACATGGACCATAAAAAAAAGAAAGATTTTCGTTCGTTAACTCTTTTAAGAATGCTTACCATGACTCTTTTCTTCTCCTATTCAAATAATCACTTCGAATCGTACATTAAATTATTACATCCATCACTGACTGAAGATATCTTGAACAAACTGAACAACTTTACAACAAGCTGAAAGCAGCTAACGTAAATCGATGACGTAATTACTCTAAGAAACATAGTAAGAACTAATAATATCAATGTGAAAAGATGGAAGGAAAATGGTAGTTAGAGATGATCGAAAGGACTTGTATGGTCCCATCACAAGTATGAAAAGCGAAAAACTAACTCTGAAGAGTACTACAGTGGATTTTATCATGCAAATGATAAAATCCACTGTATCCAGGGAAAACGAATATGGGTTGATTGTATTTATGAATTGACACGAAAAGGGACGCTTAATTTACAAGATAACGTAAATCCAGATAGAGAAAAAAAAAGTCTGGTTATTTGGCTGAGACATCTAGAAGAAAAAAAAAAGTTAAAGTAAATAACACCGGTTTATCGAGGTTTCCATCAACGATGTATTTTGGTGAATTTGGCAGAACACTTGTATTCACTGGCTCTACCGCAGCAAAAGTCAGCATTTTCTAAAGCAGAAACAATAGTATTACAGCGGGGGAGTATAATGTGCTTTTTGGTTTCTCTGAACATGAGAACTGTTGTTAAAAATATCCATTCCTGAACTTCAGACAATCCTTTAGGTGTACCGAGCGGTTGGTTGATAAAAAAAAAAAAAAAAAAAAAAAAAAAAAAAACAGAATGCGCATATGTAAGAATAGTATTTTCCCCCTAGTTAGAAAGAAAAACAAAAGGGATGGAGCGCACCATAAGTAAATAGATAACGTCTTCAGTAAACATCACGCGCATTTCTTCAAATAAAATAAATAAGGACTGATTCACATTTTGTGCGATTGCATGCACATTAAATGGACTCTTGATGTTTAGATATTGGACAGCGGTGACCTAGAGTGCCCGTGGGTGAACAGCCATCCTCATTAATTTTTTAAATTATTTCACCGCTGTTTTTAACACAATTATACAGTAATCACCTTGATTATGCCAGGTGTTAGGCTTATAAAGGATATCCGATCCTGCCCAAATAGTAAATTTATAAATTTATATTTGCTTCAATATTTTTCTTTTGACAAAAAAGATGTTTCTTGGTGTACAAAAGATTTTCCTAGTGTTTTGTAGTGTACATTATAAATATCAAACTATATTAAATTCTGTCAACCCAAGTTGGAATGATTGTTATCAATTTCGAAAAAGGATTGCCCCTTTTTTATTGGTGCAGATGAATTAAACTAATGCAAAAACTGAGAACGATTAACCAATTATTATAAGACTTCCAAATGCTGAAGTTCTACAAAATTTGACCATCCAGAATCCAAGAATAACTTGAATGAGGACAGACAAAAACGAATCTTATAAGTGTTTACTCATTTTGCGAGATGCCTCTAAAAAGTAGGACTAAATGACCGACTTTCCCAAAATAAATTTGAGGCGGGGAGCGAGTTAATATTATGAACGCTGTGTCATAAACTATTACCTATTTTTCACGTGCTAGAATCTGATTAAAGCTAGTGGACCACCCTTCCTTATAGTACTAAAATGAAGTATAATTTTTGTACTTCCATAATCTTTATACTATATTAAGAATAATTACAGACCGCTAAGGTCACTTATGACAACTAGTCAAATACTATAGGAATCTGGTTTGTTGAGCAGAGTATTATTGAACCAGAAGACGGAGGAGAAGAAAATTTGAGGAGAACGAAGTCGCTTATTTACATTGGATTTTTGAACACATGAAGATCGTACTGGTTGGGAAGTGCATAACAGAGAAGATTCTCCAAAGGACAGTAGTAGAGGGAATGAACAAAAGGGCAAATAATTTGTTTTATTTGTGTGAAATTTACTTGGGAAGGGGAATAGGGACAAGGAAATTCCTGGTTAAATTTAGAAGAGATTGGGAATTCAGAAGTAAGTTAACACTTGAAGTGTAAGAGAAAAACTAATTGCTTGGACGATAAGAGACAAAGATTTCAATGTGTATGCTAAGAAAGATTGGAAGTTAGAACTATTCCAAGAAATAAAATCTCCTCTTATCCAGAGATTTGAGTAATATCAAAAATAAGATCGGAGTTAGTATTCAAGTGATGTTATTTTGATTCCGTATGGTCACTCCCGTACATCATTGGTTTTGGAAGTGAAGTTTTCTTCTAGAAGAAGAAGAAGTGGTGGGATCGTAGAAGTCCTTTCTAAAAGTTAGTAGGACAATCACGAACATCCAGGCCTCTGGCGGGATTCGAACTCGCAACCTCTTGGCTGGAGAGGGGAATACGATAATCAGTCGGCTAAGCAAACCGGTAGATGTTTTTAATTTGCATTATATAAGACACAATAAGTTTTGTGAGTATCAAATTTATCAAATTCATTAGAAGTTCCCTGAAGAATAATTTGGAGATTTAAAACTGAATAATGTAGAAACTGATATTCCAAATGTTTATTTGTATAGTGCAAGTCTTGTCAAATGAGAAAGAGGACTGCGATGTGCTCATCAGAAAAAAGTGGATTAGATTTTAAGTCAGAGAGTAAATGAAGAAAGGGTCCTATGGCACCTCCACCTTTTATTGCAAAGCTTGAGGATAAAGATCCGTATAGTGCGACTACAGAGAAAGCTGGCAACCTAGTTAATAAAGTCGAACGGCAGACAACATGAAAGCTTACTTAATGGACTTTTATATCAATTATTAGTTGAGAGGTTTCCAAAGAACATAGAAATCGAGTGTGAATGGATTTCTCAACTACTGTAGAAAAAACAACTGAAAAACTGAAATTTGTCGTACTTTTAAAGAAATACACTGCTTGAAAAAAAGTCAACGAACACCATAATGTGAGGAGCAAACAGCCATGGCTCCCACCTTATTAAGATGTACTGTAGGGCCTCCTTTCGCTGTGAAGACTGCAGCAATCCTACAGGAAATACTTTCCAGAAGCATACGAAAGCGATCAAAGGTAATTTTGGACCATTCTTCCTGTAGGCATCTAATGAGTTCCTGGACTGTTGTAGGGCAGACGTAACCTTTACTTCAGCTGACGCTTCAGTTCATCCCACAGATGATCAATAGGGTTGATCAGGGCTCTATGGAAGCCAGTCAAGTTTGGTGACGTTCATGTCCACAAACTACGCAGTTACAGCAGTAGCCTTATGAGGCTTCACTGCCTTCATGAAAGAGACAATGGTCAGTTCCGTAGAAACGCCACAAAGTGGAAAGCATTGCATCGTCCAGAATGTTCAAATACCTCACGGAGTTAAATGTGGCACCACAAACAGAGGTTTGAGACCAAACCAGGAAAAACAGAACCATACTATCACACTGCCACTTCCGAATTTCATAATTGGAGTTACGCATTCTGATAAGAGACGTTCACCGGCCATCCGCAACACCCACACTTGGCCATCTGCTCGGCAGTGGGCGTAGTGTGATTTGTCGCTCCATAATAACACAGATTTCCAAGCTTCCACATCCCACTGTACACTCTCTTCGCACCACTGAAGACGACGCTGCATGTTGGTTCGGGTAATGTGCGCCTTGCATATTGCGGTCCTATCGTGGAAACCCATGTTGTGAGCAACGGTTCCGAACGTTTTTGTGCAGATTCGTGTTCCAGCTAGGAGCTCTGCATTCAACGTGTTGGCAACGAATGGCGGGTTTTTATATATTATCCTTCGTAGCACCTTACGGTCACATTTGGTGAGTGGCGAGTCGTCTACTACGAGTAGCACTTGCAGTTGACTCCCTACAGTTCCTTCTTAGTATGGTATCGCTGATTGTTCGCCTGGGATGGCACATTTGTCAATCATTTGCCAAACAGATAGGCCTGCAACATGGCATTCTACCACAATGTCTCTTTCAAATTCCGCCAATTCCCTTCTTGCAGCGATTTCACCCACGACATGGTTGCACTAACTTCGGAGCATCATATGCCTTCAATTTATACCTGCTTCAAACACGTAACTGGTTACATGCCACTTGCTCATGGAGGTGTTCGTTGACTTTTTTTCCAAGCAGTTAGATATGGGCTTATTTCCAAGCTAATGGGTAAATATCACAATTAACTTCTGATACAAAACAGAAGTCAGCTGTGGAGCAGAAACCTTCAGAATAATCGAATAAATGATCAAGACTAGGAATTGCTTTGAATATCTAGCTTTTAGATTTTTTTTATCTTTTTCTGTCGGAAAATCAAAAGTTGCATTGAATGTTGTCACTTTGGAATAGTAGAATTACATTTATTAGATAATCGGACAAATTAAAAAAAAAAATCTAGATCTCTGTATTTTTTTCCTATGTCTACTGAAGTGAAAGCAGGTTGGACAAACGTTATTTCCGATAGTTTTGGAAAAGAACCAGAAAGTATGACTGCCATTTGGACATGATACAAGTTTCCTGCTTTTAGCGTTTTCAAAATCCGTTTTGGATGCGTTGATAATTTGATTGTGACTATTTTGAGCTTTGGTATGGGTAAAAAGGAAGGTGGAGATTTTTGATGGAAGCCAGCTGCGATTTGTTTGATTATTCTCGTGAACAGTCTTGGCACTTGTGGGAAGGAAAACTTAGATAAGGGACATGTCAAGTATATTGTTTCCATATCTATGAGAGTTGTTTCAGTAATCTGCTAAGTGAAAATGGTTTGATTCAGGGTTGTCCTAATTGTTCTTTTGCCTATTCTGTTCCTTCTATTCATAAATGACCTGCTTTTACTAACCTTAAATCGCATCCATAATTCCACTGATGGTACATTGCGAGTCTCCTACACATTTGACAAAAAATCAATGCCCAAATATTCTATCCTTCAAGAACTTTTACAGCCAATGGCTTAAACATTAATCTCGTAATCCATCAATAAGGATTAAAATAACTAAATCAGATTCACATGCAAGATTAGATTTCGCTTCTTAGACTGACACTTACGTGTAGTCTTTCCATACAAGGACACCAGTAACAACATCTTCAAAAAATATCTTATACTTTTAGCTATATATGTATATATATATACGAATAAAAATAAGGTCCCCCATTTCCCACTTAACACATATATTCAGATTAAAACGGATATGATTTTTTAGGGGAGTTTCAACGTAGAATTCTTTATGAAAAAAAATTTTACATTGCAAATTTCCCCAACATCTAATAAAAAGAATTACGAATACTTGTTATAAAGACCCGTGTGTGTGTGCGTGCGTGCTTGCGTGCGCGAGTGGGTAGGCATGAGAAATAATGATATTTCTTGAAACGCTTCATGATCCATTTCTGTAATCATGTTGATGCGTCAAGTTCCTCTTCGTCACTACAACAAAAATAGCAAGAAGTAAAATTTCGAAATTAGATTCACTAGGGAAAAAAAAATAGATCGCTCCAGACTGCTCAAAGATGCTATGCTTTTTCGAAATACTCTAAAACACTCCACGAGTCGCTTCCGTGATGTATAGCAAAATCATCTATTTTCCATCGTTTGGCTGATTTGTTAGGTGTGTGAATGATGGTATGTTTATCATTACATTTTTAATGATCTTTCATAATTTACCGAAGAAATAATTTCTCGGTAATATAATGAAACTGTTGAGTTACCATTTTTATTTATTTCTTTATTTATTTCAAGAAATAGAAGCTGTTAGTATACATTCCGAATTCGCGTCAAATGATTCCCTGAATCATCTGAGTTTCGGCTGAATTATAGATTTCGTAGGTGTGCTGTATTCGTATTTGAAATTTCTCAATAAATTGATAAATAAATTTCTCTTGCAATTATACCTATTGTAAAAAACGTTTGTATTACAGTGTTTATACTTTTGTGTTCATGTAATTCCTTTGAAGGAGAATGAATATTTAAAAAAATTATTTTTATATCATTAATAAGTAACACGTATTTCATATAGATACGTTATTTCTAAGCAATAAACATTTCGTCTGCTACTAGTCTGCACGTAAAACCTTGACGCCGTTTGAGAAATTCACGTTCACCCAACGAAAACAAAAAATCACTGTTATTTTGGTCTTCCTCAGGAGGAAAATGAAACGTATACACGTGGATAAGCTTGTATCTCAGAGGTAAAATATTCCTGGAATACAGCCTTACTTACACACTTGCCAAAAGAGAGTAGCAGTACTTACTGAAACATGCATAAATGACTCTTGGACATAAATGAAATCTTCCGGCCCAAAAATAGGCGTCTAGTCGTGAAAATTCAAAACTGATGTTTTGTCGTAGATGGCGTAAAAAAGCAAAATCAGCATTAAGGATAATAATTCTTACATAAAGCATGGACAATAATAATTTTATACCTGACTATGGAAAACATGCACTCGTTTGGTAAACTTCTATGTGTCGCTTTTTGCGTCAGTGTGCTGTTAATATATTAATATTAATAATAATATTAATAATAATAATAATTATTATTATTATTATTATTATTATTATTATTATTATTATTATTATTATTATTATTATTATCTGAGATCTCCAGAGTCAGGGGCTCATCGAGGGAGGCTATAAATCACCAAAGCCAGCTATCATACCTTCCCTTAAATTCATTTACACTAATGCACTCACTGCCCCTAAGGGCAAATTATTCTACTCACTCACTGCATTCTGGGAGAAAAACCTAGTTCTTATCCCTTTCTTGACTGCGAACAAACTTAACTTCGATGGATGCCCTCCATGTTCTCTCCCCACCTTCCATATAACGAAAAATTTCATCAGATGATATCCTATACCACCCATTTAAAAGTTTATAGACCTCTATCATATCACCCATTTTTCTCCTTAACCAGAGTCTTACTCACAATCTGTTCTCATAATCTAAATCCCATAATCCGGATATAATCTTCGTCACTCTTCTTTGCATCCTTTCAACAGCTTCTTTATCCCCTTGGAAACTGGGAGACCAAATCTGCGCTGAATAAGGTCTCAGCGACAAAATGACTTCCTTATCCTAAGATGTCAAGGTTCGCTTCACTATCACATTTATCCTCTGAGTTGTATTTGCAACTTTTTCTATGTAACCTTTGAACTTCAAATTCCTATTCACCAATACGCCAAGTTCCCTTGCCTCCTCAGTTTATATAATATGCCCTGGAACTCTAATCATACCAAAGTGCATAACTTTACACTTACTAACATCAAAGTGATAGCTATTTTCGTTGCTAAAATTTCTAGCCCCTATTCAAATCATTTTGTAAGTGCTGAATATCAGTAGCATCTCTGATTACCCTGCCTATCTTCGCATCATCGGCAGACATTTTCACATCTGATGTTAGACCTGCTTGATGTCATTAATGTATATGTCGCAGGGAAATGATGAAAATAGGGATTTGATCAAATCCCTAAGGGATATGATCAATTCACGGAAGATGTTAAAATAACAACTCTGTGGGGTGATTTCCCTGAAGGAAGTAAGTGATTTGATCAAATCCCTTAACTGTTTTAGTGAAAAGATGAAATAATATTGTTTAGATATTAAAAGTATTTATTTAGTAAACCATGCATTATTAAATGTAGAATAGTTAATACAACAATAGTCATTGAAACACAAATTATTTATTAATCAATTTATTATATATTTTTAAAAACAAAAAAGATATTTTTAGTGAAATTTTAAACATTTTTCGTGAATGTAATTAATAAATAATAATGTTTATTCATTTTTATTAAAACACGTTGTTGATTTGTGGCATCTCGAGTTACAAAGAACGTTACTTTTTTTACAGGCACATCTTTTTGTTTTACATTGTAATTTGGATTGCTCACAGGAACACTTCTTAAATCCTTGACCTCCAAATACGGATAATTTTCCTGCAATCTCACGCAGACTTAGGTTAATCTGTGGAACTGTTTCGTTAAATGTTGTAGTAGCTATTTGAAGAGCGTTTCTAGGTAGCCAATCTTTTATAATTCCAACTGAGGTACCAATTTGGTATAAATTATTTTTTATATCTAATACGATCCCCACGATGTTATTTCCATCTAATGGGCCTCTATCTACCTTAGGTACATACACCAAAACTGTGGAATTCACTAACACGTCTTTAAATTTCTTCAAAGAAACTTCTTTCATTTTTTCAGCTGATCTTTTCAGGTGTTTTGCAGCATTTTCCCTTTGATCTTTAATGCTCTCTTCTTTTTTGGCATAAATAGCATAGAATTTTCGATCCATATCCTTCTTCTCCTACTGTATTCCCACATATTGAGCGCACCGGATTTTTACAAATGTCACATGAATGGGCTCCAGTAGATTCCATTCTACAAACAACACAACATGCTTTACTGTCGCTGACAGCTGCTTCCCCTTCTGATGCAAGTAACACTACAGATGTTTTAACTGTTGAAGCAGGAGTTGAAGTAGAGTTGTTAACTGGTTCGAGTTGTCTCATTGTCGATAAAGAAATTGATTCAATTTCTGGTAGATCCTCTAAATTTATAGCTTTTTTGGTGAGTAAATCAGCTGCCGGTAGATCGTGTGACATTGAAGTATTATTGTTGGTTGATTTAACTATTAATAGATCATTTGAAGTTGAAGCATTGTAGTCAATTAATTCAGATGCTGGTGGATCTTTTGAAGTTGAAGTGTTGTTGTTGTTCTCTAAGGAAGCTGCTGGTAAGTCTTCTGGTGTTAAAATAATGTCATGGTCCTGCTGATTAAGAAGTAGATCCAAGTCCTCTTCAGTAACAAGTTTTTCAAGCAACTCTTTCGAAATATGACCAAATTGGAGTCCTGTTTTTGGTTCTGTTCCAAATAAAGCTTTGTAAGGTGATCATTTAATGGTTCAATGAAAAGAGGAATTCTTTTGGAATTGAACAAAGTAACAACCTATAGCCCAATTTTTTGTGTCATTGTCAATTAGCCAAGCACGTAACATAGCTTCAACATCTTGATTTGATTGCTCAACAGATCCTTGACTAGCTGGATGTCTAGGCCTACCATTTACAATTTTGCACGTTGGCCACAGGCTTGTTAATTCTTGTATGACAGCAGCCGTAAACTCACGGCCGTTGTCGCTTTGTAGTATATGAGGACAACCTACTTCCAAAAATATTTTTAATAGCTCCATTGCTACTTCAGCAGCTCTTTTTGTAGTCAAGGTCGAAGAAAGCTGAATTTCGTCGCGTGGTCCTGGTAGTTTAATAGCCATTTGTAATTTCTATCTGGTGTCGACTGTAAGTCAACTAAATCGACTTGGCTACGATGATTGAAGTCGCTAGATACAATTGGGCAAACAACGATTCCTTTGTTTGGAAATTTTTTTTTAGACTGACATACCGTGCACAGCTTTAAAAACTCCAGTACAACTGAAGTAGGTATTAGGTATTTCGATTTCAAACTATACAGCATTTTATCTCTTCCTTCGTGGCCAGTTGACTGATTGGTTTCCCGAAGTATGTGGTAAAATTTTTCCGTTGGTACTATTTTCACAATTGGATCGAATTCAGACTTTCTCTTCAAAATCAAAGATTTTTTAGTACCTACTTCCATAACATCGTATTTTTTTCCATAATAGTACTGTTTATGTGTCCGTTGCAGTTTAAGTAGTGGTGCTAATTTAAATTGTTCAATGATTGTGACAGCTTCTTCTATCCTTTCGCGAGTCCACAAAGGTTTTTCTTTTTCATGCCGCTTTTTCAAAAACGTCCTGACAGTTTCATTGAACTGTTCTTCAGATACAAATTCGGTCAGAGTTTGATTTTTTTCTATAACCTGAACTCGTTTTTCTACGGTAGGTACTTGATAAAACTCGAAATATAGAAAACAATAATAAAAATGCGCGCAACCTTCCTCGCGTAATGTTTGGCCGGCACGGACGCCAGAGGGGAGCTTGTATCCACGAAAAATGTTTAAAATTTCACTAAAAATATCCTTTTTGTTTTTAAAAATATCAGCTTAAATGACTATTGTTGTATTAACTATTCTACATTTAATAATGCATGGTTTACTAAATAAATACTTTTAATATCTAAACAATATTATTTCATCTTTTCACTAAAACAGTTAAGGGATTTGATCAAACCACTTACTTTCTTCAGGGAAATCACTCCACAGAGTTCTTATTTTAACATCTTCCGTGAATTGATCATATCCCTTAGGGATTTGATCAAATCCCTATTTTCATCATTTCCCTGCGACATATAGATTGAAAAATACTGGCCGAAGGACTGAACCCTGAGGTACACTACTGGTCACCTTAAATCTGGCAGATTCACACCCACTGTATATCACTTTGCCATCCCCTGATCCAACTTAAGAGTTTATATTCCAATCCCATATTCTACAGTTTATGCAACATCCTTTCGTGTGGTATCTTATCAAATGCCTTAGAAAATTTCAATATTATCATATTGTATCCATTCCCTTTATCCAACTCGGCAGTAACATTGTTATAAAATATGAGCAAATTGCTAAAATATGACCTTCCTTTTGTAAACCCATGCTGTTCCTTGCAAAGTATAGCTTGTTTGTCTACTCATTCTGTATGCGAGTTCTTACCAACGTCTCTCAAATATTCACTACCACACCAGAGATACTGATAGGTTGGTAGTTAGATAGACACATCAGTTTTTACATCACCCTTGTACAATGGAGTTATCATACATTCCTTCCATTTCTGTGGAATCATTCTTGAACTGAGAATCAAGTCATACAAACATGTGAAAGGCCTAACCAATTCGAGTGAACCTTCCTTTAGCAAATGTGCTGATATTCCATCTGTCCCTATACACAAATTCTTATCCAGGTTAAGCAACAGCTCTTCAACCTCATTTACATGAACGTCTAATTCTTCATCCAATGTAGCAGTAGCTGGGCACATGTTACATATACCTGGTTGATATATCTTAGCAAAGTGAGCACTTATTAGTTGAACAATCTCCTTAGCTTCCGACACTCGAGTACCATCCTCTGTCCAAAACGAAACAGAACTTTTCGAAAATATAAGAAACTAGTGGCGCTACCTGTTGTATCTTTTTGTTGTCGAAAGCGGCAACCTTCATTAATGTTGTGTCAACTGTTTATGCCATTTGTTTCATTAGAATCCGAGTTATAGTGCCAAGAGTGACAGTGTGTTTTGACGAACGGTCGGAAAATGAGTTTCAAACAGAGCTGCGATTGACGTTTGTGCTAAACTTGGTGAAAGTTTTACCGAAACGCATCAAATGCTTCAAAAAGCATACGGTGATGAATGCTTATCCGGTACTCAAGTTTACAGTGGTTTAAGCGATTTCAAAGTGGTCGTGAGACGTTTGAGGACGACGAAAAGTCGGGCCGTCCAAAAACTGAACTGAGCGAAGTTAATATCCAAAAAGCGCATGATTTCTTCAAAGAAAACCCGACATCGTCCGTGAGACTGATTGAAGATGACTTGGGGATTCCAAAATCAACTGTGCACAACATTTTGACCGAGCGTATGGGCCTTCGTAAATTGAATTCGCGATTAAATTTACCACGACCCTCAACAGTATCCCAAAAACCGATATAAAAAACTTATTTAACGAATTAATTGACCGTGCCAAACGCTATATCAAAGCTGAGGGAGAGTATATTGATTGAAATAAATGATCTGAATAATTATAATTGGCCTGTGTACATTCAATGAAGTTATTCTTTCACATTCATTTTCGTTATTGCTTGTGGCATAATGATAAAAATCTTTTGAATTTCCTTTAGCTTGCATAGCAAGTTTCTTTTCATACTTCGATTTAGCTTTCCGCACAATACCCTTTACTTTTCTTGCCTGAGCTTTATATATTTCATAACTCCTCTCACGACATTCTTTCTACATCATCTTCTTCTTGTGGATATCTTGGTTAATAAGGTTGCACATTCATTTCACTCCCAACTTATTTATTCTTCGAATACTAGGGATACATTCAGATGCCGCCTCATTTAAGCACTTTTTCAAAGATTCCCATGCATCGCTGACATTTTCCCATTCAGTAATGGGACCAAAGATAGTATTCTCCTAAGTTGATTATAATTTCCAGCTTCGTAGTTCAGCATGTAACCTGTTTTAATCGGAGCATCAATACAATTAGATACTTTCCAATAAAGTACAGCATAATCACTGTCACCAATTGGTGGTAAAATGGCCATATTCTTGACAGAGACCCCTTCTGATGAGCAAATCCAACAATCTTTGACCTCGAGTTCTTTATGTCACATGCTGTTTGAGAAAGTTGTCTCGCAACAATTCAGTAAATTCTTCTTCTCTCTTATCATGAGATGTCTCTTCTACCCAATGGAAAATTAAAGTCACCCATAACGATCATTCGTTTGGTACCTATAAGGCTAAATTGGTGATGCATTTATTCGTCCCCTGCAACTGAGCCACCAGGTTTGTATCAACACTCCACCATATATTTCATTCTGTTAATCCCCACTTCACACCAGATAGACTCAAACTCACCGCTACATGGAACATCGTTTTCTTGTGTTTCTACTCTAACTGGATTTAAGTCATCTGATATCGTTAGCAGTACTGCTCCTCCTCTCCTATCTCGTCTATCCTTCCTAAAAATAGTATACCTATTCCATTCGTTCCCACTTACCATATCTGATTCTGATAGCCAGGTTTCACTAATGCCAACAATCTTAGGCCACATCATATTCAATAAAGCAATGAACTCAAACCAGTTGTTTCTAATGCTCATGGCATTTGTGTATAGATATAATAAATTACAACCTAGCATATTCTTATAATTAGATATGCAATCTATTTGGTCGTGTTTTCCTTCCCTCAGACATACTACAAGGGTCCTAACCCAAAGCATATTTTCCACCCCTTCGCGACATGCATAACTATGATCGAAGACATTCATAACTTTATCACGTTTGCATACCATAGCTGAACTTTCACACATTTTTCCCATTCCTCCCTTGATGATCTAGTTTCCCTGACTCTCTGCATAATATGCGTAAAAAGTTTTTTTTTTTTTCTTAGTATATAGTCAATACATTAGAGACTGATATTCCCCAAATGATGTAATTCATTTTAATTAATATTAAAATCCAAAATATCAAAAATAGGAACGTTACTTTTCAAAAAATAAATTAATTGAAAATTTTCAAACATATCAAAGTTAACCCGTTTCGGTTGTATTCTTTGGTTCTTGATATTTTTGAAAAATTCTTTTCCTGATAATTAAAATGACTGACGAAATTGTCAAAATTATTATTATTATCTCGGGCACTTCCAATAACATAAAGTTAATTGATATCATACTTAGTAACTGTACAAATGGATCAACATTTCTGTTGAAAACAAAACATGGTGTTAAAATGTCAGTATGAAAATTTTCATTTTCTGAGAAATATCTGTTTTCTCTTAGCCTTGAAAAGTAATAAAAATAATATAAGAGTAACTGCTGCCAAATTATATAAAAAATAATGGCTGCACGATGATACTGCTGAATTTTGCAAAAGCGTTTGACCAGATATACATGGATCTCGTTACGTACATTTAAACAAATGAGGATGGATATGAAACTGGTGATATGGATAAAAGGATAGCTGATGGATAGATACCAAGTTAAATGATAAAGTAGTAAATGGAAGTGCAGAATTCAGGAGAAGGCAGGAGAGCAGCGGGTATTACAATCTGATGAAACTGTATTCCAGGAAATTGATGGAGCTAGGGATTTGAGGGTGTTGGTAGATATAGAGTTGAAATTCAGAAGGCATATTTCTATGTTGGCCCAGGTATCTCAAAGGATTACTTGGATATCGAAGAACACAACAAGCACACATAAGAAACTAATCATTGCTCTTTTTAAAGGCGCATCTGGATTACTGTGCTCACTTGGGTTTCTTGGGGATAAGGAAGTGGTACAGTGAATCGAGAGGTGAGTGACTTAAAAAGTGCATGTTCTCTGGAATATTCCCTATGGCGCTAGATTGAGGGTTTATGTGTTGCAAAAGTTGATTGATAGGCGGGAAAGAGGGGATAATATAGGAAAATTTAAGTTGCTAGAATGGTTTTGTAGGATTAATTCAGAGGAAATATTTGTTCACTTAGCTACAAGGAACAGAACAATGGCTTATTCCTGGAAACTGAGTAAGAGGCGGCTAGCAAGTGCGTGCGTGCGTGCATGTCTCACAAGCCAAGTCTAACAAGAGTTGGCTTGTGAGACTCGAGAAACTCCATGGTGGAGCGGGGGGGGGGGGTTCTAGAGTCGCCTGTAGATAGCATTCATGGGTACGCTATTTAGTGATTCATACGTCCGTTGCAATGAATTTTTATGCTGTGGTGCTAGGAATATGTCACACTCCGGTATTCCGAGAGCATCCGATGCATCTATTTGATTCCAAACAGAGCATCAAATATAATACTACACACATAAAAAAGAAATCACCGAGTGCATATTTAGAATAGGCGACTTCAAGAATTTTAAAATTCTCATCTTCATGAGTCTCCATTTTATTTTATGCCAAAAGTTGAGGATTTAAAAAAATACAAACTATATTTGCATTTATTGATAAAATTTGTTTTAATGTTTTTCACATTTTATTTATTTATTTCTTTTCATACCAGTATATGATATTTGAATGTGATATTTGTGTATATTGATAGTATGTACCTCTTTTAAGATTTATTTATAATATCAGACTGTCATATTTTGAAAGATACTGCTGATGTTAACAAGCAATATTATTGGTCATGAATTGCTCAGTTTCTCTAGGGAATTTGTTTAAGTTAAGAAAATTCATCTTAGGATTCTCTGAAGCTGGAGAAGAGAGAGATTAGTCGCCAATCTCTCTCCTCTCTCTCTCTCTCTTTCTCTCTCTCTCTCTCTCTCTCTCTCTCTCTCTCTAGAAAATCCCAATAATATGCATAATCTCAAGGATAATGCATTTTGTTAATATGTATGTTTTTTTATTTATTTTATTTTCGGTAATTGTTAATTAAAGTTGTTCTTAAACAGATTCAAGTCAGTCAATCTTGGTTTGTTTTCGTAAAATGTGAAGGAATTTATTATATTCATTTTGTTCGTTCGTCTGTACGCTTTATTTCTGTGCTACGGATAAATTGATTTTGAAATTTGATGTCTGTACGAAAATTTGTCAAGCTGTTTCATTTGCCAATTTATACGAACTAAACTATAGAAGAAAAAAAATGCATAACGTTTAAATGCCATTTCTCCATGAAAATAATAATCATATTTGTAGAGGACATATTTTAGTGGATATCTGTAAAATGTGTCCACGTTGACTGCAATTCTTATTGTCAATAAGAATTATTTTAAATAAAGATAATAAGGATGCCTTTATCAACTATTGCACCTTCCTAGTTTTAAGATTTAAATAAATTCATGCAAAATATAAGTTATGCAATTCGGGATGAAAAGATTACATACTTTGTATCATGAATTACGGTACAGGAAATTGACGAGGCTATGGATATGAGAGTGATGGTGGACAGAGATTTGAAGTTCAGAGAGGGTTACAGGAAAATTCACCGAAAAGCGAGTTCATCGAAAGACAATTCATCGAAAAGGCAATTCATCGAATGAACAATTCATCGAAAGACAATTCATCGAAAATGCAATTCATCGAAACACAATTCACCGAAAACTTTAAATTTCGATAATGTTATGGTAAAAGTGGTCCATTTAGAACAAAAACTGAACCATGCAGACAGCTTCTTGTACCAAGAACTTCTACTAAGTCAGAGAGTTTTTGTAATAAAGTACATAATTTGGACACATTATTTCTTTGTCGCCCGGAATATAGCTGAACTGAAAACTGGAACGGTTCGACATTTTCTTGTGAAAGTTTTAAATAGCGAATCTGAGTAAAATTCATCCCATAATAATAGCTGTATTGAAGTCGCGTATTACTACTAGCAACAATAATAATAATGAAGCCCGCATAGCTCAATCGGTAAAAATGAAGCCGTTTAGTTAGAAAGACCTGGGTAGTTGGATCCCATTTACGCATAATTTTTATCAGTCCTGTTCTGCTAAAGGTAAGTTAGCAGGCATAATATAGATACGGCTGGACTTTTCTTCCGGAAACAGGCAAATCAGTCCCATGAACAGACATGAAACAGTTATCGGACAAGAAAGACTATAAGAACCATATTGGTCTATAATTTTTTCCTATGAAAGTAGCATTCTAATCTCCTTATTCACGGTTCAGGTTTTGTTCTAAATGGATCAATTTTCTCATAACATTTTCGAAAATTTTAAATTTTCGATGAACTGTTTTTTCGATGAATTGCATTTGCGACGAATTGTCGTTCGATGAATTGTTCATTCGATGAATTGTCTTTTCGATGAATTGCCTTTTCGATGAACTCTCCGGATACCAGAAAGTACAGTGTGTAGAAAATAAAATTTATATTATGCAATAGTTAGCTATCAGATAAACATGCAATCAAGACTAAACCAGTTAGTGTTCTTGAAAGCGTGCAGTTAATGTCCTGGGACTCGAGAGGGTAAACTGGATTTTTATTTAGACCAGTGGCGGCCCGTACATAAGCACTGCGACACTGCAGTACCCCCAAGGAAAAAATTGAAAAAAAATTTTGTTCGTGTTTATAAATAATAACAATGTTTACAACATTATATAAATGCAGTACAATTAAAGATTACAGCTTATGTTTTAACGTTGATTGAATAGTTAATAATTGGAATTGTTCGATTAACGCTTTAGATTACGAAACAAATGCATTGCGATCTAACGCCGATATTCGTTTGCGCTTGTTATTGCACATTACGTCATTCTCACACTGCCCAAACGGCAGTGTATCTTTAGTATCCTTACGCACGTTATTTCTGTGAGATATGAAACGTTTTTTATTGGTGGGTGTGAGTGGTGAACTATTTTTTGTAAATCTTATTTTATTTTGTTAAAATAACATATAATTATTTATTTATTATAGATACAAAGCTGAATTATGACGAGTGTCACTGTCGAAAATATGAAAAGAATTATATTTTGAAATATGAAAAGAATTATATTTTGAAATATGAAAAGAATTATATCGTGTAACGATAATTGATTTTCAATTATCGTTACACAAAATAAATGCACTGCGATCTAACGACGATATTCGTTTGCGCTTGTCATTGCTATTGATACGAAACTTTTATTATTGGTGTTTGTTCGTGGTGAAAATGAAATATTTTTAATAAAACAATTTTTTAATATGTAAATTTATTTATTAATAAATTCGTTACTGATTAGGAAAAAGAAAGTTTTTTTTTTTTAATATATGCAGCAACCCCACTTAAAATTTTCACCGGCCGCCACTGATTTAAACATATGAATTATACCATTTTTATGTCTGTTATTATATTTATAATCTACTGACTTATATTATTTGAATTATATTCCAAAGAATTGACGAAATTTGACAGCAGTCAACTAATGAATGCTACGGATTCACTATTCTGTTCATATAAATTCATTTCTTTAGTTATCAATCAATCACTGGGACTATAACTGTTTGGATAGTGTAAACAATTTTCCGCCATTAACCATGGAAATACGATGCTTAGAATTGGTGGGTGGCCAGTAATCAAAAGAGGAAACCTTGGACTTGGAATAGTATTCATTAGTTTCCCTGTATATAACTCTATATAATCAATGTTTTTAAAGTTTCCCCAAACAAACACCAGGTGAATACATTTGTTGTTGAATTACCTTAATTTCAATAGCTAGATATGTAGGATTTAATGTTTTTTTTTTTTTTTTTTTTGAGGGGATGAGACAGGAAAATTTTTGAATGAAAGGAGACTATGGAAGGAGACTTTTTTTATGATTACTCCCTATATATTCCGACATTGGGTTAATTAGGATAGGGCGTGTAAATTTTGTCTTTGTTCCTAGTTGCATAATATCCTCTCCTCACCATAGACACTGTAGAGTCCTAATGTTCTTTCAACATTTTCTGACAAATCGGCCAGTGAATCTCCAGATTGCCAGGTATAATTAACCGCCTTATGTAGTAACAAATGGTCTATGATGGCCAAACTTTCTTGCCCATCACAGACCAAATATGTAAAATGGAAATAGAATGAAATTTACAATTCCAATTCAGATTTGTATGCTGATTAAAATGAAAATTAGCGATATCGATATTTTATTATAATCATATTGTAATTATATTATATCATAATTATAATACGAACTTATAAAAATCATTTCAAATATTCATTTTGTAACCAAAAATGACAGGGAAACTATTTATTAATTTAACAACACTAATTATGAATTCAGTTTCGTAATAGCAACACAAATACATTCAAATTGATTATATGGTGCTGTCCATATTTTCAATTTAGTGGAATCGAATAGTGTTTTGTTAATGGTTAATATACATGTATAGATTAATTACTACATGTTAATTTGAATTTAAATTTTGTTCAATAATTACATATATAAATATATTGCAACAGCAATTATAAAATCTCCATTTTATTTAAAAATTATTACAAAAGGCCAACTACACGCACACTGCCATTTGATTCAAAAGTACCCAAAATGTCGTTTACAGTAATTTTTTTTTTAGTTGAAAAAATTTTTATTTTATAATTCAGAGTAAGAAAACGTACATAAAAATGTTCAAAAATCACACCGGCAAACATATTAAAAAATAATAATAATCACAGTGATTCGTTGAGGTCACTTTAAGATGGCATCTTGAAGTGTAAGATTTCTGTAATCTCCGATATAACTTCAGCCTTCAATGGAGCCCGAGGTCGCCTTCTGTATTAAAAAAAAAGGAAGGGGGTGCAAAATAGAATAAACGATCATATTAGAAGATGAAAACAACTTAGAAAAGCTTTTTATCTCCTGAAATAGATGGATTTCTTTTAGACACTGTAGGAGGGGGCTGTTGAAGGAAGGATAAGCGGAGAATAGGAATGGAGGGAGAGGGGGGAGGAAACATTGACAAATGGGAAAGAAATATATTTTCTCTTAAATAAGAAATATATTTGTTAGTTCTCAAATGAATCGGATACCAGACCTCACAAATTATCTTTCGAATCCGATATCTCAAAGAAACACAAATTAAAAATAAAATTTCAATTAAAAATATAGCAGGCGAAATATGTTACTGAACTGATATTATTTTTTTAATGGAGCTTATGATTTAAACAAATATCAGTACAGTCTTTCAAAGGCGGGGGGGGGGATGGGACACACAGGATCATGGAATCAAATAACGTAACGAAGGAAACACCGATGTGGAGGTGATAAAAAAAACATGCAGTTTAAATAACAATGTGTAAAATTTGTGATATTCTGAAATATGAAAATACTAGACTTTTATTCATTTTTGACTTCATTTCTGGTGTTTTAACCTGGCTAATATAAAAGAAGCCATATTATGATATTACAAGTAGGGCGTACGATCGTTCCACTTACATTGTATTTCTCTCCCGTGTACGCGTGCGCGCGTGTGCGTGTGTGTGCGTGTGCGTGTAAATTGTTTTATTTCAAGAAATGCATAAGTCTAAACAGTTATAGATTAAGCCGACTTGGGCCCCCTGGCGGTAAAATTTAAGGGGCTCCTAAAAAAGTGTTTATATATGTTCTCTTTTAATATATTCCTTTGTAGCATATACATATATTGATACTTTTTTTTAGGAGCCCCGTAAATTCACCATAGCAAAAATTTAAACACATATAATAGGAAGAACCTAGGAATAGTCAAAAATTTTTTTGAATCATTTCTAGACTTGAGTTGACGCTCAAGGCTCCCTCCGAGCTCACGGCACCTAGGCGGCCAGCAGGTTCGATACCCGCTTTATTTACCTCTGAATCTGAAATAAGTTTCGCTGTAGAAATAGTAATACGTATGAGAGAATTATTAACCACGACGACAGTTGAGCATAGGCTGGTCTTTGATACCTCCAATGTACATGAAGCCACAAAAATTAAATTAAAATTAAAATTAGTATTCGTTAAAATTTAATTAGATATGCGGTTATGTTTAATAATCTGCAAAATTTTTAAATCTAAAATTTATAACACTAGGAAATAAAATTTAATTTATTTATATTTATTTAATATAATATAATTTTATTATATTATATTACACTCATCGCGGAGGACCCTGAAGACCGCTTTAATGAATCGTTAAGATTATTTCTTGAGGGGCGTGCCGATAGATATATGGTGATAACGTATTTATATGCAAATAAATGAGAATATTTTAAGCTCCAGAGATTATGAACAGTACGATACGATGCTTTTGATATGCTATATTATATATCGGAGGGCTCGATTTTCTTGAGTTTGGGATGAAAAATCCCAAATTTCCGGGAGAAAAACCCCGAATGCCCGTGCCAACCAAGTAATTTTATAAACTTCGTTTGTTTTTTTACTCCTTCTCCCAAGTAAGCAAAACAGTTAATTTTGCGCCTAAACGTAGTTCAAGTCTAAAGGTAGTGCAACAAGTTGTAAAGGTGGGTAAAGCGCTGATCACTATTCTTAGTATTTCCCATAATGTAAAACACATCTCACTAAGAGATGTATACTGTTATACATTATGGGTGGGGGGTCACTATCCAGACCGGTTTCAACCTTATGTATAGGTGAAGCAGGCTCTAAAAATAAGACGATCCCGAAAGATCGCCAAACTCAGCGTTGTTCCACTCAATGACAAGCTCACCCCGTCACCGAGAAGAACTTCTCAGCATTGGCTCTACCCAGTGGCAGACTTACTCCACCACCAAGCAGAGCCATCATCTCAGCGGTGGCCCCCACTCAGAGACAAGCAAAAACCTACCTCCAAGCGGAGCCTCTCAAAGCCATATCCGCCCCGCGCCGGTTTCCACCCTCATTGGGGTCTCATCAGTGAGTAGGTAGACCCTGAAAATACCAAGGTTTTTAGTAATACAGAGCCTTATCAACTTTACCTATACAAGTTAGCTACTCGCTGAGGAGACCTCAAAAAAGGTTGAAACCGATGTGGGTAGTGACCCTCTCCCCTCCCACACACCCATAATGTATAACAGTATACATCTCTTAGTGAGATGTGTTTTACATGATGGGAAATACTAAGAATAGTGATCAGAGCTTTACCACCTTCACAACGAGGTGCCCTGGTGTTGCACTACCTTTAGACTTGAACTACGTTCAGGCGCAAACTTAACTGTGTTGCTTACTTGGAGAAGGAGTAAAAAAAAAAAAAAACAAGTTTATAAAATTACTTGGTATCCTTAATATATATTATCCCCCAAGGTAAAAAAACTTTTCACATATGCGAATTAGTGTTAAAATAAGCATGATGATTTTATTTGAAAGTGGTAATCTGTTGTGCACAAAATAAGAATAGAGAATAGCGGCACTTCACAATGCTAAAAACAAAACAAAACAAAAAAAGCAAATGATACTTTTCAAGCATAAACATTTTTTTTTCTCGTGAATGCCAATTAGAGGAGTCTGCATAATATACTAGTTAGTAAATATTCATATTAGGAGCAGAGGAAAATAAAGGAAAATAATGATTTAATAGCATTTTACAATAAAAAAAGCATAAAATAAGTAAATAAATAATAAAACATAGAATACTGTAAGAAAAATAAAATACTTGTAATATTAAGCAAAAACTTAGCATGAGTTGCAGTTTTAATTTCGTTATTCTTTACTGTTGTTTGAAAATGGACTAATTTGTACAATTTATTAGCCCAGTGGCTCTTAACCATTTGTCTTGCATACATTTTTAAGTATTATCAAAATCATTTGTAGTAAATAATAATGCAAATATAACTGAAATGTTGAAAACCGAAATTCTGTTAAAATTAAAATAAAACAAACCCTTTTTTTTTTTTTTTTTTAGAAATCGATTGGCATTGGTCTTCACTTTCATCACCAGCAGATTTATTTATTTTCTCCCACCGATGAAATGTAAAATGGAGTACGTTAGTACCTCGGACGAGTTAAGGAATTTTTTTGACTTTTTAAAAATTAATTTTGTATATTTTTTTATATTTGTATTTATTTGTACTGCAATTATTAACCATAGCCATAAAACGCCAATACTTAAAAAGGGTGGAGGGGAAAAAGAAAAATCCGTACGATATGGGAGGAAACAGATTTCGGCCCAAACTACTTTGTGTTCACCCCCCCCCTCCAAAAAATAAAAAATAAAAACCTCCAGACCCTTTTGGTTAAGAACCACTGTATATTAGCTAATACAACACACATATATATACAGTTAAATAACACTTGATTTAAAAATAAGCATGCTATATCTTATAATATTTAGCAAAAACAGTAAAAAGGGAAGAAAAGAAAATAGGAACATCCTCAAATATATTGTACCCTGTGATTAACGTAATATACATTAAACAATTCAGTTCTTAATTGTGAACAACTTAAATTTCGGTTCCGTCAACCAGTTTTGTTTAATACTCAACATTTCCCCAAATATAAGAACAGTGTAGGGTTCGACAAATTTGTTTGAAATTGAAATTATCACAGAAACTGGGAATATTTATTGAAGAATAAATATCGCAAACCTTTCATAAAAATAAAATAAATGTTTACGAAGTTGAATAATAAAGAAACTGGACCTTCTTATAATATCACAAATTTATTTTAATACGTTCTTCCCACAAGTATCATGAACGCTAACGAATAAGAGTTCGAATAAATTCATGAATCATACAAAAAAAATTCATGAAATTTATGAATTGTACAAACTTTTGTATAACTTTTTGTATAATTAAAAAAAAAAAATTAAAAAAAACGAAACTTACCTAAAACTAATTTCAGTCAATGTTGTGCCTGGGAATAAAGCTTTTTTTTTCTGGAAGTGGAAGTGGACTGGATTCAGGAATAGATTGGGGAAGGGGGGATGAAATTCGAGAACGTTTCTTTTGGTATAGGAATGCGAGTAGGATAGAAATGCATGCTTTTGAATAAGGATTCATACAGAATACCATGCCTCATATAAATAGAGCACATATTTAGAAGGCCATTAAAGATTCAGAATTTAAAATGATGTGTGTGTGTGTGTGTGTGTGTGTGTGTGTGTGTGTGTGTGTGTGTGTGTGTGTGTGTGTGTGTGTGTGTGTGTGTGTGTGTGTGTGTGTGTGTGTGTGTGTGTGTGTGTGTGTGTGTGTGTGTGTTACCTTTATGTACTACCATGTGTGATAAGAGAATAATCTTATGTACACAGTTTCTACTCTGCTAAAGCAAGGCGATATTGAAGTCATGAGGAGGAATATTTGCTGAAACATCCATTTATTGCATCTCATGTTCATTATTCGGCTTTCGCTGATATATAACAAAAAACAAGAAATTATACAAGCACGATTCATTTCATTTTCGCATATCATGGTTTGAGCTGGGAAAAAAAGTGGGTACTTTTGATCAGGCAGTGCGTGTTGGGCAAAAAGGAAAGGGGAAAGTCGAGGGATCAAACACTTACCGTCTCACACATCTCGCTGGAGTATGACTCGGAGGACTGCATACTAGACTTCGAAATTTTTATTGAGGAAGTGTCGTCTGATTCGCTTTTCACGGACATTGCTGCATGAGACGCTCTCATCAACTGCTCGGTTTTGTTTTCTTCCTGCTTATAAGCGGATTCCATTTTGGATTTTTCCATTGAGAAACTTTTCTCGTCTTCCTGAACGGACATCGATGATTGGGAAGATCGAATAACGGAATCACTGGTGTCATCGTCAAGGGAGGAACGAAGAGAGCTACGGATGGTGGAGGAAAGATCGTTGCCACCAATTGAGGTAAGAGCGGTCGTCTTGCGTAAGGAATCCGCTTCTTCATCCAGAGATCCTACGTGACGAGTAGAAGCCAAAGAAGATAATCTCTCCGAAGTGTCAGACGATACAACACTTGAGGAGGAAATCCGCGATGATGTCACACTAGATGACACACTACGACTATACGATTCCTCACTTAATCCTGAAAGGATAGAACAAAAAATAAACTTTTTTTTACAAAAATCTCTGCTAAGCATGCAAAGCCAGAAACAATCATTCAAAATCAATTATCGTATACTTTTTGGCTTATGCTAAACTGCTTTCTTTTACATAATAAAAAGTTGGCTGTTGTTAAATCGTTTTCTTATATATAAAACATAAATAACTCCTTCAAGGTCTTTTCATTCCCCAAGTTGTAGGGCCGGTATTAAGCCAATTGGACTGATTGAGCTGAATCGGACCCCGATGGAATAAATTTTAAATTTAGTAAGATTTTGGGAGATTTTGCAGAAAAAAAGCAAGAGAAATTTCTTTATAATTAGTGTATTTTTGTAAAAATATAATCAGTTAATCAATAAATATACTATTTAATTTCAATATTGTTTAATAGCACATATTCTGACACCTAATCATCTTAAATTAGGGGCCATATTTGCCACAGTCGGACTGAGCAGCAGCCGCTCTTTTGCTCCTAACTTTTAGGAAATAGACAACCGGGTCTTCGATTCTCACTATTGCCGAGGTTTGGTGTATTGCCATAAACTTGACAATGATGAGCCGATATTCCTAAAACTAACTAGTATTTTAAATTTAGTTAAAGAATCATCACGTGGCTTACCTTTCGTCAGCTTAACTGAATGGGAAGACATGGCGACAGCTGCTTTGTCTTCCAGAGACCTTGTATTTCCTGTTTAGTAAAACATTATATTTTAGTGCAAAATAACTTAATAGATTTACTAAAAAGCAATAACAAATATATCTATATTATTTAAATTTATTCCTTGATTATTTCATTTATAATTTGATAGCATTTAATAAAAATCAAAGAAATATATTAATAATCAAAATTGTTAATCTGTGTACAACACATTGATAGATCTCAGCGATTTTGAGGCAGTGACAAGCGCCAGAATAATATTAAGTGTACTGATTATTTATGATTAATAATATTAATATAATTAGCTATAATACATATCAGAGTATCTGTTATTATTATGAAAAGTACTTTGGTTGGATGAAATTATTATTATTATTATTATTATTATTATTATTATTATTATTATTATTATTATTATTATTATTATTATTATTATATAAACAACAACACAAACAGTGAAGGCTAAATCCCACTCTCTTCATAAAAGCTAACCCAAGCTTCGAAGTAGGTGGGATTAACTTGCCTCACTCATCTACGAGTAATCCTTATAAGCAAATGCAGAAATTTGTATGTATAATCATTCTTTCTCAAACTTACAAAAAAATAAAATAAAATAAAATAAAATAATAATAATAAAATAAAAAAAATAAATAAAATAATAATAATAAAATAAAAATAAAAAAATAATAAAATGTTAAAAAAGTTAATTAATAATTAAAAAAACATCTGTAATAATCATCATTATGAATATTATAATAATATATGTTGTAAACAGTTATTTTTATTATTATTATTTAAAAAAACTTTATGTACGAGAAAGTATTTGTTATGTATAATTGTGTTCATATAATGTATGTAATTTATCTGAGAAATAATAATAATAATAATAATAATAATAATAATAATAATAATAATAATAATAATAATAATAAATTATTATCGGCTTTCCAGTAGGACACATAGGTACAAATATCTGAGTTGGGCAACTGCATGAAGGCAGAGAATTTCCCAAATTCTTATTATACTTTAAGAGTATATGTAATATTGCTACCGAATTTCTATGTTTTCACTGAACTTCAGTTTTATAGCATAAGGAAATGATCGGAGACCATACATTTGTTATATATGCTATTTTTGTTTACATTTTTGTTATTTATTTTGCCACTATTTTGTCATTTATTTTTCCATCAGATCACGTTAATGGCATAAAAGAAATTAAAATTGAGAAGACAAATCAAATTGTATCAGAAATATTTAATGCGAAATTTCGTTAAATTCCATGAGGCCAGAGCAGAATTATTTATTGCCACTTAGAATATTTTTTATCAATTTACAAATTGTCAGTAAACATGATTTTAGGTTATACAGCACATATTCTTTAGTTGCAGGAAGAAAAAACGAAATTTTAGGGAGGGAAAAATTCTGCTTGCTTGGGTTCGCGACCAAGCTTTCTTCTTCCAGAAGAGCAGTATTCTTCTGGCACTTTAGTGCAAAGACCGTCTTCACAGAGCGTTTTATTGTCAATTAACAATTATATGCAGATTATAAATATTACTCACACGAACGTCGTTACAATCACTTTTGTACACTCTTATTTTATAATAATATTGCCACTGAGTTCAGTAAAATTATGATTTCGATTTGAGAAAAAAGAAAAAAAAATTGAAATATCAGTTAATGATTTTCAGTGATTTAATTCATCAACATAATGTATTAATATTAATTACTTGCTAAATATAAGTTAGTAATTTTTTACTTTCAACCATGCTTATCGTCTGCCATTTCTTAAAATCATGTTAGCAAACAGTTGAAAAGTACATATTAAATAATTGGGGTTTAGATTAACGCTACACGAGTGCCACCTTGCGTTTGGATTTCATGTATTATCATTGTTATTGCTGTATTTTATCCATGTGAATGCACCCCCCCACACACACACAAACAAATACAATCTAGAATTTGGTGTGACTTAACCAAACGTGATATTAAAGGGAATATAGCACACTGTTATTTTTACAAAATTGAATAATATAATTAACTGACGAATATTTTCAGACTCAAAAGCACCTGCCGTACTCAACCAATGTCGCTAATTGTAAGTAGTCTAACCTTTTCTTATATTTTATATTTTCCTTTTATGTTTTCAATGAAAATACAATTTTAACAAATTCCTAATTCAAAGAGGACAATATTTCTCCACTATTTTCAGCTCGAATGGTTCTTGATATTAAAAACGGAGCCACATTAAAGTATTAATTTTTGGTGAATTTCTCTCCGATTTGCTCAACGACACAAAATATTAAATTATTATTATTATTAAACCTCCGTCATGTAGTCATAAGACTCATCGCGGAAGGTCCCACTGTTACACACACAGATTATCATACAGCGCCTTAAATATGTTAAACCTGCTCCTCACTCCCTTGCTCACACTCTCCTTATACAGCTTCTGGGGATGACCTCTTCTCTTTCTGTCTTCACCCATTCTGTGTGATCTCGATCGAGGGGGGAATATGATCTGTCTCGATCACATCCCCTCTCCTCTTCCTACCCACCAATTTCTGCAAATTGCATTTTTTTCAATCTGCCTTCATACTCAACATTCGAGAGACCAGAAACCACTTTAGTCAATCGTCTCTGGATCTTTTCGAATCTTCATCTTTTTGAAAACTAGGTGACCAAATCTGTACATAGTGATCCGTATGTGGCCTGACCAAGCCTTATACGAGGCTCTTACAAGGAACCATAACATCCTTACTTCTACAAGTCAGTGCCCTCTGCATCATTCACATTATCCGCTGTGCTGTCTCATTTTAGCAATATGTCCCCGACATTTTAGGTCCTCGTCCACAATAGCTCCCAGATCTCCCATCTTCTCTACCTCTTCTAAATATTTCCACCGATTATGTACTCCACATCCCATCTCTGCTTCCTAAATCTCAAATTCCCTAGGATTTTTAAACTCCATTAGCTAACTGCTGCTCATACTGCGCTTTTACTACCCTTATCAAGCGAGTCACCTTCCTCGCCTGCTCTTTATACTTCTCACGCAACTGGTTGTTATAACAACTTATCTAATGCTTCTTCCAGATTGCATACCTTACCTCTTGATTGATCCATTTCACTCCTGCTCTATTTACCCTCTTGACCTTTGAAATACATTTTGTTCTTGAGTAGGGTCCAAATAGTTTTTGAGTAGGGTCAAAGAAGCACTAATATCCTCTCCATCCAGTTCTTCTTTCGAAGTTATTGTTGTGGGCTATTCTTGAGATTTTCATAATTACCAGCCTTATATATCTCTTTCTAACAGGCGTCCTCAAATGACTGGCCACCCTAAGCGATCACCTCATCGTCAATTTCAGCAACTGGTGGAAGACTTCACACCCCATTTATAATAACATCATATGATGAGATGATCAAATCCAATACCCTTGATCATCGTGTACCTTCTGTTACGTACTGCCCAAGGTAATTGTCTTTCAAAAACTCCAGAAATTCATTTTATTTTCCCCCAAATGCAGTCTCTTGATTCTAAAAGTCCCCCATGGTGATTATCGTTTCTTGGTAACGAGGCTAATTTGCCTATACATTTCCTTCTCATTACCTTCTATATTACCAAGTCTATAGCAACACCCAACTAAATATTTTATCCTGTTCACCTCCACCTCAAACCACACTGCCTCAAAACCGCAGCCACTATTTGCATCTTGCAAATCCACCTTAGATGGGCACAACTCATCTGCTACCATCAGCAGTACTCCTCCTTCCTTTCTTCCCTATCTGTCTTCAAGAAAAACTTCATATTCGTTCATTTCTATTCCTGTTGGGATACCATCATGATCTAACCATGTGCCGCTTTATACCAACAATTATGGGGCGAATAAACTCAATCAATGCAACAATTTTGTTCATCTTATTTCGAATACTTCTGGCATTAGTAAACAAACATTGAAATCATTTCTGATTCTACAAACTTCTCACGAACATCACTTCTCCAATATGACTCTTTAATACATTCCCCAGTCCCTTCTCCTATATTACCACCAATTCTACAAGTTTCCTCACACCTAAACTCTCTCTCCTCCCATCCCAGAATATCATCATTTTTTGCCCACTCACACATTCACCTCTGAATCCAACATTCACATGTTTCATATAGTTTGATAATATGGCGTTAAGTTTCTTCATATATTAAGTAAATCTCAATTTATCGTGAATTTTCAGATGTGGCTTACACAAAGCTATAACTACATATCAAAACAGCCTTCCTATTTTGAGTTTTGTTAATATTAGGTACTATTGCATAATGCAAACGCTGCTGTTTAAATTATAAATAGCCTATAATTATAATTATAAAAGTATACTATAACTATTAATTATAAAATGAATATTATATGATAAGTATAAATTATATATGAGTCTCCGTAGCTCAGTCGGTATAGACGAAGTCCTTTGGTCGGAAAGACCTGGGAAAAACACTGGTCACTTTCGACTAAAGGTGAGTTAGCCAGTCTCATACGGAGTGGAGGGTTTTTCTCCCGGAAACTCGTATTTTTCATCCATGTATTTTCACGCGTTATGTCTGTAGGTGTGTGTTGAATACTTCTACAGACATAACGTCATGCTCTGCGATAAGTCGGTTGGGATCGCGCGCGTAAAGCCGCATCATGTAAAAGGCCGACCCCAAATAGATGTGATAACGCACGAGAAGAAGACGCAGTATAAATTATATATATTAGCCTTCCTCTTGCCTGTACAACTGTAGCATATTTTTCTTCTTTTCGAAATCAAATCCATTTTCGAAAAATTAATTAGCGTCATGTACGATTACTTATATCCATTTCTAATTCAACCTAGATTCTTTTCGAAGAGCTAACACATTCGAGAGTTGCTGAGATTAACACCGAAACGCTGACTTCAGAAGACGAGTCCTGCATCTTTTCAAAGGGATTCATCAGCCGGCTTTTCCAATTTAATGGTGATAAACGTTTACTGCCTGGTGGGAAAGCTTCCATAGTCCCTTCGGTAACAACAATGTCGTTTGGCTGGAAAGAAACCTGGGTTCGAATCCTCTAGAATCTTCATAAGGTTTTCTGCATTGCAGACGGAATTTGAAAAAAAAAAAAAAAAAACTTTATAAAGTTATTTTCGTCTGAAGGTATTAGTTAGTCTCCTATATTGAGATGACAGGATATTTCCTCCAGGAAACTGAGACTTTTTATCTTACAAAACAGGCTAAGAGAACACGAGTGCCTGAGACCAGCCAAGGATCGGGCTTACAGAATGTTCCTCGCATCGTGCAGGATTCACACTCAAGAAGACTGTTAGTTAAAGTCATATTCAGAGTTTCACCCCTCAAAATTTGGGGCGAAACCTGGAGGTTCTCTTGGAAAGCTTCGAGTAGCAGGTTTCACAGTTTCGTATACCAAGAAGTTTTTTCATTAACAGTTTGTTCATTTTTTTTATGACTCACACCCACGAAAAGTTGTAAATGAATAATACATTTAGTTCAGTGGGTAGTCTAAGTAGGAGACAATCCGAAAATCTTGCTAGATCTGGAAACCAAACATGATACTTTTTGAATAAACGGGATAGTCTCACACCGGGCAGTGAAATTCATCTACCAACTAAACTGTAATTTTTAAATTTAATTTTACAGGGTGTAAGCTGTATTGAAATTTAAATACAGATTCAGAAGGGGAAAAAATTTACTTTTTTCTATAAAATATTTTATTCTTAATACGTGCTACTTATTTTAAAAGAATATTTCAGTATTTTTTTTCTAGAAGTCCTGATATATTATTCCTGTACTTTTAATGAAATCACACTCTTTTATTTTCAGTAAGAAACAGAATAATTCAATCACAAATATATTTATTTAATCATGCACTACTGCAAGACAACTTACGTGAAGTTCAGCACGCACTTGAAAGATAGAGATAGAAAGAGAGAAAGAGGGGAAAACTCCAAATGGCCCTCTTCGCTCCACAAACGAGCACAACTCACTACTTTCCACTCACGAGCGACATTCATATAATCCCTCTGCGCAAGCCGAACACGTTACTATGGAATGATGCCACAGCGGATGACAAACTTGCCGTTTTTAGCGCCACGTTTCCAAGAATGGGGTATTAGGAGCATCCACGTGATGTGCGGTAAAAGTACGTATAGTAAAAAAAAAAAAAAAAAAAACCGTTTGGCATGATTTCGTTGGTTTGCCAACAGGTAATATTGATTACAACTGATTAATGTTTGAATAGCACAAATTTTAACTAATGGATAAATGATATAATCACGTAATCACAAGAAAGATATTTATTTAACCAAATATTTCGGTCTGGAAATAGCAGACCATCGTCGGTGGTATTACAAGAACAGTTTAAAAAATATACAAGCTAGAATACTAACAATAGATCGTTGAAATTAGAACATGCCGCGTGATGTTATATCACTAAGTATGAAACGAAATATTTTGAAGTAGAAACATGATTGAATTTGCTATTAAAAAAAAAAAAAAAAAAAAAAAAAAAAAAAAAAAAAAATTAATGAGTAATCTTGATTAGGCTTTCCCAGATTTTTGATATAGATATGCAGTCATTACGATTCAGGTTGGGATGATGGAATCAATGAATCGTAATGACTGCATATCTATATCAAAAATCTGGGAAAGCCTAATCAAGATTACTCATTAATTTTTTTTTTTTTTTTTTTTTTTTTTTTTTTTTTTAATAGCAAATTCAATCATGTTTCTACTTCAAAATATTTCGTTTCATACTTAGTGATATAACATCACGCGGCATGTTCTAATTTCAACGATCTATTGTTAGTATTCTAGCTTGTATATTTTTTAAACTGTTCTTGTAATACCACCGACGATGGTCTGCTATTTCCAGACCGAAATATTTGGTTAAATAAATATCTTTCTTGTGATTACGTGATTATATCATTCAGTCTTATGTCGCAAGTATCCTTAAAACAACTAACTAATGGATAGTTTTCCGAATTTCTTGTATTTATTAGTATCCTATTCCAAACAATACAACATTATCAGATTAGTTTTGTGATCCGTCAAATCACAGAAATATTCTCTAATGTGCCATAACAACAATGATACATTGCACTTGTGCAGTGGAAAGAAGTCATAGGATGAAAATTATGAAGGCTACATATAATTCTACTCCGTGGCTCTGTAGTAGATCCCTGGAAAATTTAATTTACTTTACTTTAATTTTAATTTAATTTACTGGGGGGGGGGATAAAGAGAAATTAAAAAATAATTTCTCTTTATTTTTCCCTTGATACAGTACGTTCAATTCAACAGAGATATTTATTCTCCACAAGCTTTGTAACTACGGAAAAGATTCATAAAAGGATATGTTTGGAGTATTACCCTTTATTCAAGTGAAAAAAATGGATTTGTTCAAAACAAGACATTAAAATGAAAACAGAAGAATGTTTTCATTCTTCTGTCTTGGGTTATGGTGTTTGCGAAGACCAATGCCATAACCCAACTAAAAACTTCATGGACAGAAAAACACAAAACCACCAATGAAGAAGAAATATTCCGACGAATAAAGGACAGACTTATCATATAGGACAGTGGAAAATAGAAGAGGAAAATGGATAGAACAGCTTCTGAGGCATATCAATGTCTTGATGATGTTTGAAGTGAAGGATGATGAATAAGGAATAACATAGTTGACCAAAGCAGAAATCTCCGGAACAAGTGATTAGGAAACGATAATGCCATAGCTACACCAAGATGAAAGGGTGACAATGGCTGATGCATTCTTTTCGATGACTTCGCAGATAAGGAGACGTTATTTAATTGCACGCAGGTTTTTAAGAAACTGTGTGCATGCGATGTGTTTACGAAATCTAATAAGAATCAGCAGTGAAGATATGGAGTTAGTAATGAAGATACTAGTGATCTGTTGGACAACGGCAAGGTCTAATTATAATTATAGTGTCCTTTAAGAACTTTCATCAACATTATTGCTTAAATGTCGTACATTGAGTTACCGTTACATTTTAAAGGTGTGAAGCATTCTAAAGTTATTTGTTCAAAAGCCTCTTGAGGAGGAGAAAAAATCATTCCTCCGTGCAGTTTCGTCATGTAACGTCAGTGAAAAAACGTCTCAGACTGTTGCAATCATGAGTGAACTCACACCTTAATTTAAAAAAAAAAAAAAAGACATGTATAAAAAGACTTTGTGGATAGCATTGAGACAGTTTAAGGGTCGGTAGACTGGCCTTGAAAACTAAAGAAATAGTTTAGAGGCAATGTGTCATGTCACTTTGCCAATCGTAGGTACGAAACAGCAACCAACTGGAGCAACCCCAAAGTATTGTGTAAATCCCAAGTCTTCACACGTGAATATACAGTACCGATATAAAATAGTTCAATAATAAGTTATTTTTGGATATATGAGTCGTTGATCCATTATTTGTTTTTATACACGTACGAACTATTTTTAAAAAAGAATCAGAGATCTCACCCATGCACTAGTTGTATTGTAAAGAATATTTCCTCTGCTAATTGAAGCAATTTCGTTTATTAAGTATATATTATACGTTCTGATCTAAACAAGTTTCTTAATTAGTTGGAAACCTTTGCGATAAGCGAATATATCTAGATGAGTCTCTAGTCGCAAATATATATATATATATATATATATAAAACACGCCTTTCGAAAAGTGGCTTGACTTTTCTTCAATTTTTCTGAATAAAAACAATGTGTCTTAGTATAGTTTAAAATATTAAAAATCGTTAAATATTTTAAATATAATTCTGATAATGCTGCCAATATAATACGGCTGTTTAATTGTGTTATTCTCTGTTTTTATCTCCATCTTGGTGATTTCAAATGTAGTCTATAGTGTCCAAAAGTGACTATTGTTAACATGCAGTAATCTAAAAGGTTCATATGGCGACATCTAGCCGGTCAAGGATGAGGATCTGCTCGATGACAACCTAATAGTTTAGATAACGGGGGGGGGGGAAGAATTGTAACAGATGCAAGGCATTCAGGACCTCAAATTTTATTGAGTATTAAAAAATACTCAATTATCAAATTGAGTATTAGACAAAATTTAATTTAGAAATTAGAAAATGAGTTTCAATTTATAAATAAATTGCATGTTTAAATGTTTAATAACAGTATGTCCATCAAATATGTTCAGAATTTCTTAATTATGGTCACTGAATTTTAGGACCATGTACCGATAAAGCTTCATTTAAAATAATCTCATGGTTCCTAAATAAAGATATCAAAGTAGGCTCGATTATCTTGTATGCGAAGCATGTTAATAATTTTCCTGTCAATTTATAACGATATTTTTGTCTTCATTTTAAAGTAGGAATTGCATAAAAAATTCATTAATGTTAGAAGGCTCTCCTATGGCAGCTATTCATTTTTATTAAAAATATCCTAATTTAGTACAAATTTTAAGAATTATCTTCAAATAATTTCTGTTGTAAGAATAATAATGGAATACATTCCTATAGAATTTGCGAAAAACGAGTTAGTTTCAGTATGAGAAGAAAATAAAAATCCTTTAGCTTGTATTTAACTCAATAATTGGAAAACATAACAAAAGCAACCCCTTCCCCTGCTTTCTACAATAATTCTTTACTTTAACATGATCATAAGATTATTCGACAAGCTGTTAACACCCAAAGTAAAAACCGGACAGGTAAGATTAAAGACTACGTATTTTCTTTCAGTAAGTTCGTGCTTCATCTACAGAAGCGCCAGCTTGTGGATATCTACTGTACTGCGTTATTTTGGGAGCGTACGAATAAGGTAAGTGAAGAAGGAAGAAAGAAAAACAGCTGAAGGTTGTGCACTATGGGACACCGTGCACATTATCTCTCTCTGGCTGGAATGAGAGTCGAATAGCTGAAGTGCCAACACTTGCCAAAAATAGACAAGGATCCATGCGCTGCGGAGCTACAGATGAGTAAGTAAGTGACGTCATAACCGCTCGAGGAGAGGATGGGCTAAGAGAATGTCTGTCAGTGGAGTTACCTATTTACGAATGCGAGCAAATTTGTAACAGTCTCCAAACTTGTAAACGGCTCTACCCAAGTGGGGGCGTAAAAACTGAAGTGCAAAATGCCAATGTGAATTATGAGGGGCCAGGAAATTGCAAGTCGCTTATGATTACGGAAATCGAATGGTGAATTAGCTTATGGACACATATTTCAATGCAATTTTATAGTGAGATAATTAATTACTCTCCAAAGATATAAATTACATCTATATATCGCTGGTAGTTATATCGAAGTCATCAATACACAAGTATAACATTATTAAATATCCAATGGCATTGCACATCAGCTACCTCTATCTTACGCTCAACAGGCCGTATCTGTTTAGATGGCAGGAAAGAATATATTTGGTGCAAGAAAATATGTTATGTAGACATAAAACATATTATGTTTCAACAATTATAAGTATTTTTTAACAGCTTCGAGGACTTTTTATCTTTTTCTTCTTCCTATTATGGAGGCCAGGTGGCCTTTTCCGTCTCATACCATCGTTTTCTTGGTCTTCTAATTCTTCTTTTTTCACGTAGTTTATATTCGTATAGTATTTTTGGCAGTCTGCTATTGTCCATTCGATTTAGATGTTCTGATCATTTTTCTTTATATTTACTTATGTAGTTAATTGGTTTTATATTCAGCGATTGTAAAATTTCTTCATTTGTTTTATGATCCCAGTTTGAATATCCAGCTATTTTTCTGAGAAATTTCCTTTCTGCTGTTTGAATTCGTTTGAATTCTGATGTGTTTTTGTACCAGAGATAACTTAAATATATTATTCATTATGCCGTTTATGTTAACAAAATTTGATATTTTATTGTCTATATCTTTTTCATCTTCATAAGTCACATCCGGTATTTGAAAATATTTACTTGTCTTAATATTTTATCTATCACTATTTTACTTCTTATTGGATTTCTCCTTGGAAAACCATTATTTTTGTCTTTATTTTTGATATTCCCATATTATATTGCTCTTAAATTTCATTCAATGATTTTACTGATCTCTCTAGATCATCTTCTAATGTAGCTAATACAATTTGATCGTCTACAAATAATAGTGTATCTATCTTACTTTGTGGGTGATTTATTTGTATACCAAATGGATTACACTGTTTCAAGACTGTTATAATTTTATTTATATATATTAAAAATCAGAGGTGATAGGATACATCCCTGCCGTACTCCTCTTGATATGTTTTTCCATTCTGATATTTGTTCTAATTTGACTGTTTTATTTTCGGTGTATATTTCTTGAATATACTCTAAGAGCTGGTTTGATGTATTCAGATCGGTTAATATTTTAAATAACTTATCTATTTATTTTATCAAAGGCTTTTTCATAGTCCATGAAAGCCTCTTTTTTTTAAAAAAATTCTCTTTGCTTTTCAATTAATATTTTGAGAGTCAAAATTGAGTGTATGCAAGATCCTCTACAATACTTTGTTTGTTTAGTTTCTCTTTTAATGTTCCTGCATATATTTTGTAAGCTGCATTTAGCAGACTAACTCATCGATACTTATTGTAGTCATCTTTATTTCTTTTTTTATATATAAACTGGAATAATCAGTGGTTGTTTTTCAAGAGTTTGGAGTTTTTCCAGAAATCCAGACCATGAATTTGCACAATTCCGTGTTTATATTGTCTTTTTTATTTATGATTTTTGTTCTAATATTTTATTATCTATCCATATGGGAACTTTTTTATCAACTATATAAATTATAGTTGATAAAATATAAGATATCAACTATATAAATATCTATTCTGCTCATTCACCACTCTCCAAGCAAAAAAATCTAATCCTCACTCCCGTGCTAACCACACCTCTAATTTTCCTCATATTATTCATGTGCTGAAATATTTCGTTCACATCAATACTATAACCCCTCCCCTCTAAGCAACTTATATATCTCTATCATATCTCCCCATATCCGCTGATCACCCAGCTTCTGTAACTCACAAATCTTCAATCTCTCCTCATATGAAACATTATACAATCCTGCCACCATCTTAGTTACTCGGCTCTGAATCGATTCCACTTCATCCACACCTCCAAGCATCCCACGCGACGAAATCTGTGCGTAATAATCCAGATGAGGCCTCATTATCTCTGCATGGCATGGTGTTCCTCAATAACCAGGTAATCCTATAATTGTTTCAGCTATTTTTGCAATATACCCTCTGAATTTCAGCCCCTATCCACAAATACCTCCAAGTTCTAGCTTCATCAAGTTCTTGGAGTACAGTCCGTATAAAAAAACAGGTAATCTTTTCACTCAAAAATGAATAACCTTACATTCTGCAACATCAAACCAATAATGACAGTCTATTTAAATCATCAAATAGCAACATCATATTTGTTGACTATTGCTCTACCTAAATTTGCATCATTCGCAATCAAATGAATATCTCTCCTCGTATTATTTCCTATATTATTAATGAAAAAATTAAACGATAGTGGTCCAAGTACGCGACTGTGAGACAGAGCACTGTGGCACGCAACTAAACACTCATTTTCTTGTATTTTTCTAAATGATTATTAAACCTCTGTTGGAATAAATTTCTGATATTTAAATGGTTTAGTAATCTTACTTCGTAATTAGATTTTGTTTCTCTGGTTTTATTTGCGTGTATTTTTTATAACCAATTTGGTAGAAACTTTAATTTTGCTTGCAATAAATACTGATCTGTATCTATTTCTAGCCCTCTCCTAACTTTAACATCTAGGAAAAGATTTGCTGCTTTTTCATTTGCTATAACGTAGTCTATTATTGATTTTTGAACTCTTGCACTACATGTATATTTTTATTTTTATAGAATGTCTTCATTATTTTTTAAATTATTATATATTATATAATCAATGAGTCCTTTCCCATTTTTGTTTACATTTGATTCTCCAAAATGTTCTGTATTATTATTTTTTTTCATCCCTGTTCTAGTGTTAAGATCTCCAGCAAAAATTATGTTAACTTATGTTAACAAAACATGTAACGAGTCACGTGTTTGTAGCCGGTATAAACTGGAGGAATGTGATGCTCCCAAATCAGTGCAATTGTGTCCTAGTAAAATGCCTGCGAGAAAGAAATGACGGACTTTGAAAGAGTCGTTGTGATAGGATGCCATATCGCAGGCCTACTGTTCGGCAAATTGTTGACAAATTGGGCCATACCAGGAAAATAGTCAGTGATATCATACTGAGATGGAAGTTCTAGGAGTCAATTTTACCTGCTATCCGCAATGGACCACCCATCACACTGACCGAACATGACCACAGGGTTCTACGAAGGATAATATGTAACAACCTCCATTCGTTGGCTGGCACGTTGAATGCCAAGTTCCGGGCATCGACTTAAACACGAATCTGCAAAGAAAAACATTCAGAACCGAGGCTCAAAACATGGGTTTCCTTGTTAGGATCACAATATCCAAGATCCACATTACCCAAACCAACATGCAGCGTCGTCTTCAGTGGTACAAAACGCGTGTATAGTGGGACGTGGACGCTTGGAAAGCTGTGTTATAGAGCGATGAATCATGCTACACCTTCTACTGAGCTATTGGATGGGTGTGGCGAAAGTGCGTAACTCCAACTATGAAATTCGGAGGTGGCCGTGTGATGGTACGATCCTGTTTTGTTTTCAGGTTTGGCCTCCGACCTCTGTTTGATATGCCACGAACATGAACACTCCTAGAGGTATCTGAATATTCTAGACAATGCAATGCTTCCTACTTCGCGGTGTTTCTAGGGTACTGACCATTGTCACTTTCAGCAACACAATGCATCGTACCACAAGGCTGCTGCTTTAACTTCGTTGGTTTGTGGACAAGAACGTCACCACACTTGAGTGGACTCCACAGAATTCTGATTTCAACCCTATTGAACATATATATGGAATGAATTGGAGCGTCGGGTGAGGTCAAGGGATGCCCACCCTACAATATTCTAAAACCTGGTTACATGCCTACATGAAGAATAGTCCAAAATTCTCCTTGATCGCTTTCGTACTTGTGGAAAGTATGCCCCGTAGGATTGCTGCCGTCATCGCATCGAAAGGAGGTCCTACATCTTATTAAAGTGGGTGCAATGGCTGTTTGTTCTTCACACTATGCTCCGTTAACTTCTTTCTAAGCAGTGTAGTTTATTGCAGAGGAGATGCAATCAGGAATTAATTTACAACCCTTGTTCCTGATAAAGAGATCGTCGTAGTTCGTCAGTCAACGACTCAGTCAAATCAGTGAGAGAAGTCAATATCGATGAAATCAGAGCTCATAATTATAAAAAAAAAGGAAAGTTATACTTCGTTAAATGCAGTGAAAAAGAATTTGATAAATGTTAATGGGTTGCAACAAAATCGGTAGAATGTGTTGACGAGAGCTGTCCTCTATTGCAACTTGAATCTTATAATTGCCAAAAAAAAAAAAAAAAAAAAAAATTACAAACAAAACCGAAAGAACTGATAATAACAAACTGCTGATGTTAACGAAATAGTTATTGCAAACACCATGGAATCTGAAGAAGTAACTCAGTTTTGTTGACAGCGTTATCACCGATGTCTTGGATCTTGAAAAATAATGTGGGAACTTCTTAACGTGTTAACAACACGGAAATAATAATCAATCAGTCAATCAATCAGCTATATTCATTCATACTATTTGCATACATGAAATATGCATACAAGCAGTGCTTTTTTTATTGCGGTACGCAATACCGGAACCTTTTTTCTTAAGTTTTTAAAAATTTGCGATATCAAAATTTTGACAGCAAAATGTATTATAAATATTCCGGTAGGTGGTACTGTGTTCACGAATGAATTTTCAGTTTTGATTACTCATAAGTTGGTATCCTGCTTTCCTGTTTCATAGGTTGGTACGTAACCGGAAACAGGAAGTTGTGTTCACTTCCAATTGCTTTCAATATCGGTTTATCAATTCTATATTCACTCTGCAACAGGCAGGTGCTCACATGAGTTTTGAATTAATCTAAGTTAAATCAGTGGAATCATTGTTCAAAATGAGTACAATAAGTAGTTACTTTATGCCATTGAGAAAAAAAGTAAGGCTGAAGAAGCAGAAATTGTTGAATCTACTTGTGATCCTGTAAAACAGAAAACTAGCACCGAAAATACACTTGGTGAAGAGGATCACGAAACCAAGACGAAGATCCACGTGGTCAAAAGGAAGCGGCTTCTGATAATGATTGGCCCGAATGTTGGACATTCTTGCAGAAAAATGACTTCTGCGAGTGGCTGTATGTCAAGAATAAAATTTTGGGCTGCAAAGCGTGTTATGATGTCGGAAGTCTTGTCGTCGATAAACACATGGGAACGAAAATTTCAAGCGGATTGGTCAAATGGTAAAATCAATCATTTTTGAGAATCTCGCAAACAGTAGTTAATGTCATTAAGAAAAAAGATTTACGATCATAAGGAGAGTGCAAAGCACAAAGCATGCCAACAGAGGATATGTTAAAAGTGTGGAAGTTGCTATGATAACATCATGGTGAGTACCGGCACCTTTTTTTTTTTTTTTTTCAAGAAAAAAAGCACTGCATACAAGTATATAGATGTACAGTAGTTACGATTATAAATGTAAATGAACCATGGCGACATTAAGTTGGCAAGAAATCACTCTAATTAGAATTCTCTTTAGCAACCCCCATTAGGAAGGAAAGACTGGTTATCTATAATAGATTTCTCGCATGAGTGGTCCAAGATTTTGGTACCAGGAATCTTGCTCTGGACCAGTAGTTTTAACGTTATTTCAGTCTTCTAGTATGCTATATCGTAGTCACAATGGATGATTAGAATTCAATTCAGTTTGAGTTACTTTTGAAAGAAAGGGCTATAAAGGCTTACTTTTTTTGTCTATTAATAGCGTGTGTTCTTCTGGTCGATTTGTCTGTTTTGCAGAACGAAAAACCCTAGGTTTAGGGAGAAAAATCATGCTACCTTATGATACCGGTTAACTCTTTTTCACCCGAAAATCATCGAAAACATTTGTTTTTATAAAAATTCAGAGTTGTGTGGAGTGAGAAAGTTCGATATGATGCAACCAAAGAGTTTAATTGACAGCACTTCTAGGGTACGTTTTCAAAAGGATCACATCAAAGCCTGGAACACGGACAACAGTGTATCTTGTACTGAAAGCCATGCAGGATGAAAATCTTCTACCCAATGGGAATCAACACCGAAGTAACTTATTTCGACAGGCAGACATTCTTCCATTTACCTATCGCTCTTGGTAATTTTATTTTCTTACTAAAATCGCCAGTTTCACTACTTGGCAAGAAATGAGTGGTATAATCACCAAGATATTCATCTTCAAAAACAATGTATAGTACAGTAGAGTGTTTAAAAACGAACTTCCATTTTCAGTAAGAAAATATCATAAAATAACTTTGAATTGATTTTAATTGTTTTTAGCTAAAATATGCAAATCTAACTTTTTTTGCATATTTCATAAAATAGGAAGTAATGTATTCCTCTTTTTTGGATTGTATTTATAAAAATCCTAGCGTAGCCTTGTGAGAATTTTGATTCTATACATCGACCGAAGGACTTTCTCTGTCATTTTTCAGCCTGTTCCCGAGTTAGTGAATATTTAAAGGTGCTGAAAAATAAATTTTTTCCCTCCTCTAGAAACTTCGGATTTTTAATCTTCAACTGAAAAAAATCACTCACGTGCTTCAGATACTAAAAAGGGTTTACGAACACGAGATGCGGGCTATTCTCGACCATATTCTCGTGAGTAAGCCTTCAAATCACCAGTAGCCATGGGCTCAATTGATGGTGACAAATAAGGTTGTAGAACGCTAGTTACAGATTTCCAAAGAGTTAGGCAGAAAGGGTTTTTGCCTGTTTCTTTTGATGAAGAAAAGGGATTATAGGACTTGTTTAAAATTTACCTGAAAAAGATTAAAATAAGCTACACCGAGACTGGAAAGCCTTTATTAGCATAAGTGCAAGGAAATACTCCATACAGCATTAAAAGCAAAATGTAATAAACTCAAAACATGAAATCTAAACAAATTGATAAAATTGATCTAAACTAATGCTGAAATAAACAAGAATTAGTCGGTTAAAAATGTTCAAATCACTATTTTAAATAATAAGAAATAGGGAACTGCTTTTATACTATCGCTACATGTTAATAGCATTCAAGTCCTCTCTTTTATGCAAAGATTCAGGCAAACAACTCTTAGAGCAAGATATCTTGAGAACATTCATGAATTTTCTTGTGGACTTTAAAATGACTAGCCCCTGTAAAATCTCTGTCGCAAAGAGTACAATGGTATCTTTCATGAAGCCCGCAGTGCTGTTTGAGTTCTTGTACATTTGGAAATAACTGCCGGCAAACGTCGCAACTCAATCTGAATTTTTGTCGGAGATGAAATGTCTTGAGAGGCAGCTTTTTACTATGCAAACGGGAACCTAAATAATGGACATCGTTAGAACAATCTTATTTAAAGAAAATACAACAAAAGATGTGAAATATTATAAACAGTTATAAAAGATAATAATGATAATATAATACAATGAATCTGTATTCACCACGATGTTGATATTTACAATAACAGAGTATACAATAGAATATCGTCTTTTTACATATGTTGATTGCGCCATCTAGTGATCATTTGTGAAACATAACCTGATTTGTAACTTCCTATTAATGTTGTAGCATGAACAAGAAACAGTGAAATTAAGTTCAGAATATCAGTTAGCTGTTCGTGTTGATGAAAATAAAGTGTAGATGTTAGAAATCATTAACAATCTTGGTTACAATTTTTCTGCTTGTGCATTCCTAATTACGGTAATTTCGAGTCTTTTAGACTCGAAATGAATGTCTTTTGCGCAGTTCGTTTGCAAAATAAACTATTTAATTAGCACTTCTAGTTTTATTTTTCATTCGTAGTTGCAACTGATTGTACTTTTCAAATAAATAAATAAAAATAAAATTTTAAATATTACAAATAAGTAAGAGTATTTATTTTCAAATGCAGTTTGTTTGTCTGTTTTTCTAAATAAATGTTTGAACAAACAACACATGAAAACTTTTTGCAGATGAAGTATTTTGCTTTAAAAATTAAGAATATCTCACAGAAATAACGAATTAATGTTACGCTAGAAAACGTAATAATAAACTGTAAATAATAATATAAAAATAATAACCCTAACTGCCGTAAAAATTATCATAACTACCAATTTTTCTGATAGTAATCAAAAATCTTCTCATTTTAAAATGGGGAGTATGTGCTGCTATAAGGAAATGTTTTCCGCAATATTTTGTATTTTCATATTCTCTGATGTTTCTGATACTTGTTAAGGTTCCGAAGCAGATTGTACAGCTGAAAATATTTCAGAGAAAAAAATCGAAGACACCTCAGTTGGAATCTTGTCTTTTAAAACACAGGAACTTTTTATAAAACCAGTCTCATATGAGTCTTTTCTGAAAACCTGCCGTTTGGATGAGAAATGGAAGAGTTTTCCTGGAAGAAAAAAATTTGGATTCTGCTTCCCCGAAAATAGACAGAATAGTCGGATCATATCCGATTAATAGACGACGGTAACCACTGGGCTAAGCACGCCAGCAAATCTTGTTTGGAAGTACAAACTCAGGACCTAAAAATAATTAAAAAAATTAAAAGACATACTAAAAGCAGTTATAAAACTGGATTGTTTTAAAATATGATGACATAAATTATTTAAAAAAAACACACGGTATGTTATAAAATGAGAAGACGCAATTTAAGGACGAAAATTCTGTTGGTGGTGGTGGCGGGCGGTAGATGGCGCTGATGGTAGTTTTGATTTCAGTTGTAGCGGAGACGGTGAGATGTGCGTAGGTCAAGAGTAGAACGTCCTGCGATGAGTCTTAGGGCTTCTTGGAGGTGTTACGTAATAATAATAATAAACACTTTAACCACAGTACATAGTACTGTGGTTAAAGAAGTTGCTTGTCGCTATTGAAGGTATTACCAATATTTGAGGCACATTAAGCGGTACAGTCTGTTCTACCAATTCATTTTGATGGATTTCATTATACAAATACACTATGATGAAACAAGTTATGGTTATTGAGCCAAAGTTTTCAATAATGATGAAAAAATTACATTGAGTCAAGTTTTCATTATTGAAAAGAATATTAAAGTATGAGTTATATTTATTTCATTTCAGTTTAACGTGCTAAATACTACTGAAGAATAAATATGTTGTCGTTATCATACATTTTGATTTTAGTAATATTTCGGGAGAAAAAAAAAACAGCCAAGAATTAATCACAGAAATAATCATGTGACATATCTGCATTTTCGGTATAGTATGGTTGCTGCTAGCAAAAATAACATTTGAAAAGAACTTGTAAAATTCAGTAATAAACAAATGAACTACCTTGCATTGTCTTTTGTTCAGAAATCTATACTCAGTTGAACAACGAAAATTCGAATAATTTTGAACTTTAGAACTGGAATCTCTTAAATATGTCTTGTTTATGACTACAGTTTTTCGAGAATGCACAAATACTTTATGAGTATTCAAAAAGAATTGGAAATTTCCATCAGCTGCTAAAATGCAAATATTTACAATAACATCATTAATAACATTAAAAAAAGCATTTCATGAAAGAGGTATAATCTCTTCTGAACAATAATGGAAACATGTTGCAGAAAGAAATGTTTTTCACGCATCTTCGTGTATTTCCTTGTTACTAGAAAGAGTTGAGAAGTTAAGACATCTTGGTGTCAAACTTTGTAAGAGAAGAGGCGTTTCTTCATATGCAACTTTCAATTTTGTTTGAGTAATCGTTCTGTAGAGAATATTGGTTGTAGGATATTAAAGTTTCCAAACAACACGCTTTCCAAACGATTCAGTAGAGGGATTTGTCCACAGTGGAGTACACATACTGGCCAACTGAATTAAAAGCTTTAATTTTACATACAGGCATGCGACTGCCATGGGTCGAGAACAGCCTTCATTAAATGCTTAGGTCAATTGCTGCACACAAAGAAGTTCAGTTTGTTCGTACAAGCCTTCTGAGGACGACGATCTCGTTCCTGACAGACAGTCTTAGGACCACAGTTAAGTCTCTTAGACAATTCATTCCCTTGTCGAAAACGTGTGAGATATTTAAAACAGTGAATCTGTTCTTCCATATTAAACAAGTAGATTACAGTACAGCACATTTGAATTTAAAAAAAAAACAGAACCACGAACATTTGAGAAAACAAAAAGATTTTACACTGCGTGTACCTTCTCACCATGATTCTTCCTGTAAAGAAAGTTAACGAGAAAACAAATACGACCCGTTAAAATGACTAAAAGATCTTATCCCATGGGATTTCTCACATTCACTTTCAGTTTATTTTCATTGTACTTCGTTTTCCATTTATTTCCACAAACAGGATTCGTATAAAGCAAAAAAACAAAATACAATTATGATACAAAACAAACGGAAACACCACAATACGATATATACCATACAGATTGATGAAAGAAAGGAAACAGAAACATCTAAGTTAGTCAGAAAACTTCCCGTATAAACACAAAGGTAATAAGATATACTATATTTGAATCAATACTATGGCAGTACGGCACAAGTCGGATTGGAAAACAACTCGGTATAATCCCTGCAAATATACTGAGTAAGAATATATTAGTAATTAGAAAGCGTGTGAGATCTCCTCATAGTGTGTGGAGAGTTCATGGAATAAGCTACCAATGGATGCTATGAGTACATCCACTTGAAAAACATTATGAGAATCTTTTTAAAGAGAGAGGTGGGATAGTGAGACCTATAATAAGTCCTCATTGTGGGACCTAGATGAGGCCCTCTTGCGGGAGCCTGAATAATCACAATAATAATTTACAAGAAACAAAATACAATATAATAATCTCTGTGCGTGTCTATTGGAAAACGGCCTTATTTAAATATAGATCTGTTTGATAGCAACATATACAGTATAAAATTATTATTTAGCAAATATTCGTGAAATTGAACATTCATTGTAAGCATATCATTCTCATTTTCCAACCTGATCATATTACGAGCACTCCCCGATAATGGTAAATTTCTCATAATATCGTCAGAATGTTATAAGATTATTGACTGCTCAGAATAACATAAAAATGGTTCCATACATGTGCGAAGTCAAATAAGAATTATGATCGAATTTACAATTATTTATGAAATTCTACAATTCTACATACGCAACCAATGCGTATATCTAAATGGTTAGACGTTTTTTTCCCTCCCTTTGACTCATCCGAACTAACATAAATTTATTTACAATAAAACATTTTACTATTTACAACTTGCAGTGGTTGTAATACAATAATTTAACTAAAAATAATAAAGGAACATAGTTTTTTTTATTATTTCTAATGATCAGGTTAAAATATTTGGACATCTTTGGCAACCTTTCATGAACTACAGCAATTTATATTATTCAAATATATTTCTCATTTCCCAATGAATTTTCCATGGACATTTTATGATTTCTGCTCATCAGGAATCCTTTTCTCAATTCTTCTATGACGATATATGAGGAGATTTGTATCGTCAAAGATAAGCCTCTCAGCCATGTCTGTCCACAGTTTGTTTCTGCACAATGGAATTTGACCTGGACGGCATACTTGGAAGTTCAAGACGATAAACCTAAACATTAAAAATTAATTCATACAGCATTATACATACGATTATTTACATACTTTTACTTAAAGAAGGAAGAGTATAGCAAAATAATAATAATAAAATAATAATAATAATATTTTAAACTTGTTATGCGTGTATTATATTGCGTGACAACCTGTAATTATCAGATATATTATTTGTTTTTATTAAATATTCATTTTGTCTCTATCATATTTTCATCTCATCTACATCTCTTCACCTACTGAATATGAAAATATAAAATAGTTCACCGTCGTTCCACGGTTCGTGTGACGATGAATAGCGTAGTTAGAGCATTCAATATCAATTGCGGTTAGCATTATTAAAATATTGAAACAATAGTTGAAAACAAGAACAAGAAGCAGTCATAGGGATTGAGGAAAGGTATAGCACGGTACTGAAAAGAGTTGTGCGTTCCTCTGATCGTGAACTAGTCGATTCTGTCAATCAGCTTCAAGCATTCTACAGCTGCACAGGCATAAGTACTGAAGCCTACAGCTTCTGGTCCCACTAACGTGATTAAAACGCTTGCATTTAAAGTCAATAGTAACTCTCTTGAAAGCTGCAGTGTGGAAGGATGAATCATATTAAACAATTCAAATCGGATGACGAGTTCGGGTATGAAAAATAAAATAAATTCAATTTTTGTAAGCATCGATTGTTTCTTCTTCCTGGTTAATTCTTAGAATTAAACTCTCACATGTACATTCTTATTCATCGGTGATCTAATCAGAATCGTAAACGTACATTTAAAAAAAAAATTAGAATACAATCAAAGATGCCAAAGAAAACTTCCGTCTTTTTTGAAAACTCCGATATATAACTGAGTTCAACGTGTGATAAATTTTATATCCGACGGCCTTGTATAAATATAGTCGAGAAAATTATAACACAGAACCGTTTGACATGCATAGTCAGTGTTTCTCTGTTTTAGCAAATGAAATTAATTTAGTCTTAGTATGGAAATGTTTGACTAAAAGCTTTGATATATTGACCTACATATAATATACAAATTTCGATATATAACTAACAACCAACCAAACAAACAAACATATATATATAGCAAAAAATAGTTGCAGTTGCAGCTAAAATAAGAAGACACAGTGCACGTATTGGACAGTACAAGCAAAATTCGATGTTCCGCGCAAATCAGCACCAGTTTTACAAGAAAATTGATTGCTGCAGGAATGATAACCTTAAAGAAAATATAAATATAAATAAAAATATAAAGTTTTGGAAAAACCTATGGGACAACCCTAAGAGGCACAATAACAAAGCAAAGCGGATTGAACAAATTACGAACGAATCTCAAGAACGAAAAATGGACCAAATGAAAATAACAACTGAAATGGTTCAAAAGCAAGCTAAAAAAAAATAAAAAATTGGTCAACAACCGGGAAGGATGAATTACATGGCTACTGGTTTAAATATCTAACAGGCTTACACGAAAGACTTGCTAACCAATTTTATGATGTTTTAGAAGGCAAAAGCAAAGAAGAGTGGCTCACAGCAGGGAAAACGTTTTTGATCATAAATGATAAAGAAAAAAGTCCAAACCCAGAAAACTTCCGACCAATAACCTGCCTGCCAACAACTTTTAAGCTGCTCACAGGCATACTAGCTGATAAAATATACAGCTATCTTAAAGCAAATTCTCTTCTCCCAATTGAACAAAAAGGTAACAGCAAAAATTCAAGAGGCACAAAAGACCAATTGCTGATTGATAAAATGATTCTTAAAAATTGCAAACGTAGAAAAACCAACCTTCATATAGCTTTAGATTATAAAAAAGCGTTTGATTCGGTGCCTCATAGTTGAATTTTAAAATGCACAGAACTATTCGGTATTAGCGAAAACGTGCAAAAATTTTTGCAATCCAGCATGAAAAACTGGATTGCAAAAATGGAACTGGAAAACAACGTTGGTTCTAAATAGAGAAGAAATTGGAGAGGTAAACATAAAAAGGGACATCTTTCAAGGAGACTCATTATCTCCTCTATTGTTTATATTATCACTGATCCCCATTAACTAGAATTTTAAATAAAACTGCTCATGGTTATCAAACTGCGCAAAAGAGTGCAAAGATATCTCACCTTTTATACATGGACGATCTGAAGCTGTATGCAAAATCAGAGAATGAACTCGGATCGTTGCTAAACAATGTGCACATATTCAGTCAAGATATATCAATGGATTTTGGCTTGGACAAAGTGCAATTGATGGCATAACAAGAGGAAAGTTTGAAGATATGAACGAAATCGAGCTGCTCAATGGTGAAATAATCAAGGCAATAAAATTCCAAGACAGCTACAAATATTTGGAAATTTTAGAAGCATAACAAATTCTGCACAATAAGATCAAAGAAAGAACTAGAGCAGAATACATAAAACGATTAAGAAAACTCCTTAAGTCAATGCTTAATACTGGAAATTTGATGAAAACAATTAATACCTGGGCCATACCTGTTCCGAGATATTCAGCAGGCATTGTTGAATGGACCTAGCTAGAGATGGAAGATTTAGACCGAAAAACTCGAAAATTAATGACAATGCACCATGCCCTCAATCCTCGCAGTGACAGTGATAGGCTATCTATCACGCAAAAAAGGAGGTAGAGGATTATTACAAGTGAAGCAAGTTATTGAAGAAGAAAAACGAAATTTAAATGATTATCTGCAGCAAACAGAAAAATTTCTAATTAAGGTAAGGAAAGAGGGTTTATTTAAACCCATGGAGACAAAATTGGAATACAAAACCAACCAAGTAAAAGTGAGAACTGAAGGATGGAAAAATAAGGCGTTGCATGGAAAATACCTTCACAGCATAGAGGACAGTGTTGACAGCACCTTGACCTGGCGATGGTTGAGAAATGGAGCACTAAAGAAAGAAACAGAATCGGTAATTTTTGCTGCACAAGAACAGGCCATTAAAACCAACGTTATGAAGGCAAAATTACAAAAAATTCAAGAAGACAGTAAATGTAGATTGTGCAAAGAAAAGGAAGAAACGGTAGACCACATTACAAGTGGATGCAGCAAAATCGCAGAAATTGAGTACCGTAAAAGGCATGATAACGTAGCTAAGATAATCCACTGGCATTTATGTAAAAAGTATGGGTTTGAAGTATCTATATTGGAAGCATAAAGTTCACAGAAAGTGGTTGAGAATGAAAAAGCTAAAATACTCTGGGATTTCAAAATCCAGACTGACAAAAGCTTGAAATGTAATACACCCGATATCACAGTGGTTGAAAAAAGTGAAAACAAAGGTGTTAAGTTTATCGAAATATCAGTACCAGGAGATAGTCGGATTGACGACAAAGAAAATGAAAAAATTACAAAATATCGCGATTTGCAAATCGAAGTTGAACGAATCTGGCAAAAGAAAACGAAAGTTGTTCCCATAATAATAATAATAGGTGCTTTAGGCGCCATCCCTAAAATATTCAAAAAACATCTAGAAGCACTCGAGTTAGATGGATTAAAAATTGGGCAGCTGCAAGAGGCCTCTTTGTTCGGCACAGCTTTCATTTTCAGAAAGTATTTCCACAACTCATAGGCCCTTGGGTAGGGCTCGAATTACTGGAATATAACCAGCCTTTTCTTAAGACTGAGGAAGCAAATCAAGCTTTGATGAATATTATATATATATATACTCTCTACCGATAATAGTTTCAAACCCTTGAATAACTTGCAATTGATACCAACAGGCGAACCCTAATATCGGGGTATGTCCACCCCTTCGGCTTTGATCGCCTCTACACCCTTTGAGGGAGACTTACCACCAATGTGTGACAGACACTAGGTGGAATTTGTCTCCTTTCCTCCATCAAAGGAGCAATGAGTTCAGCGACAGATCGAGGACGTGCTGCTCTGGACCTCAATCGCCGCTCCAATTCGTCCCACGGGTGTTCCATGAGGTTGAGGTCTTGACTCTGCGCAGGCCAGGGCAGTCGTTTAACACCCATCTCTTCATACCATTCCATAACAGCCACAGCTTTGTGGCATGGGACATTGTCGTCTTGATAGTAACACAGGTCCATTCCATATCAAGATACTGAGCTGCCTTCATGGAACCATGGATAACAACCAATGGTCCTTCTCCAAACCAGCTAAATGCACTCCACGCCATTACTCCTCCATCGCCAAATTTTACTGTGGGTACAACACATTCTGGTAACAGTGTGTTCACGGCTGCCTCCACACCCTACCATTAGACTGGAAACAGGTGAACCTTGATTCTCGCTCCAGAGTACTTTTCCAGTGATCAATTGTCCAGTTCACATGTTCTTTGTATCAGGTCAGACGAGCCGCCTTGTTCGTTGTTGTGATATCGGCATGTGTGCCGCTGCTTTTTCGTGGAAACCCAGTAATCCATGCCTACGCGGATTCGAGCCCACAGCCTCTTGGCTGGAGCGGATACGCTAACCACTCGGGAAGCCAGGCCGGCATGTATATATATAAATGGTTAAGACCTCCTTTCCCTGTGATGACCACAACAATCCTATGGGGCATACTTTCCACAAGCGCACAATAGCGATCAATGGGAATTTTGGTCCATTCTTCCGAAACGCATGTAATCAGGTTCTAGACTGTTGTGGGGCGGACATCGCTTAAGTTCACCTAACGTTCCAGTTCATCCAAAAGATGTTCATCAGGGTGGAGATCAGCGTTCTGTGGAGGCCAGTCAAGTGTGCTGATGTTCACGTCCGAAAACCATGCGGTTACAGCAGCAGCCTTATGACACAGCGCATTGTCTTGTTGAAAAAGGGACAATGGTCAGTTCCATAGAAACACCAGAAAGTATGAAGCATTGCATTGTCCAGAATGTTCAGATACCTCTCAGAGTTCAATGGTTGTGGTACCACAAACAGAGTTCTGAGGCTAAACTAGAAGAAACAGGACCATACCATCACACCGCCGCCTCCGAATTTCATCGTTGGAGTTGCGCACTTTGGTAAGAGACGTTCACAGGGCATTCGCCACACACACCCGTTCATCTGTAGAGGGTGCAGTATGATTTGTTGCTCCATACTACAGCTTTCCACGCTCCCACGTCCCACTGCACGCGTTTTTTGCTCTGCTGAAGACGACGCTGCGAATTGGTCTGGGTAATGTGGGATATATTCCTGTCTCACCATGGAAACCCATGTTGTGAGTCTCGGTTCTGAATGTTGCTACGTAAGATTAGCATTCCATTCGATGCCCGGAACTCTGCATTCAACGTGCCAGCCAACGAATGATGGTTTATGCATATTATCCTTTGTAGCACTTTACAGTGATGTTCGATAAGTGTGATGAGTCCTTCACTGCGGTTAACACTTGCAGTTGACTCCCTGCACTTCCATCTCAGTATGGTATCGCTGATTGTTTACTTGAGATGGCCCAATGTGTCAACAATTTGCCAGATAGGCTTGCAACATGGCATCCTATCACCACGCCTTATTCAAATTCCGCTAGCCCCTTCTTACAACTATTTCAGGTGAACACAATTGGGAGAGTCATATTCCTCCAATTTATACCAGCTACAAACATGTGACTCTTATATGGCACAATGCACCTTGTCCACATGGGTGTCCATTAACTTCTTTCCAAGCAGTGTATATATAATATCTCGCAAATCTCTCATTATTTACTGAAAACAGAAATACACATACACCACGACCAATTTTTGCTTAAGCCTTTGTATACACGAACATCATTCCTATGTCTAGGCTGTTAACCAATAAAGAACTAAGACAGTGCCTATGAGCGGCAAGTTTGAAGGACGGAAAAGCTGTATCTCAACTATTAAAATATATTTTATTTTTAATTTATATATTTTCTTGAATATATAAATTTATATAATTTCTTGAATTTGGGACAGCAAAATAGTGCTTATCTAAGGGCAGCATATACCCTAACAACGGTCTCTATAAAAGAGCAGAAAAAAATATCAATTAGTTTACTAATTATATGAAGAGCCAAAGGCTTCAATTCGGCGACGTGAAATTATTTAAGTTAAGGGATATTACATCCCATATTGTTTCATAGCCGAATAAGAAACTCGAAGAGTTTCATGCCGAATATAGAAACTATATAAAGTTCGGCGAGTCCAAGCGTAAGCAAATGTTGCCCTACCATATGGATAGTCCATATAGTAGTGCAACATGGGGCAACTCATAGTAAGGGTGGAGCATGCTCCAATCACTGTTCTTGGTATTTACTCATAATGTGAAACCCAGCTCCTAGGAGCTGTATTACTGTTCTACATTATGAGAGAAGGTCACTACCCAGACGGTTTCAACCTTTATTGAGGTCCTCAATACTTTTCTACCTTTATTGAGGTCCTCAATAAAGGTTGATAACAGTAATACAGTTCCTAGGAGCTGGGTTTCACAAGAACAGTAATCTGAGCTTGCTCCACCCTTACTATGAGTTGCCCCATGTTGCACTACTATATGGACTATCCAGGTATTTGCTTACGCTTGGACTCACCGAAATTTATATAGTTCCTATATTCGGCATGAAACTCTTTGAGTTTCTTATTCGGCTATGAAATAACATGGGATGTAATATCCCTTAACTTAAAAAAATCAATTAATTTATTAATTACCACGTCTAATATAATCCTGGTAACTCTCTCTCTCTCTCCCTCTCCCTTAGGAAGGTATTTAGCTAGGCGGTTTCATATAGAAGTGCAACCCTTTAATTTGCCAACTACACCGAACCGCCACTACCATTATTATCTACGCATAACGTCATCTACTGTCCACCAGCACAACCACTAGTATTACTGATGTATTACTGTTGGAAATAATTATTACGGTCTAAAATAATGCAAGTTGTACAGTTGATTTAGCTGAGTTTTAGGAATAAAAATCAGAGTTTATTTCCGAAAGTAAAGAACCTTGCTGCCCCAAAGACAGATTATTTGAACAAGTTGACAAATTTCCTAGAAAAAGTTCTTCTAACCGGCGATTAGATTTGAACCACTAAAGGGTCCGGAGATTTAGCATTGTTAGATCCTGAATGAAGGAATCTTGAAAAGAAATCATTCATTCAGGATTTAACATGATAAATATTACTAATTAAGGAGATACCTGCACATCAGCAAATAATTATGAGAAATTTCTTTATGTTATGTGATAATGTGTAGTCCATATGTGCCAAATATTGAAATTTATTCCTGTATAACTGAAATGAGATGCAGAGAATTTTGTGTCAAAATAGTAAGAATTATGTAAGGGAATTGTTAAGTTATTTGTAAATCCCATTAAGCTGTCTAGTACATTACGAAATTTCCAGAAAGATAATAAGTATTAATCCGGAATAATCCTGTATAATCTGTACGAGTCGAGCGTAGCGATGGAGGCTGTATCTATGCGGAGAGTGACGTCAGAACGACTATCTAGAACAGGGTAATCTAACAGATTAGGGAGAGTGTACGATCACCCAAGGGGCATGAACAATGGGGTTCGTGGGTAAAAAAACACATCGAATAGAGGGCGACCGAAAGGGTGAATAAAAGACGATGCACGCCATATTACAGGGCTTTTTCTTCTTCGGTTCCTGGATTCAAGTTTTAGGAGTTTTGTCGGGGGATTCGTGAGAGAGCGGTGGGTCGACTACAGTGATGTCGGACGAAGAGGCCTATTCTTGAGAACGCTTGAGGATTTCCAAGCAAAGCTGATCGTGTTATGGCGGCTATGCAGAATCGAGCCTTCGAATAAAGTTCCATCGAGGAGAACAGAGAAAATTTCCTGCGGAGCGGTAGACAGCACGTCACAGGTCGGAAATGATTCAAAGAAAAGCATAGTGCATCGCCAGGCGCAAAGACGGCCTATACAGTAAGATAATCCAGATCTACATGAGATGGCGGCATGAAATCAGAAAGGATCCGGTAATGTAAAGAATTTCATTCTTTGTTAAAAATCGCTTAGAAGAATAAAAAATGTGTGTATACTGTAAACCAAGCGCGCTAATAGAGGACTTTTAAGTGAGAATTTGGTTGAATTAATTAAGACCACGTGGAACAAAGAAGAATTGTTGATAGGCAGTATTTTGATTGAGAATGGCTAGGACTGACTAATGAAATTTAGAATAAGAAAGTTATTGATAGAGTATTAATGAAAGTGTTCAATGCGTGTTCTGTGAATAACCTGTGAAAGGAATTATATCCTAGTAGTGTTATGCTTACACTTAATCTTATCTATTCATAATTGAAGGATTTAGCATACTCAATTTTATTGTTGTGATATAGTATGAACCTTAACTAAGAGTGAATTTTGTTCCATTAAGTATTTGAATTTTCTTAAGTGTAAAGGTTTTGTGCTTTTCCAATAAACATGTTTTGCACCTTATACTTGAGTTTATGCCTGATTACGAATTCAAACCACCACTTATGAAATAGAACCTTTTGGCGGGAAGGAATTAGATATTATTGCTTAAGCGAGATTCAGGTCACGACTGCTAACTGAATCTGCACAGCGCTAGCGTAAGATTAATAATTGTGTGTATCCCTTTAGAAATTCAAAGTTATTTCCTTGAACAAGAGTCTCTTCTGTTATAGGATATTGGCTGGCACAGCATGAAAAAATAAATTTTGCCAATATCCGAAAAGGAAATAGTACTGAATTAATATTTTAAAGGCACAACAGTAGATTAGAAAGCGGGCTATTTAGAGGTAGAACAAGGTAAAAATATAGAGAAAACGACAACATAACAGCATTATGTAAGTGGAAACGTTTATACAGTATATATATATATATATATATCACTTATCACTGTGGTTAGGAGTATGTTTTTAGTAACATTACTGTAGGACGACTACATAGGCACTAAATTTAATAAGAGATTAAAACAATATGTAAAAAGAACTTCAAATAAGCAATAAAAATAATTTAAAAAAATAAATAAAATAAACAATGTATCATATTTGTTACTTTACACTTGTTAATAAGATGCTACTAACTGAATTCAGAACTCTTTTGTCGATGTATACCTACTGCATAATTATCGCTAAGTTATTTCACATTAGTTCTTTCGCATAATTATTACCAAAAATATTTTCACTTAACTGCTTCCGTTAAGAATAACAATTTGTTGTGATAACTAAGCAACTTTAGATGGTTTTTATAGCTTGTAACGCGGTTTTATGATGGAAACTGCGTTATTTGCTGTGATGTGATATGTTTCTAATTTGCAGTTATGATTGCAATCAAGAAATAATCATTTTCCACTTTTTTTTTTAATACAACTCGGTTGATATTAACAGTTACCACAGAATCCGTCACTCATAAGATTACACCGTTATTAAGATATTAAAATATTTAGTCACCAAACCGACATAAACCGACATAAACACATGAAAAAAATCCATATTTTCAAACTAAAATTTACTGATAATAAGAAGTGCCGGAAATTAGAAACACATTTAGGACTCAAATGTATTCATACCTATATTATAAGCGTGAGTTCTTGTCAGAATTCTTAAATGTCACAAGATAATAAACAAAAAAATGCTATAATCACTCGTTCGCTACCAGAAATAACTTTAACGTGTGATTTTGCGATACAATACTTTGCTACGGGAACGTCCCCTAACGGAAAGAGTGTTTCAATATAGCATATTTGTGGGATTTAGAGTGAAGCGACGTCGTTTCTAAATTTAAATTTTAAAGGTGGATCATAAAATTCCTAACTTAAAATAATCTAGCCTAATTTTAAACATTCCTTCGATCTCTCCAAAATTATACACAATAAATAATTATGCATGTAATAAAAATAGCACTTGCATGTTAAATTAAATATTACAAGAATATGTTAACGTTATAATGTCCTAAGCCCCGCGATATTGCAACTATCATGTATTTCATATGTTTAAAATCTACTGATTCTGATACCTATGGATTTTATACAATGCCAATTCAGAAAGTAAAGGGGGGGGGGGCTAAAGGGATGCTGCAGTTTCTATATACTAATGTCAGAAGTACCAGGAACAAGAGGGAGGAGTTTTTGGCATTGGTCAGTGCAACCTCCCCAAAAGTTATAGGCATTAGTGAGACTTGGCTAACAGCAGATGATGTAGTTACAGGGACTGCATGTGAAGGGTTTAGTATTTTCAGGGAAGACAGAAAAGATAGGATGGGAAAGGAGTACTGCTGATGATAGCAGGTGAATTGCAACCAAAAAAGAATAGGAGACAGGCGGGTAGGTGGCTGTTCATTTGAAGCAATCTAGTTGAGATTAAGACCAATGAGACAAAATATACGGTTGGTCGTTGCAATAGGCCAGGGAGTTCCACAGATTATCTAGAAGACATGCATCGCAAAATTAGTACAATGAGTATAGGTCGAGTAATTATTATGGGGACTTCAACTATGGAGATATAGACTGGAAGGATGAAAGACCACATGGCAGAAAGGAAATATATACACCTGCTGAGAGATAATTACTTACGGCAGCATGTGATGGATGGGACTAGGTGTGGACCTGGTTATAGGATCAAGAGCGCTATTCATAACCAAAGTGGCCCCATTGCCTCCGATTGGTGAAAGTGATCCTGCATTCTTGACTTGGGAGATTGTGAAACACGAGGAATGTTCTGTCAAGAGGGGCTTTATGTGGAATTACAAGGTGGTGATTATGACAAGCTGAGAAGTCAACTTTCAGCAGTGCTATGGCATGAGACTTTCAAGGGAAGACGTGTTGATGGTGCATGGGAGAGAATGTCAAAATGTGTTTAACGAAAGTAGTATCAGACTGTATATCCAGAGTCATGAGGAGATATCAAGTAGGAGTAAGCGGATGAATAATATTATTAAGCATGAGTTGCAGGTAAAGAAAAGGTTGCGGGGGAAGTATAAAGAAAAGGTGATTAGCATACTCTTCATAGGTATGCTAATCACCTTTTCTTTATACTTCCCCCGCAACCTTTTCTTTACCTACAACTCATGCTTAATACAAGGGTGAACTGTATGGTAAGGAAAGCCAAAGCTAATTATGAGAGGAAGCTAGCTGATCAATCCAAAAGAAATTTTAAGGCGTTCTATTGCTATGCAGCAACTAAAAGGAGGAATGACTATGAAAGGATGACTTTAAAAAAGTGTTGATGGTAGGGAAGTAACAGGAGAAAATAAAATATTTCAGTTATTAAGTAATCATTTTGCAAAAGTGTACCATCTTGGTTGTGATATTGCAGTGCCGAATGTGTCACTGACTGATGAGAGTCTAGAGAAGCTTAGTTTATCAGAGCCTTAATGCTAACACCGCCATAGAGCTAGATGGCATATCGGCCCATGTGTTAAGAATGTGAAAGAGAATTAGCATCTGCTCTGACCAAGCTGTTTAATTTAAGTCTCGGATCTGATGATATTCCAACAGAGTGGAAAGGGGAAGAAAATAATTTTACCTCATAAGGGAAGCTCCAAGATAGAAGTAGTATATTATATGTCAATCAACAAAAACAGGAGTGGTGGTTAAAATATCTCCAAAATTTCGACCCCTACTCCTGATTTGGCAATATTTGAACCAAGATGGTACCCTTTAGCAAAATGATCACTTAATAACTGAACAATTTCCACTCAACTAACTCCACTGCTATTTTATTATGGAAAGTAAGTAATTTATTAAGGGAAGACCTACCCTTCTCAAAATAATGTTGTCTATTATAAAAATTAGAAGTCAGGACTGGGTAGACAGATATGATACTTTATAAGGGACATTGTTCTGTGAGGAGTAGATCTTCCTTTAATAAATTACTTACTTTCTATAACAAAGTAACAGTGGAGTTGGATAAAGGAAATCCTTACTCAGTGATACCCGGACTTTGCAAAGGCTTGACAGGATTTCACATGAAACTCTGTTGCATAAGTTGGAGCAAATGGGAATGGATCCGAAGCTGGTGATTTGGATTAGAGGATGGCTGATGGACAAATATCAAAGAGTGGTGTACGTCAGGGTTCAGTACTTGGTGCTCTGTTGTTTAATTTGTACATTAATGATATTGGAAATAATTTTACAGGAAATATACACTTGTTTGCTGATGATGCAAAATTGGGAAGAGCAATAGTCAATAAAGGTCATGTGGATATCTTACAAGATGACGTAAATATGCTGGCGGAATGCGCAAAGGTAAATGGCTGCCAGTTTAATTTGGCCAAGTGTAAGGTGATGCATTTGGGCAGGATGAGATCATATACTGTGTAATATATTGATGGAATTGAACTACAAGAAGTTGATGAGGCCAGAAGCGTCGTGGTAATTGTGAACAGGAAATTAAAGTTTATAAAGTTTATATATTTAAAGTTCATAATGCAAAGGTAGTCAAAACAGCACATGAAATTACATAGTTGTTTAAGAACACGCTGACAAGCAGGGAAGTTATTATTCCACTTTATAAGTCATTAATAAGGCCACATCAGGACTACTGTGCACAGATATGGTTGCCTGGATTCCTTGGTAATGAAGAAGTAGTGGAAAGGATTCAGAAGCGAGTGACAAAGATGTGGCAGGTCTATGGAATCCTGTGAGAATAGATTGAAAGTCTGTGGGTTCCAAAAACTAGCTGATAGGCGTAAGAGAGGAGATATGATAGAAACTTATAAGTTAATAAAGGGTTTTTAGGATTGATACTGACTTTTATCTGTATAGTGCTGGAAGGGAGAGGACGCGAGGTCATCCCTGAAAAATGTGTAAAAGTGTGGTTAACAGGGGTGTTAGGAGAAGAGAATTTAAGGAGAAGTATGATAGGTAGTGTATGAATAATGATTAGTGTGTGAATGTAGGGTCTCCCGCGATGAGTCTTCTGACACCATGGAGACAACGTTATAACAATCAAAATAATAATTAGCTGTATGAAAGTTCTCGTAACTAATATTTTAAATGCCTGCCTTTACTGTCATAGATTAACAATGTTACTTATCTTTCAATATGTATTTATTAACATATTATATAAGCTAATACACATTTTACTCAGTCTCTAATAGTTAAATACGGCTAAAATGACCTGGCCTACTCCCTATAAGGAAATAAAAGGCATTTGTGAATTTTTGTTAGCTGACGTTTTTCTCAGGAAATTTTAAATCACCATAATATCAACTTTGTAGCGAACAAGATACGTTGCTTCTACATAAGAAAATACTATTTAATAAGTGACTCATGGGATTCAAGATGGGAAAACGAGGTTTAAAATAATTTAAAATGTTTTTTTAGAAAGGTAAGCAAGAAACAGTACATTAAAAGTTGTCTTTAGGTGGGATTAAGTAATCCCACCTAAAGACAATCACAAAAGCATTCCTACTCAAGGCAGCATTCATACTAATAGCCTGTTGTTTGAAGCAGATACACTAGTGACATGGCCAACCAGTAAGGCAATTAGTATTAATAAATATATATTAATATATTTTATATATATAAAATTTCAGTTTAATGAAATAAAAAGATTTTTATTTCATTAAACAAGAAACATTAGTTGGTCCATTTCATACGTTATAGAAATCAAAGTTTTCATCCACACAGTAAAACACACAAACTATCCGGAAAACATCCAACTTAATAGACATATATACGATTCTTATTTTTAACGTAATTATAAATAACACCAATCTTTCAAAGTTGATTTTTGAGGCATAGCACTACGAACAGGCCACACAAAATGTCTGGACGCATAAAATTTTATAAAAATCAGTAATTCCTTTTCTTCCCAGAAGGGAGTAGTAAGACGTAGTTGTTTATCCTTAACTTTTAAAGAATGGCAGGGAAGCAAACCTTGGACAGTTGTCCCAAGGGCATCTAATTATTTTAATAGGCATCAAGGAAGGAGAGTAGAGCAGACAACTGCCGCCATCTACTGGTTCCTAATGCAGAAACATTGTGATTCCTTTAGTTGTGGGATTAAAAACCCTCCTTACCTGCGCCACAGATTGAGTAACTCGGGGACTGGTCGATGAAAGGCGTAAAAAACTTCCTCTAGGAGGAACTAAATCAAATTAATAATGGTTTGTTTTCTACAGGCAGCCTAGCGCTATGTTGCATGTACCATTTTCATAGGGTTACAACGGCCTTGCATTTTGAAACAGCACTTGCATATTTTTATTTCATTCATTGGTAGGTTGGTTAGAGCCATGCTTCTTCAACCTGAGCCTCCGTATTGACTTGGTAACAACAATGCCCTTTCGACGGAAAGACATGGATTCGAATCCTGTCTTTCCGTCGAAATCCTATATATATATATATATATATATATATATATATATATATCTTTATATATATATATATATATATATATATATATATATATATATATCTTTATATATACAGGGTGTTCGGGATAAATTTGACAGTTTCGTAAGGAAAAAGAAAATCTTCTTTGTATCTATTAAATTTAATGAATTGACAAAAAAACATTACAGGCAGAGTTAATTACAATACTATCAACAAGATTTACTCAAAATAACCACCATTAGCATCGATCACAGCTTCAATTCTGCTTCGGAACCTCGAACAAGCTGATGCTACAGTCTCCCTGGGAAGGGCCGCAAAAACTGTTTTAATTTTATCCATTAACTGGGCTTTTGTATTACTGGAAGTGCGATTGGTGTCTTTTTCAACTGCGCCCCATACAAAATAATCCATGGGGTTAAGGTCTGGGGAGTTTGGAGGCCAAACATTTGGACTGGTGAAGTCGTAGAAATTTTCAGACAACCATTTTTGACTTTTCCCAGAGGTGTGGCAAGGGGCCGAATCCTGCTGCCATACATACGGCCTACCATTGGCTACCCTTGTTATCCAGGGCTTGACTACAGTTAGCAACTCCACGAACAAAGCCCGAATTCCAATGCCAGGGTTCTTCAACACCTGTTCCTGCAGATTTGCGAGGAATTCTGCTGTACGAACGCAATCAGATCGTCTGCTAGGGATCTTTCTTCTTGCTACATCCTCGTAGTCACCATTGCAAGTCTCTAGTTCATGCCTGATTGTTTTTACTGTATTCAGGGAGCATTGGGCAGCAGTCGTAATATCCTTATTTTGATGGCGGGCACGAATCATCATGATACAAGTTATTCTCTTCCATGATTCAGGTGGGTTCCAGCTATCCATCCTTTCTGACATCTTGTATATGAATGAAGAAGGGTCCAAACTTTTAAATGAAGAGAAGTGTGTGTTAATATATATATATATATATATATATATATATATATATATATATATATATATATATATATATATCTTTATATATATATATATATATATATATATATATATAAAGATAAGCCGAAATTTGAAACGTTTTTATGTCACGCTTTTGTTTTACCGGCTTACCAGCCTGGGAACTCGGGGGGGGGGTAGGTGCCGTAGCCGCCAGGGGCGACGTCCCCCTAGTGTATATATATATATATATATATATATATATATATACACCAGGGGCGACGCCCCCTAATATATATATATATATATATATATATATATATATATAAACGGTTTCTTTAATTAGTATTATTTAACCATTATTCAATTCAGAAATAACTTTTACAGGTAAAGGCTTGTCTTTGTTAAGACAACACGTGATTAATCTTCACATGATATTTTGACATTCCTAAGCATCGTATTTCAACTTACTTTAAAATTAACTCAATGGCTTGTTATGGAAAAGCAGCCTTGTGTTTTGGTAATGATAGCAAATTCTTTTCTTATTTCTCTGCTTTGTCTAATCAAGGGGTATGTCCTTTGATGGGGGGGGGGGGAATGTCGGTTTTACAGGGGAGAAAGAAAAGAAAAACTAATTTACCAGAAAAAAAATCATTGACATTTATGCTCTTAGAAATATTCTTTGCATAATAACAAGATTCAAATTCGCCTTTCCAGCCAAAAGACATCGTTGCTTTCAACATTTCAATGTGTCTTTTTCTTTCAGAATGAATATCACACAAGAATATTTCTGGAATGTGAGGATTCTTCAATTTCATATGCCACGAAAATATAGTCTTGCCTAAATGGATTCACAGAGAAACGCTGTTCCAAAATTATATATACACGAACAACCCACAATGGTAGCACAGAATTTTACTAAATATTTTTCTCCAACATCTAATGACACGAATTTATTTATATATGACTCACATTCATGAAAGGTTGTAAACTTAAAATACTTCAGTACCGTGAATGTACCGTGGGTGTACTATTATAAGTATTTATGTTTTACATAATGCTGAATCCAGTTCCAGAGACCAAACATGGAACTTCTTTTTCAAGCCACTCCAAGGCCTTGAATAAGATAGGCGATGGACTTCTTTCTAATTCCACCTAAAGACAATCACAAAAGCATTCCTACTCAAGGCAGCATTCATACTAACAGCCTGTTGTTTGAAGTAGATACACTAATGACATGGCCAATCAGTAAGGCAATTAGTATTAATAAAAAGTTACGAAAATCAACGAAGAAAAGTAAACTAAACGTTACTTAATTATAAAATTAATACAGGTAATACAAAAGTAAGAAGTCAATCCAAAATGATGACAGCCGTGCATATTTAGTCAAAGTAAAAGAAATTTCGTGGAAGAGTTTCAAAGTTTCCAATTAGGAAAAATTTGTGACAGCAGTTGTGTAACATTCTAACCCTTTAAATCTTTAAAATCATTGGTAAGCATGAAATCAACTATGGTTGACAATAAAGATAAATAACTAGATTCTATTATTCACAGTGGCTTTAACAGGCACTTAAGCGCTCACAGCCTTCTAAGTATCCTTGGATTTCTTAACCGTAATACGAGGATAAGGCGGTTACCCCTATGCTTCTAAGTATTCTTGTCTATAAATTACGTGTGTTCTACTGGCTGGTTTGCCTGTTCTGAGGGATAAAAAAACCCGACTTTCCTGGAGAAAAAAACCTATACCTCCGTATGAGACAGGTTAACTCACCTTTGGCCAGATAAAGGTTCCTCCAGGGGCGCCGGCAATATGTTCAATGTGTGCAACGCACACAGGTGCTAGGATAGAAAAGGCGCCAAAGATTTAAGGCGAGGAGGAAATACTTTAAGAACAATTACAAAAAATGGACAGAATTAATTACATCCTTAAAAAATAAAAATTGTATTGATCATTTGCAACAAACAGTTTAAGCTAATGAAAGGAAACGTTGGTATGAAGTTATAAAAAGAATAATTTTTATAATACAGTTTTTAGGCAAACAAAATCTAGCTCTTCGTGGTAAAAGTAATAAACTTTACGATCGTAACAATGGCAATTTTTTTAAATGCACTGAAATGTTAGAAAAGTTTGAGTCTTTTATATCGGAACACACGCGACGTGTGTAGCTAATGATCCTGACTTTCAAAATATGCCCTCTTATTTAGGAGATAAAATTCAAAATGAAATACTCACTTTATTGGCATGAAATAATAAAAATAACGTTTTCATAAAGTGTTTTTTTTTTTTTTTTGGTGGGGGGGTATAGGGCGCCAACTAAAGTTTTGCACACAGGAGCCGGACACTACTGGCGCGCCCCTGGATTCCTCAGGTCACTGACGGAAATCGAACCCAGGTCTTTTTGACCGAACGGCTTCGTCTATACTGACTGAGCTACAGAAGCTCTCTTAATTTTTTCAGAATAACTAAATAATCAACAAAATAACTACTGAATAACGTAATCTAGTTATTTATAGCTTACGAATTCAAAGTTCGGTAGCGGGTGTTTTATGATATGTGAATTTGAAGAAACAGATATATCTGGAAATGCTAATCGTATTTTTTTAAAAAATGTAGCACATAACATGAAGAAATAGAGAAGCCAACCAAAGGTTCTTTAAAAAAGGGGGAAGCATTTGCCGCAACCCGCCTTCTCAAATCTGCCTGCAGATTTGCTTTATTGGTATACAGATATCACTTGCTGCGCAGTCCGCACGGTTAGCCTAGTGGCTTTGCGCTTCGCAACCATATGACTGGGGAAGGAATGTCCCAGGTTCGATTCCCGTCGGAGACATGAGGAATTTGAGGATCTTCCTCAGCCATAGCCAAGTTAGCCGGCTTGAGCGCGGGAAGTAGTGTTTTTTCAGCCAGTTTATCTGGCGTTTTTCATCCCGCAAGCAGGCAAACCGGCCAATGAACACACATGGATCTACAGCCATAAACACTTAACCCCCTCTCCATGAGAGGACTCAACTCGCCCCAATAGGGACGGAGGAGAAAAAGGGAAGAAACTCCATACGAATTGAAGCCTTTGGCTCTTCATATATTTAGTAATCCATACGAATAAATAAATAAACTTGCCTCGCATTTTCATATTCATCTTCCAAAGTGACTGAATGAGTTGTGCGATGATCGGAAACCTGTTCAGTGGGCAACCGATTTAGTCACGTGCTTTTATCCATTGTTGTTGTGGGAATTAACCGTGGAAGCTGCCACTGCTCCGAAATCACACCCGGAACACACGCTAAATACCTTGGTTTATACATTGACAACAATCTTAAATGGACTAAACACACAGAACACTTTCATAACAAACTACATACTATTGCTGCAAAACTCTTCGAAGCAAAAGATATGATACGACCAAAGTAAAAAAAAAAAAAAACATATATCATGGAATTTGTGAAACATTACTAAGGTACGATGTAACTAACTGCCTACGCAAACACAGCAGACACGCACTTATCAAATTTAGAAAAACTTCACCGAAGAATCGTTTCAACGGTGCTTTGGAGACCCAATACACACTAGAAAATAACCGAATCCCTAATGGAAAAACACAAAATCCTGAGCATAAAGAATCTAAGACAATACGTACTGTTACTAAGACACTATTTCAACAACACTTACCGTAATAACAGAGAAACGTATCTCATAACCAGACCAAACACAACCCTCTACACAACCAGGCGTTATAGAAATTTGTATGGAGCAGCCATGAGGGAGTATCGTACGCCCACATTACTCAACAACTTGCCATATAAGGTAAAATATCTGAACAGTTACAGAACATTAAAAGCCGAACTATGGAAATTGTATAAGCACACTTAGAACTGCAGCAGTTACCATACATTCATATAAAACATATTAACCACAGTTACAAACGCCATGACGATTAACTACGTTTAATTAATTAGCAATCCCACTGGCTTCAGAAAAGCTAAACTCAAGCTTCGAAGTCAGTGGATTACTCTGTCTCATCATTCAGTTACTGCGAATATTAGCATTTTCATAAATATATCATTTCCGTTCCATAAACCACATTATCCTGCTATGCATGTAATCTAATCTAAAATTATTATTATTATTAGAGCTAAGTGGATGGAACTCGTATTTATTAATATATAATTTCCATTCCTTTACTTTATGTAAGGAATACTTAATTATTTAAATAATGTGCTTAGGCTTTCATAAACCTTATTCTAAATGAACCAAAAAACGAAGCATTTATTGAAAAAAACATAATTAAATTAATACCAATATTAGTCTCCAAAAGTTAGATAGGGCTAAAATGGCCTCGCCTACTCCGTATACGGGAATAAAAAGGCGTTAGCTGATATTTTTTAATACTAATATTAAAATTACTAAATGTAATGTAATAATTACTAAATGTAAACTAATACTATTACTACCATATATATAGTGTAATAATCTTATTGTATAATATATCAATATTACTATGCATAATGTAATAATATTCCGATGTAATATATGAAAATAAAATGCAATAAAATATTAATATTACTAAAAAATTATACGCTTATCTCCATGGAGTCAGAAGACTCATCAGGGGAGACTCAAACTATCCACACAATATCTATCATACCTCTTCTACAGCCAAGCACTAGCAACTGAGCCAGACAATGCATTCCATTCATTCACCACTCTCCAAGCAAAATATCTAGTCCTCACACCCTTGTCAACCACACTCTTACTTAATTTCCAGGGATGACCTCTTGTTCTTCCACTACTCTACCACTGCTGAAATATTTCCCCTGCATCAACCTTATAAAAATCTTTTAGTAACTTAAATGTTTCTATCATATCCCCTCTTCTCCATCTATCAACCAACTTCTGTAATTAACGAACTCTCGATCTATCAATGTAGGGAGCATTCCTTACACCACTCACCAACTTGGTCACTCGCCTCTGAACCTTTTCTACCACTTCCTCATCTTCAAGGAATCCATGCGACCAGACCCAAACACAGCAATTCAAATGTGGACGTATCAACGCCGTATAAAGAGGAATAATAACTTCTTTATCTCTGCAAGTTGGCGTATTCTTCAATAACCAAATAATCTTATGAGCTACCTTTGCAATATGCCCTCTGAACTTTAATTCTTAACTACTAACACCCACAAATCTCTAGCCTCATTATCTCTTGAAGTAATGTTCCATCAGTGCGGTACATAGCTTATAATCTTTTAATCCGAAAATGCCTCACTTTGCAATTTTCTACATTCAGCTCACATGTATAATATTTTGTCCATATTGCCAGTTTATCATCCTGCAAGATCTCTACATCAGCTTGGTTAATTATTGCGCTATCCAACTTTGCATCATCAGCAAACAACTGAATATCTCCCTTCAAGTCATTTCCTGTATCATTTATGTACAAATTAAACAATAATGGTCCAAGCGCAAAGCCTTGAAGCACACCACTGGTCACCTGCTTCGTCCTGGATTCTGCTCCTCCATACCCTAGTTTTTGGTATCTGTCGATTAGCCATTCTCTTATCCACATCACCAGTTTAATATCCATCCTCATTTGTTCTAATTTGCGTAAGAGTATTCCATGAAGATATCCTGTCAAAAGCCTTAGCAAAATCCAGCAATATCACTGTATAGCCATTACCCTTGTCCAACTCGTCTGTCACACTATTATAAAACGGTAATAAATTACTAAGGCAAGACCGACCTTTAACAAAGCCATGTTGCCCCCCCCCATAGAGTATCATATTCTTATCCACCCATTCCTGAATTCTGTCTTTAACATTTGCATTGCCAACCACGCGTTATCGCGTGGACATCGCTAACTATAAAAAATAAAAAAAATTGGGCCACCACACGAAATTCCAATTTTCAGCTTGGCAATGAAAGTGTTAACCAAATTTTTTCAACACTTCCACCACCATTCCTGGGATAGTGATTGGTCTGTAATTTGCTACAGCAGTCTTAGAGCCTCCTTTATGCAAAGGAACCTATTTTGCTTCCTTCCACTTCCTAGCTACCATACCAGAGCTCAAATCAAATTTCAGTTAAATGATCAAGTAATAGGCGTTGACAATTCCTTTACACATTCACATAATACCCGAGCTGATATTCCATCCAAACCTACAGCACTATTTGCATTTAAATTCTGCAATATCCTAAATACCTCTGATTCATTAACTTCAATTCTCATATCAGTCATTGCTGCCTAAGACAGAAATATTCTCAATGAGGCGATTAACTTTTAAAAAGTGGTCACTCAGTAACTCTACTATTACATCTGACTCAGTCACCTCGATACCATCAGCACCCACTAAGGTTTTCCTTCCAAAGTCATTCTTCCTTTTACTCGCCACGTAACCGAAGAATTCTTTGAAACTTCCTTTGACCTGCTTGACTAAGGTTTTCTCATCTGATTTAGCCTTCCTTACTATGCTGGTGACCTTTCTAGCCTGAGCTTTGTGCTGCTCGTGAGTGTACTGATCACCTTTCTCCTTGTAAATTCTCCATAACATTTTCTCTTTTAGTAGATCAAAACTAATACTACTACTCATCCATCTAACGCCTACCTTATTTATCTTCCTGACCATGGGGAAAATATTCTGATATTGCTTCCATCAGATACCGGCTGATTATATCCCATTCACTGCTAACATCTTTCGCTTGCAATTTTTTATGCCGTGGGACAGCGGTAAGCTGCCTCCGAAGCGTCTTATAATTACCTAACCTGTAGTTCCGTATACGAGGATGGGCTGAAACGTTCTCGGTCTCGAACATAGATAGCAACACGATCGGCAGGTTTTTTTTTTTTCCAAGTTGATACATCTGCCATAAGCATCCATGTCATTTGATATCATTCTATCAAATAATTTGTTTCATACAGCTGTCTGAAGCAAAAGTGTTGTCAGTTTTCCTTGAAATGAATAAAATTGAGTATCGTGTTGATATAAAATTCTTTGTAAAAGGTTTAATGCCAAAAGAAATTCATTCGAAGTTCACAAAAGTTTATGGGCACTCTTCTCCTTCGTTTTCGACAATTAAGAAATGGGTTGCCGACTTTAAATGCGGACGTCCCGGCCTTGAAGATGATCTACGTGAAGGACGTCCAAAAAGTGTAACAACACCAGAAATCATTTATCAAGTGCACGATATAGTATTGGATGACCGGGGAGTCAAAGTGCGTAAAATGGCTGAGACTACAGGCATTTCAAAAGAACGTGTAGGATATATTTTGCATGAAGAGCAAATGAAAAAGCTTTGCGCAAGATGGGTGCCACGCAGATCAAAAACACTCGCATGAAAATCTCTGAACAGTACTTGGAGAGTTTTAACAAGAATAAAACTGATTTCGTGCATTGATTTTTTTACTATGGATGAGACTTGGAATCACCAGTACACACTAGAATCCAAACAGTAGTCAAACCAGTGGACAGAAGCCGGTTGTTCAGTGCTAAAGAAGACAAGGTCATGGCATCGATGCTTTGGGATGCAAAGGGTATTTTGTTTATTAATTATCTTGAAAAGGGTAAAATAATAACTGGGGAATATTATTCCGATCTTTTAACCAGACCAGAAGAAAAAATTCGTGAGAAAAGAGACTGTTTGCAGAAGAAAAAATTCATCTTTCATCAGGACAATGCACCTGCCCACAAAGGTGTTTTGGCAAAGGCAAAATTAAGGGATCTGCACGATGAATTGTTGGAATATCCACCCTATTCCCCAGATTTGGCTCCCTCTGTCTTCTATCTGTCTACAAAACTAAACTTTTCCTCGTTGGTCAGCATTTTTCTTCGAATCAAGGGGTGATTGCAGCCATAGAGGGGTATTTTGCAGATCTTACTGAGAAACACTACAGGGACGGGATAATGGCACTGGAGCATCGCTGAAATAAATGTATGTCTTAAGGGAGATTATGTTGACAATTAAAAATAATTTTGAAATTATAAATTCGTTTTTTCATTGTTTGGCCGAGAACGTTTTAGACCACCCTCGTATGCCCCTTAAGAGAAAAATCCGCAAATTTTGCAACTTCCCAAGTCAATACCGTAGGGTCACTCTCGCCGAGTGGAGATAACGTGGACACTTTATTTATGCATAGGTCATCTGAACCTATGACTAGATCCAACACTCACACCACGAGTCCCTTCAGTTATATGCTGTTTCAAGTAATTATCTCTTAGAAGATGGATGAATTCCATTTCCTTTTTGCCACGTGATCTTTCCTCTTTCCAATCGATATCATCATAGTTAAAATCCCTCACAGTGATCATTTGACCTTCAATTATTGCATTAATTTGCTGATGCATGTCTTCTACATCACCTTTTGTATCCCTCTGGCCTATAGCAGCAACCAACTGTATATTTGATTCTGTTGGCCACTATTTCACACCAGATCGCCTCAAATAAACTATCATTCACACGTTTATTTTCTTGATATACTACTTTTTTCGTTTTCAGCTCTTCAGCTATCATCAGCACTCCTCTCCCCCGTTCTATCTTCTCTATCCTCCTTGAAAATACTGTACTCAATTCTAATAACCACATCTTACGCTGACAGCCAAGTTTCACTAATGCTTATAACTTTTGGCGAAATTGCACTGACTAATGCCATAAACTTTTCCCTCTTATTTCGAATGCTTCTTGAATAAGTAAGAATTGTAGTTTCCCTTTAGTTCTTATGCCACCTTTACAACTAATATACATCTATTAATGTCAGTATTCACAATAGCTCCATACCGATATTTATCAGCTTTATTCTCCAAATTATTCCAAATGATTCACCAAACACACATTCCCTACATAAGCATCTCCCTCCTACTTCCCAACCTTTTCAATTTTAGTTTCCCTTCAACTCGCTCAGAAAACAGCAACCTCTTCAAATTCTTAAGGCTTTCCATGTTCAGATGCAACCAATCTCTTGCATACATTATTCACTAATCATCCATTATTCAATAAAGCCGATTTTATTGGATAATAAATCAAAATAAATAAAATAGAATAATAATAAAAATAATGAAAAATGAAACAGCTATTTTATTTTTTGAATTAAGACGAACTATTTTAGACCTATGATAATGGCTTATGGCTTTTTTAAACTTAATTTTATAAGGATAACATGATTAGTGTTACGCCTATTGAATATATTTTGTATGTACAATAATAAATTGCATACGTTATTATTGTTGTTCTTTGGGATGAAAAATTGGAGTACAAGACTGGCTAACTCACTTTGAGCTGAAAAGTTCATATTAGACTTCAGTTATTAAAAAAAAAAAACTAATATTAGTTCAGCATGACAGATAACAAAATAACAAAGAAAATGGAACGAACTCAATGAACTTTAATGATTTCAACAACAACAACAACAAAAAAGAGAAATGAAAATAATAAAATACAAAAGGAAAAACTATATAGCTGTTTTGTATATAATTATAATAGTTGGATATAAAACTTCAAAGCAACTCAATATAATAATAATAATAATAATAATAATAATAATAATAATAATAATAATAATAATAATATCAGTAGTGAAAGATTTTAACGGTGCACAGTTTCGTAATGTCGTCGCAGATCAAACCTTGATGTAAATTCCTTAAAGCAAACATTACAATAAAATGTCTTCCACGGTTTGGGGTGTTTTTTCATGTGCTGAATGCGACCACTCGTAGTTGAGAAATCTCGGTTGCAAATGTTGCAAGGCAACACTTGTCTAACTATATCATGCAGCTTCAAATGCTCTTTCAGACTCATTTTGGTAGTATAGCGTCGATGGCAAAATTTACATTCATGCTGTGCCCATGGCTTCTTCTTCTTCCCATCTTCTTCTTCTTTTTCTTTCTTAAAACGATGGACACGAAAACCTAGAAAAAAAAGAGTACAACTTGTGTTTATATATATATTACTTTTATATAATATGATACAGAATACAGAATAGAATAATACAGAATGACTATCAGAATAAGTTCTGTTTGTGTGTGTGGGGGGGGGGCGACTTCGAGTTAACATGACATTATTTACTGTTGACTTAGGAGTGCTTATAATATGCATATTCTCACAAGCGACTATTCAAATCACGTGGCTAGATTTATGATAGAAATCATAGTGCAAATATTACAAAAAAAAAAAACGCTTCTTTCTTCTCTTCCTATACAGTACGTTTTTTCTGGAAATTTTCTGCACTCTTTTATGAAAGAAACCAAATCCTGTTCATCCTCGCTGTTTCTCTGATGCAAACCTTACAACGAAAGAATTCTTTCTTCGCAATAGCACCAAAAATTGTATGCGGGATGATGTACGAGCGTATAGTAGCAAATATCGCCGTGATATTTCTTCGAAAGTTGCTCTCGGAGAAGAACGGAAATGCATCTGTTGAAATTCAAAGTGGAAACAATCATATTAATAATCATTAACGTTACTAAAACCATTATAAGAAATAGAAAGAGATGAGCATAATGAAATATTTATTAAAGAATCTGGTTTAAGGAAAATGCAGAAAGAAGATATGAAAAAGTAATTGCAGCAGTTGACATTCCATAGAAAGTCAAAAACACAATTGCACTTGGCTACCTAATAGAAATAAGACAGCACAATAGCTTATACCAGTTAGTATACTATTACTGTTAGTATTATTATTACCACTACTACTACTACTACAAATACCTCTTAGATCCAAATACTTGTTGACGGAAATGTATAATTATGCACGCATGCTCAACAGAGAATTATGCCGGTTATAGGAGTCGCAAAAATTGATTGGAATACATTTCAAATCTATTGACAATAAATTGGCTGGAATAAATTCAAATCTTACCGGATACACGCAAGCATGTATGCCTTTCTTGATTATTCAAATATCAGTAAAATTATTTATCGATTGCTTTCAATTCCTCAAATGTAAATCTGATTACGACAAATGAGGAGAAATAAATCAGATTTTACAGATGCGCAGTTGATATTCATATCGTACCATGAAAGATACCATCTGACGGAACTATTATTAACTAAAGAAATAGATTGAAATTATAATTATTTACTTAAATATAAAGAGCCAATAGGCTTCATTTCGGCGATATAAACATTATTTAAATTAAGGGGATATTAAATCCCACGTTGTTTTAAAAACGAATAAGAAACTCAAAGATTGGAATCGGAGAGTTTCATGCCGAATATAGTATAATACACTATAAAAGTATCGGCGACTACTAGCGTGAGCTAATGCAAGTAGTCCAAGTACGTAGTACAAACTCGGCAACTCGCAGCAAAGGTGGTCAAGTTCCGATCGCTATTCTTGGTATTTTCCATAATGTAAATACATTTCCTAGGAAATGTATGCTGTTATTACATTATTTTGGGAGGTCACTACCCAGACCGGTTTCAGCCTTATGTATAGGTGAAGCGGGCTCTAAAAATAAGACGATAACGAAAGATCGCCAAACTCAGCGTTGTTCCACTCAATGACAGGCTCACCCCGTCACCAAGAAGAACTTCTCAGCATTGGCTCTACCCAGTGGCAGGCTCACCCAACCACCAAGCAGAGCCATAATCTCAACGGTGGCCTCACTCAGAGACAGGCAAAAACCTACCTCCAAGCGGAGCCTCTCAAAGCCAGATCCGCCCCGCACTGGTTTCCACCCTCATTGGGGTCTCATCAGTGAGTAGCTAGACCAAAATAATACCAAAGGGTAGAGCGAAAAGAACTTATATAATCTGCTATACGAGTTGTCAAAAAGGTGCACCCATTAAGTTACTTAAATATAAAGAGCCAATAGGCTTCATTTTGGCGATATAAACATTATTTAAATTAAGGGGACAATGTGGGATTTAATATCCCCTTAATTTAAATAATGTTTATATCGCCGAAATGAAGCCTATTGGCTCTTTATATTTAAGTAACTTAATAGGTGCACCTTTTTTGACAACTAGTATAGCAGAGTATATAAGTTCTTTTCGCTATACCCTTTGGTATTAATTTGGTCTTGCTACTCACTGATGAAGCCTCAATAAAGGTGAAACCGGTCTGGGTAGTGACCTCCTACCATAATGTACTAACAGCATACATTTCCTAGGAAATGTGTTTTACATTATGGAAAATACCAAGAATAGCGATCGGAACTTTCCCACCATTGCTGCGAGTTGCCCAAGTTTGTACTACGTACTTGGACTACTTGCATTAGCTCACGCTGGTAGTCGCCGATACTTTTATAGTGTATTATACTATATTCGGCATGAAACTCTCCGATTCCAATCTTTGAGTTTCTTATTCGGTTTTTAAACAATGTGGGATTTAATATCCCCTTAATTTAAATAAAATGTATATAATTATTTAGTTCTGTTTTACAGGTTCGTAATGATAAGGTGGATAAAGAAAACTACTATCATAATTTAAAATGTTCATTCCCGAAAAGATATAGCCCGTGTCTGAGAGGACACAGGTGGAAAAAAATTTCACTTTTTTATATGTAATCACTGAAATATCAGTGATTATTAAAAATGCTATTAAATCAGCTTAATAAAATATGACATAGAGTAAAGTATAAATTTAAAAAATCTTAATAAACACGATTAAATCTTAACTTTATTCAGACAGCTCTTAACTGAAAAATGCTTGATTCTAACAGAATACCTAGCTGCAGATTCACTGTCCTCAAACTACATTCGAGTTACTTCTATAATCTTTCAAATCCCTGGAAGTTTACCAGGAATTAGAGGTCCGTTCTTTAAACCATATGAAGTTCAACGGGATACTCAGAAACTCACAACTTAAAAATTTAACATTTTTGGACGACAAGTTCAACAACCGCAACAGAAACAATTTCCTTAATAAGACATCAGTAGTCTTCTGATATATCAATAACCAGTGTCATGGAAACGCTGTTAGGAGAATGTGTAATTCCCCCTTCATGTGTCATCTCCTATTTAAGTGGTTGGTTACCACGATGTGGCTCATTGCTGACTACAGACGTAACGACATGTGGTGAGGACCCTATTTCTTCCACATATTGTCGTAAGTATTTATGGCTGAAAATCCGTGTGTTCACGGGACCGGTTTGCCTGTTCTGGGGGACGAAATATCTGAGTTTCCAGGTGAAAAACTCCTACCCCAGTATGAGACCGGCTAACTCACCTTTAGTCGAAAGAGAATAGATAAAGGTTCCTGGTGCAATATATGTCTTTTGGTCAGGACATTTATAATGCATTTTTATAATGATAATGAACCTTTAGTGGACCTCGTCAACACTTGTTGAGGTAACGAAATTTACGCAGTGTAGCAACAACATTGTAATTTTTAGGTAGTATAGCTTCAAGAGCAAAGCACGTCGGGACAAAGTTAGTGCTATCACTGTGGAAGGTATTAACAAACCGAATGAAGAGAAAAATCCCATGTTCCTCTTTTTAAACCCTCCTGGCACATGCCGAGTTGCGTGATATGCAAAGTCCATGCATTTAAGTGCTTACAACGTGCCTGATCGCGAATTTTGGAACTGCTTTTCTTTTCTTTCTTTTTTTTCTCTCTCAGAATATCGCTTCTGCATGACGCACAATATATTCTTGCAAAGTTCTGCAGCATTTGGATCACTAGGTGGAGCTCCACAAGACCTTAAACAGGGATATTTTAATTTTGATCAGCCTGTACATTGACAGACATAGCAGTCCACGTAGATAGACTGCAGGCCCACTTGGCTGAGTGCATAGCGTATCTACTTCCATCTAATACATTGGTGGGTTGAAATTCAATCCCAATGTTGCATGGATGTAAAATAAATAAAACCTAAATTTCTTTTATTTCGGAAAGTTAGTAGGTGGAACTCCTTTAACCCTAACTTTTTGTCGACAAATAGGCAACCACTGTTCATCTCTCAGCCTTCACTGATTGAAATGAAGCTATCAATGCAATGAAATCTAGCCTTTCAGGAGAGAGTGAGAGAGAGCGACAGGCAACTACCGCTATTTTGTAGCCTTAAATCCGTACTGCTCGTTTAATTATCTGTAATAAAGTTTACGGCCGAGTAAGAAACCCTACTTGAATGTGCTAAAGATCGATTAACTTGGAAACAGGCCGAAGAAAGCCATAGAAAAAGTTCCTCTAGTATCTAGATTTGAACCTACAAATTATTCTTCTTGCAGTCTAGTGCTATGAAATCAAACGGCATTTTCACGGCTGTTTGTGAAAGTATTCAGGCAGATTACCCATACTCTATATGAAGTTACCACAGGTGTGCTTTACTGGAGGCCTTACGTGGCTTGAAAGAGTTTTCATATTTGGTTTTTAGAGGAGGGAAACCAGGTCATCTAACGCTTACCCAACTACGGTTCTAACTGGGCAATTTTTGATGTTTGATGGATAGAATGCATTAAGAAAATGTAAGTACGATTAATTCACTTACCAGAACATTAATTAAGTTTCCATGAAGCCAAGTTAGTTGGCCATGAGCATGACACAAGAAGAGGAAGAAGAAATATGATATTTACAGTGTATTCAATTCATGGTTCAAGGATATACTGCAAAAGAAAGTTAAAATGAAGTGCTATCTCAATATTTTCTATATAAAATATTATAATACACACATCATTTGAAACAAAATATCGGGTCACCACAACATGTTGTAAAATAGATAGTGGATCAAAGTTTGATTGAAAACTTTGTAACAGAAGAAAAATCTAAAATGTGGGGAAGTATAGCGTATTGTTTTTCTCTTCTTTTTTTTTTCATACTTATCAGAACTAGATCGGGAAGAGAAGGTGTTTTTAAAATGTAATAAACTTAGCACGAATAAGTGTAATAAATTTGAAATTATATTCGATGTCAAAATTCGCCGTAAAAATCTAACAGCCCATGAATATAACTACGTTGGAGAACAACAACATACATTTGATGGAGGAAAATGCTGAAACCAAAAAATACCTCTGTTGAAGCTTTCTCGGTGAGAAAAAATAACAGGTGAAATAAATCCTATGCGGACCTTGAGTGCACAGTGATAAACAAATGAACCCTAAGAATGACCTACAAAATCAGAAACAACAGGTTTAGAAAGAAAATAACACCAATAAGATATTAATGTACATTAACTTGACGACGGTAACACTGAAAGGACATTTTTTGATGGCATACAAGATTTTCCTTGCGTGTGAATTCGTGCAAATACGTCTTACAGCGAAATATTTCCCTCACATTCAAGTGTATTTAAATGTGCCATTTTAGGTAAAACTCAGTTGAGAAATCTCTATGGTACACTCTGAATGGTAAACGTTCTTTCTTTACGTGTTTTTGTATTAAGTGGCGTTTGAGTGATTTTTTTTCTTGATAATTATTGGTGACAAATCCCACACTGATATTTTATTTTTTATTCCCGCTTGCTGACTGGATTTGCACGATAACTGTGGATTCTTTTCAAGTAGATAATTATGGGAAAAGAAAACTTTGCCATATGAGAGGTGTGAAGCATGCTTGCTGCAATGAGTTGCAGCAAGCATGCTTCATGTTGTTGCAACATGCTTCGCAAGTTGCAACAATTTTATTAATAATAATAATAAAAGAAATGGTGTTAAAATTAATACAAGTAGGAACGCAGTATCCACCAGTTTCTGTTAATTCTGGATGATTTCCGTTTTCAGTTTCCAGAGTAGGGAAGGAAGAATTGAGAGGGGTTTTTTTATCGGTCTCCTCAAAGAAGTAGTGTATATGTTACCGCTAAAGCTCGAAAGCCGTTAATGTGCACATTACCTAGCTAATCTGCAGATTAATTGATTTGCTCCGTTAACGTGCAGAATCAAGAGTTTTCCGCATATTACCTAGGTAATGTGCACATTAACGGCTTCCGTATCGTTAAAGTTCAAAAGTTTGTTTCTCTCATTTCCTTTCCCTACTCCTTCCCCCCTCTCCACTTTTAGTTTGGTTTTTTAATAAGTAAATATAATTTTATCATATGTTTTGCAAATTCATTTCCTTAATTGTAATAATAATTTAAACTGTTTGATTCTTTGTATTATAGTTTTTTAATTGATTGATGATTGATTCTATCTAATTTGTTGATTGTTTGATTGTATTAATTTGATTCTTTAGATATCGAAAAATAAATAAATAACATTATGTTAATTTACGCGTACAGAAACGTTGCTGTTGTTCCAGCAAAGGTCTTATTTTCACTTTAACGAGTGCCTAGTAGGTAATGTGCAGATTATCTAGGTAATTTGCAGATTACTTAGGTAATTTGAGAAAAGAAACAATTTTCGGCACATTAACGGATCACCCTAGTTAATCTGCACAATACCTAGATAATCTGCAGAATAACTGATTTCTGCACTTTAGCGGTAATATACACTCATAAACCAAAACGTCGCTGCAACCAAATTGCATTGGCCGGGAATAGGCCAGTTGTAGTGGTATGAGTGGTATGTTCCTGGTATGAGGATTCTTCTTGTGGATATCCTCATATACCCAATGAACACACTTTGACCTATGGATTGTTTCGGACCAGATATTGCATACGTGATGACAATGGATACGGGCTCTTCCAGGAAGATAACTGCTTGTATCACAAGGCTTGCAACTCTGCAAGCATGGTTCGAAGAGCATATACAAGAATTCTATGTATTCCTCTGGCCGTCAAATCTCTTCATTTGAATCCCAGAGGACATTTCTGGGATCATGTGAAACGCAGTATCCACCAGTCGATGCCATTGACTTACTCAGGCTCTGACCTCCGGAATATTATTCTGTCTAGTTAGTGCAGAATACTTCAGGACACCTACCGTAGTCTTTCAAGAGCGGTGAACATTATGACCACGAACTAGTAGCTTGTTGGGGCTTCTTTGGGTCATGAGTGTACCTCATGACCCAAAACATATATATAGGTACTGTGTTGTGCTGAAGCTCTGCTAGCAGAGCCTGCTTCAACATATTGCAATAAACCAAAGAAATAATAATTTCAATATAAATGTAAAATTTGCCTAAAATAAATTAAAACAAGCAAAATTAAAAGTCCAAAGAGGTTTGGTCTGAATCCGATATGATGTGGTGCAAACAATTTTCCATATAACGCAAGGTTTAAGCTTTGAAAAATAGATGCAACATAATTTAGGCTTACTTTCTTGATGTACTGAAGTCTGTGGAGTCGCCTACTGCAGTCGCCATCGACAATGATATGGATCTGAATCTGTATAGGACACGAAGAACTTTTATATGGTTCCTCTCCCGGAAACTCGAGTTTTCAGGCCGCCTTCCCATACCGCTTCTGGCCTAGACGATTAAGAGGTTAATCGTCTAGGCCAGAAGAACACGCAATGAACAGACATAGCACCAGCCTCACCACTGGCCCAAACAACAGTAACTTTAAGGGAGTTTTTGGTGAAATTCAACGAAACATTTACAGATCCACAACACATATACGTTTACAATATACAAGACAAGATACAATATACTTTTCAAAGGATTACCAATTGTCAACAAGTTTTAAATGAAAATATATAGATTAAATTAAATACATACATACATACTAATTGAACATATTTGACCGATAGAAAGTAAACGATTATAACTATGAACATGACATTTCCATTTCAAAAGAAAGTAAAATTATTTCATGATTAAAAAAGAAAAAAACACAACACACACAACAGACTCATTCACCTTTACTTTGAAAATCCTGACTACATCCAGTGCTTTCAAAGTAAAGGTGAATGCGTCTGTTGTAGGAGAAAGGTGTTGTGGACGTAATAATCTACTGAAACATACCGTTGAAACACATCTTTCCTCATTCCCTCCCCGTCAAGATTCTGCAAGACTTGTTACAGGAGTGGGGGATGGAACAAGAAGCCTTTTTGTAACCCTTTACTGGGGTGTATTTTTGCAAACAATATTTCTCTCTCTCTCATCTACTACAACATATCTTCATGTTGTAGTAGATGTGAAATTCATTAAACGAATAGGATACTGAAACAAAGTCAGCGAGTGCATTCATTTATGTATGACGTTTAGTTTTTTTTTCATGAATAAATTATTGAAACCGTCTCAATCATTTGTATTCCCATCTGCATTGAATGTTTCATTACAGACCTGATCGATTGCAAATGCTATCATCTCTATAATTGTATTAGAGACAGTAAACAATTCAAATACGTTTAGCAGGAACAAATGCAATGCCTTTATTATGAGTGTTGCAATTTGCAGTTCCATGTACCTAACCATGTATTAATTTCGTGTCGGTTTAAGTATCATATTTCACATTTACTGACGTAATGGTTTCGAGAAAGCTCACACACACACACACACACACACACACACACACACACACACACACACACACACATACCAATTCGCAACAATCATGCAGTGTAAATGCATTCCTGGACATGCATCCAAAGAAAGAAGACGGATAGGACTTCAGGAAATATTGGAGATCAGAAACTGTCTCGTCATAGGGATCTGCAAGTTTACTTGAGACTAAGACGTTCTTAATTCATGGATACAGCCGGAAGGAGAGCTGAATTAGCAGCAACTTGATTCCTCTGTCCTTCACTTGGTTGGCTGTTACCTCAAATATGCAATGTCAATCAGAACAATCGTTCAGGATGTCCCATACATTACACAGCAGATACTAAAGGGATCAAGTTTCCATGAAACATTCTGTAGAATATTTCGAGTTATCTGAAGAACCTTTATTCACACTGTTAGAAAATGATATATTGGGGATGTTGTTATCATCGGTATATTCCACCAGGAGTCCATCTGAGGTCGATCATGATGAACTTCACGAATTATCTAAATTCAACGCTTCTACATCGCGTTGCCGAAGGTCATTCCGCGTATTTTTTCAATCTTCCAAGGGGTTCAGATGCAGTTGGATCACTATTGTGGAAGTTTTGAAAAGCTTTCCGTAGTTACCATGAGAATAATATGCTTATGGCTTGGTATGACCATATGTTTTCTTATGTTTTTTATATATTTATATAAATTTACATGTTCTCTTTCCTGATCTGTAACAACAGATCAGGAAATCACAAAACAGTATTTATCTTTCAATACATATTTTATTTGAAGAAAATGCAAAATAATAATAATAATAATAATAATAATAATAATAAATACTACACAAGAATAAGAAGTATTTTTATTTATGAACCATATTTATTTTAAATGAATAAATTTAAATTAAGCTTTCTGAACAACATATATTGAAGATTATTGCGATATTACAACTAAACTTTTTCAAAACACTTGCAAAATATTTAAAAATATCATAATACTTAAAACAAAATTTTGTCAACTGAAAATCACTAAATATTCTTTATGTTGTACCCTGAATACATAAAGATGAGGAAAAATATATTTCGCATCAGCCCATGCAGAATTTTACCACAAAGAATTTGATGTATCAAATATAAAGAGACAATTAATTTTTTCAAACTGAGAAGGGAAGGTGCTTTTCCCTGCGTTGGTCAATTAACATAAATATAGAAACAGAAAATGAATAATAAATGCCTCAGTAAAATTAACAAATCAAAATAAACCTCAGTAATCAATTATGAAATAACTGTTTCTGGTGTCTTCGTAGATTAGTTTTATACGTGAATTCACGCAAACACGTGCTACAGCGAAAGGATTCTCGTACATCCGCATGCATTTTCACGTGCAACTTAAGATAGCCAGAGGATGACAAATTTCGATGACATATTCTGCATGGAAACATTTTCTTCACTGTCTTATGCAGTTCGAAGTGTCTCGTGAGACTGCTTTTAGTAGCGTAACATCGGCGACAAATTTTGCACTCATGTTTGAACAAAGATTTTTGACCGTCGTGAAGCGCCTTGTGCACCTCCAGTTGCACAAAATGGGAATCTAAAAGGGAAAAATAAAATAAAATAGAATATATATATATATATGGACTTTGTTTATGTGAAGTTTTAAATATTGCACAAATGATGATATATTTGGAAAATCTGCGGTTTCTGATTACAGAACTGTTGTAATATGATGATCGTTTGTAAGACAAACTGGGAGTTTCAAAAGTAAAGATTGAATTCCTTGCGCAGACAACAATTTCGAAACGTATTGAAACAATTTTAGAGTAATTCCTGTCAGAACGCTGTCTACGTGTAACGTAGATTTGAATAGCACTCGAAGTGCCCTTATCCTGTGCACTATAATGGCTTAGAACTGTGATCATGGTTTATATTATGTTAAAAAGTAAAAAACAGTTCCACAAAATGCATCCATGGAAAATTCTTAAAATGCAACTTATTTCAAAAACAATATTATGATGTTATTACTGAAATATTCTGAAACTCTATCATTCGTATTCAATATATAAATATTCATAAAAATTTCCGTACTGAATTTAATATTTAAAATATTTTTTAATACATCACATAAAATTTTCGTTTTATTCATTTTTATGACACTCAGAATAGGTTGTAAATCTGCCATACATTTCGAACGTGGGTGAGCAAAGGAAACCGGATATCAGGAAATTCTACTATAGAAACGAAATATAGAAAATTTTCAAGCCACTTCAGTCCTGCAATAAGTAGGGTGGTAGTCTCATACTGGACGATGAAACGTCTACTATCTTAAGACGTTTCTTCAGATGTTAATTTTTAGAGATATCGCAAACTGTAAAGATCTTTCTTCGCACGGAGCTAGATGTGTTGTTTAAGAAATGAATTCTTAGAAGGGGGGGGGGGGCATCTCTTGTTTACTTCCCAAGCATGATTCTTCGGCGCAGTTGAAGCCATTGAATACGGTACTCTTTGAAGAATTGCCTTTTAAAAGGTAATCTATAGACAATACAAAAAAAAAAAAAAAAAAAAAAAATTTTTTTCGCTGAAATAAACAATCCATTAGTGAAAATCAAATAAATGATGGTTCTACCGATGTAGCATCAAGGAGGTTACTTCACAGATACAAAGTCATTCTTCTTTAACCCAATTTAAATTAATTCCTAATTGAAATATGTCAGTAAAATTGGTGAAGAATCCTCTTGAAGTTCACAGAGTTCAGAGTGTGCAGTCGATGTATTCATTGAAGTTAATTCATTGAAGTTATGCTGTACTGAAACATGTTGATATTCCTTCAAATTAAATAATTGTGGATAGATAACGTTAGCTATGAAAAGAAACTAAAAAAAAAGGCAGTAAAATTTAATGCTTTAATAAATTCTCTCTCCCTATACAGAGAATGTAAATATAGAAATCCAATAAAAAAGTGATATTAAGAAGACCATTTTGCCAATTAAGTCGGAATAATACTTAAAAAATAAACAATATATGAGATAAAAAATTATTACTAATGAAAAATGAGCTATTAGTTAACAAGAAATGAACACTTTATGCTATTCTCTGAACAAAAAGAACAACAAATGATTTTACATAAAATGCACAGAGTTAAATGAAATAAGTGAAAATAAGTGACTTAATAAAGAATATATGGACAATTATGCATAATAAACAATACTCTCTGCATTGCTCAAGTTACGAAATCATATAATTAAAAGAAACTTAAAACTGCATATACTTCAAAAAATAAAACTAAAATCCTTAGAACCAATCAAACATGAGAAAACATTTTTTGATGTCTTTGTAGAGTGTATTTATAACTGAATTCGAGCAAGCAGGTGCTACAGCGAAATGTTTCAGGTACATTCATGTGTCTTTTCAAGTGAAATTTCAGGCTACTGGCGTAAGAGAAATTCCGATGACAAATATCGCAAGAAAATATTTGCTTCGCTTTCTCATGGACATTCAGGTGTCTTTTGAGACAATATATACTGGCATAGCGTCGCTGGCACATTGAACACTCATGTTTTGCCATTGGCAGCTGGCGACTTTGAACCGGTCTATATTTCAATTTCTGACGTACAAAACAGGAATCTAAAAAAAAAAAAAAAAAAACGAAGTGTTTATTGATGGTATGATAAACTAATGTTGCTTAAAGAAAAAAGTAACATCAAAATAACTGTTGGGTAAAATAATCTTTCCACCTGTTACTATAAGAAAAAAAACGTTGATTCATGATTGGTTAATAATATAATGCAAGGATTATGCAGCAAGCACCAGATAAACAAAATCAATTTTATTATTTTATATGCAAACTCTTCGAATGAATCAAAATAAACAGGTATTGGGACAAAATATTTCTCACGCTAACTATAAGCATAGCTATTCGCATTTCTCTTTCTCTCACTGGAGCCTCTGTAACTGATTAGAAACAAGCATTGTTTGTGTCCAGAATAAGCTGTGTATTTGAATTAAGTTGAACTAATAATATATTAACCAAATTGCAAGTTATGATATAGTATGAAAATATATTTATAACTGATTGTATATATGTATATTTATATATATATGTTGACAAAATCCATGTACATATGTTAACATATACCGTTAAGTTCTGTTAACATATCTGTCTTTTGTAAAATCAGCACGACAGAAATTATGTAATATCAAAATAACGGCTCGGAAAGTTAAAGGACAGTAGAAAGAAATATAAACTGAGCATGTTAAAAAAGAAAAATGTGAATTAGATTAAGCATTCTATGTACAAATGTATATATTGTAAATAATTGTATATATATATATATATATTTTTTTTTTGAATGTACATAGATGCTTTGGACTAAATAAAATATACTGGAGCCTCTGTAGCTCACTCGGTATAGACGAAGCCCTTTGGTTGGGAAGATCTGGGTTTGATTCCCGTCTATGACGTGAGGAACGTTTATCTTTTTCGACTAAAGGTGAGTTAGCCGGTGAGAAACTCGGGTTTTTCGTCCCCTCGGAACAGGCAAACCGGCCCAGTGAACACAGACAGATCTACAGTGAAAAATACATACTTAGAAATCCCTCATTGAAGGTCACAACTTCAACCGGTACTAAGGGACGGATGAGAAAAAATTGGGGGAAACTCCACACAACAACATTTCTCGCACTTTTGCATACTCTCAAATTAAGTGGTATTAAAAAAAAATAATAATAAAAGCTTTTCTAGTTATATTCTTTAAAACATGCATTGTTGGATAACAAAATGGAATGCACAAAATAAGGTTGATAAAGTCAAATTACACATAGTAAGACAATGTTTTCCGTTTAAGAAATTATATCAATTAACACAAAATCAATAATAATAATAATAATAATAATAATAATAATAAGAATAATAATAATAATAATAAGAATAATAATTAATCCGAATAGACGTAAAATAGATGACGTGGAATCGTGAAAAATGCTTTAGAACAACTGCCTTAGAATTAAGGTGATACAACCCCCCCCCCTCTCTCTCTCTCTCTCTCTCTCTCTCTTTCTATGAACTATGTAGAAAATAGAAAATGCATGAAAGTCTCTGCCCACACAAAACAATTTTTTTTTCTGGAATGTCCACTCCGGTCTCCGCCGCAAATTATAAACAATTCCATTTTGTAACCGAACCAATGAAATATGCTTAACATTATTAACATAATGTATAGGTTAAATGCAATTTCTGGTTACTATATTACTAGTAAAAGAAAGGGGAAAAAAACATATGCATCGAGCATATGCAACATTGTATGAAAATAAAGAAATTTACTGTTCATTTATTGAACTTCTATATTTTTTTTTTCTAATACTGAAATGATATTCATTTGGATATAAAACTTGTCCTCTGCAGTATCTTAAAATGTCAATAGACCTATGCAAATATTTTGATATCACAGCTAGATAGCGTTTCTACTAGGAATAAAAACAGAAAAATAGCATTGCAAGTGTCTGTACCGCTTAACTAACAGTAAGACGATTCTTTCTGATGTAGGAGGTTTTGCTTGTGCAAAAATTGATGTTGACATGTGTTGCAGCGATAGATTTCCCGCACATCATGTGAATGCGCATCTGTCGTTTAAGGTTGCTAGCACTTGAGCAAACTTTCTGACAAATATCACATGAAAAAGATTCATCATCGAAGTGATGATGATTGATTCAAACAACAATTTTACTCGACTTTGCTCTTCGACGAAGAGTAAAGCCGATCGCAATTTTCACACAGATACTGGTCCTGTAATACCTTTCGAAGGCGACCTGTACCTTGTGGCATCGTTTCTAATTCTGATTGAGCACCTAAAAATAAAATATCGTACGTTACAAGCAGAATTGAGAAATGCAATTCAACAATACGCTTTAAATATCGTGAGATACCAAATACTATTAGAAAATATGTGTATAATAATTTGCGGGTAATAAGGAATACATCAATGTCTGATCGCATTTTCTTCTCTCTCTTTTACAATGGGAAAACTGACAAATGACATATGCTTCGGGTTTTTATTTATTTATTTTTTAATTATATGTGTGTTCTCTGGCCAGTTTCCTTGTTGTTCTGCAGAAGGAAGTCCTATTACCAATGAATAAATGCCCGCAAAGGTATTTTCACGATTCCTTCTTGGGTAAACTGTCCGGCGAGTCATCTTTGCAGGAATCTGATGGAAACCTAAAAATTAAAAATTGTTAACGTCACAGAATGTATAAAGAACATTGTTCGACCAATTTTGTTTTAGAAAGCACCATAAAAAATGAAATAACTCAGGAAAGCGAATTGCATACACAAGTAGTATTCAGTATTCAAAGGAATGAATTTCGTTATTACACATTTCAAGTTTTCAGTGCAGAATTCTTACTGTATTCATTCTCAAGATTAAAATAAACTCCATGAAAGTTTCTTTAAGTCACCATTATTAATAATCACACACACATACAGCATCAAATGATTTTAAAAAATATAGAAAAATCCTTAGCCTACCCACGGTATCAAATGCACTGTAAGGTTTGCAAATAACCTTTCGTGGGTGGAAGCCACAAAAAAAAAAAAAAAAAAAAAAGGAGGAAGTTACAAGTATATTCTTGAAATTTTAAAAAATTATCCAGTTCTGGTGCGCTGTAGCAAAATTTGTAGCACATAAATCTATTTCTAAAATAAATGTATGTTATGAAAAAATAAAATACGCTAGACTATCCTTTGCATTACCAAAGACTGCATCTTCTTCTTCTTCTTCAACCTTTTGTTTCTGTCCACTGCTGGACGAAGGTCTCCCCCATGATTTTCCAGATCACTCGGTTTTCTGCTTCTCCCATCCATCTCACTCCTGCAATTTGTTCCAGTTCATCCCTCCACCTTCTTCTCGGTCTTCCTCTTTGTCTTACTCCATCCATTGGTCTCCACTCTGTTGTTGTTTTTCTAGTCCATCTCCTGTCACTGCATCTGGCAATATGATCAGTCCATCTCCACTTAGCCTGTTTAATGTATTTTACAATATCCATGACACCTGTTTGAGATCTTATCCAGGTATTTGTCATCCTATCTCTTAATGTTATTTTTAGCATACTTCTTTCCATGCGAAAGACTGCATAAGCCGGGGAAAATGTTCATATGGGTCGTATTATTTCTCTGAGCCAAAAAATCCAAAAGACAAAATTTCAACTGTAATGCTTAGATTTTCAGAATATCTGGTACACTATGAGGATACCAGAAATGGTGGTAATTTCTCTAACTTTATAATTAACTGTTGCGTAACCGTGTAAACGATTTCTTTTATTTTAAATTTTGAAGTAGCCATCCTATCCAACCCTAAACACTGGTCTCATTCTAGCCTAACACTAATCAAACATATCAAAATCAAACCTTAGATCATCATTTCATTGATTACATCAAGAACTTGTATAACATAATAATATTATTAATATAATATAACGGTTATTTTTCCGTGACAAAAAAAAAATTCAGCCATTTATCCTGTATCACAAAGGTTATAAAGCAAATTCAAATTTCTAACGGAAGCAAAATAATACATTTCGGGGAACTAAAACCATCAAACCTGATGCGACTTCATAATTTTCAAGTATCCAGGAAACTATACGTTGTAAACTCATTTATAAATCCATAAATTTTGCAATTTACATCGTATTAGGTGAAAAGAAACTAAACAAGTGCTATCACTGTTTCAAATTCATGACACAATAAAAACGTTATATTTAGGCCTCATTAATCGCCATCTGACGGACAAATTTATATTTACATATTTTAATCAAAATACACAACATTTCGTTAATAATTATTATTATTATTAAAAAAATTAAATTATCTCGCAAGCATATAGCATACAATTTGTGACCTACTAGAAGTTTCAGAAAATTCAGAACTTTCAATTATCCAAAAAATTATTATTATTATTATTATTATTATTATTATTTATTCACATTATTGATACACAGTCAAAACAAGATTTAAACAACTAATATTATTTAAACAATTTGACTAGTGATACTGAACAATTCAGATTTTACCCAACAATCTAAGAATGGTCTGTCGGGTAGCGTCGTAAAATTGTTATAAATAGTTAGATAGCTTCTTTGAAATTGCGCCAAGTGCACCGATAACTATTGGGATAACTTTATTGTGTTTAAGCTACAACCTGCCAACTTCGATTGCCAGATTTCGATATTTAGTATTTTTTCCCCATTTCTTTGTTGTTAATGTTGTTATCACTAGGTACTGCGATATCGATAATCCAAACCTGTCGATGTTCGATAATTGTGATGTCTGGTCTATTGTATTCCAATTACCGATCAGTTTGTATTCGAAAATCCCAGAGAATTTTTGCTGTTTCGTTTTCCATTACTGTGTCTATTTCATGCTGCCACCAGTTATCAGAAGTAGGAAAGCCATATTTTTTTGCATACATGACAATGAATTATTTTGGCCACTTGATCACGGCGGTATTTATAGTCAGTTCGAACTATCTTGCTGCTTGCACTGATTAGATGTTCTACTATCTCATTTGTCTCATCGCATGATCTGCATTGCTCTTATTATTGATGTTCAAAATTTTTTCTTTCACTGCATTAGTTTGTAATGCCTGTTCTTGAGCTGCTAGAATAAATCCTTCTGCTTCTTTTTTAATATATCCATATTGTAGCCATTGCCATATCCTGTTCACCTCAACTTTGTCCTCAGTATCTCTAAGAAACTGGCCATGCAAAGGTTTATTTTTCCAGCGCACATACCGGTTATTTTGCTGTTTCTTTTTGTAATCAGATTTATTTCCTGCTGCTTTCAGAAGACCCTATTGTGTAACTGCTTGAAGCATTTGCTCAGAGTTATTGTCGATGTAAATTTTTAAGCTAATTTCTTCTTCTTCCACAGCCTGTCTCACTTGCAGCATACCCCGTCCACCTATTCTCCTTGCTAGGTACAACCGGTCAACATCACTTCGTGGATGTAATGCATGATGCATAGTCATTAATTTTCTTGTATTGCAGTCCAATTTGTCCAGGTCTTCTTTTGTCCAATCTATTATGATGCCAGCTGTGTATTGGATCACTGGTATACCCCAAGAATTCCTCTAATTGTGTTTAATCCATTTAATTTTGTTGTCAGAATATTTCTAACTCTTTTGTATTCTGCTACTGCCTGTTGTTTAATTTTCGAGTAGAGAATATCACTGGCTTCTAATATTCCTAGGTGTTTATAGTGTTCGTCAGCTGAATTGCTTTTATATATTTTTCTTGATTAAAATTGCTAGTGCCGTTAATTTTTTCTCGTTTCATAGATAAAATTGCGCATTTATCTAAACTAAATTCCATTTTGAGTCCTGACAGAAAATATGAAATCTGTTCAGTAAAGAGTCCATTGGCTGGGCCGATTTGCCATATAACTTCAGGTCATCCATACAGGGCCGCATCTAGGAATTTTGCCGTCCCGTGCAGTAGCATATTTTGCCGTCCCTTCTCCCTTATTTTTCGTATAGTCGCCCGGTGTAGTAGCATATTTTAACGCCCCTTCTCCCTTATTTTTCGTATAGTTTATGCCAACTTTGTCGCCCCAAAAAAACTTGTCGCCCTGTGCAAATGTACGTCTTGCACCGACGGTAGAGCCGGCCCTGCATCCATATACAACAGATGGGAAATTTTAATATTACCTTTAGGAATTTCATATCCAAGTTTTGTTTTGTTCAGAATCAAGGATAAAGTTGTCAAAAAATGTTGAAGAGCAATGGTGACAAGAAATCACCTTTGAAAATTCCAAGTTTAATGCTAATATCTCCGAGTCTTTCCGTTATTCACTATTGAAGTTGTTTTCGATGATTTCATAGCAGCAGCCAGAAAGGAACATATGCTTTTGCTAATTCCAAATATTTGTAGTGATTTTAGGATCCAGGAGTGTGGGAGGGAATCGAATGCTTTCTTATAGTCTATCCATGCCATGTTTAAGTTAGTTTTTTGTCTTTTTGAATTTCTGAGAATCATTTTATTAATAAGGATCTGGTCGTTTGTTCCTCTGGATTTTTGAAAATTGCCCTTTTGTTCAATCGGATAAATCTGATTATCTGATAAGGAGTGGTATATGGAATATGCTATGATTGCAGTGAACAGCTCAAGCATAGTTGGTAGACCTGTAATTGGGCGATAGTTACTTGGGTCTGAACCCTTATCCTTATATTTCATGAAAAGAAAAGTGTGCCGAGATATCACCCAGTCTTCCACTGAGCCTGACTGCAACAAACAATTAAATTGTTCTGACATTCGATCATGTAGACTGGTTAGATGCTTTAACCAAAATCCGTGTAGTTCGTGTTGCCAGGTGCATTACAGTTTCTAATGCCATGAATCTTCTGACTGTATGGAGATACCTTTTGTAATAATGATAAAGGCAGTGATACAACGAAAAGACCAGAAGGCTTTTTCGTACCTGAATTATTTTAATATTCTTCTGGTGTCTTTGTGAGGATCACATCAGGCATGTGATTCACTATGTATTTTTTAATTTTCTAGCTTGTGCCCTAACCATTTCTTTAGTGCTAATGGCATTTTGCATGTTTTTGTTTCATTTCTGATTCTGTTTCCTTAATCCATGAGACATCTTTATTGTGTTCAATAGGATTATCCCAGATTGTCTTCCAAAATTTCAGTGTTTCTTCTTTTTCTGATGAATGATTGTTTGCATTTGTATTTCTCTAGAGAGATTGAAAGAACTGACGTTGGTTCTGTCGAAATTGCATATTTTGCACATATTGATTTATTCTTGCTTCATATCTTTTCATTTTCTGTGCAGTCGTTATAATTCTTTGTTTTAGCTCTTCCGTAACTTCAGGAATTGTTTTGTTGGCCAAATTATGTGTGTTAATCAGTTTGTTTTTGATGTCATTATTTTTCAGCCGTCCTTTAAAATTCTTCAAATCACATCGGAGTTTGTTGACTTTTCGTTCCCACCGGATTATCCATGGTGCAGATTTTTTCATCCTCAGCTTTTGCTCTTGCGGTTTGCAACCAAGATTCACTGTAATGATATAAACTGTACTGTATAGGAGCTGATTTGTTTCCTTTATGCTGCTGGTTGTGATGGTTTTAATCAGAGCATTTGCGTCTAAGAGGAGATGTTTTAGTTTTTAATGTAAAGCTTTTAATGGAGTTAAACGGTCATTTATGGAGTTCATATGTTCCAATATCCCTGACTTCACTTTACACTGCACGTCTGTCAAAACATTCTGAGGTATGTTGTCAACTTAATGCTTATTAAATTGAATTTCAAAGTTTGATATAGCTATCCCCTGATGATTTGCTCTTACTAGAGTTGTTGGTTTATTACGTAACTCTTGCAGCTCAAGTTCAGTAAATATTTTGTTAAGGGAAATGAAATTCTTTTGGTCCATAAGTCTTTGTTCTGTTATTGCAGATTCTGGGAATTTTGGTTTCCAAATTAAATGCATACGCTTTCTAAAACCTCGTTTTTCTGGTGTTGATCTGTAAAAACATTTCATAACTTCTCTGTTTTCTTCTACAGTCCATTTTTTACGTTTGGTTTCTTCCAGTTGCTTTTCAGCTTCTTGCCCTAATTGCTGAGCAAGGAGACTTGTGGGAAGGCCATTGAAGTTTAGGGCATATTGCAAAGGTAACCAAAACAGTACACCAGTTTACATGGTTGTTGGAGAATGCACTAACAATCAGGGATAGACTACTGTGCACAGATCTGGACACCGGGATTTTGTGAGCATGAAGAAGTGGTGGAGAGGATCCAGAAGCAAGTGACAAAGATCGTAACAAGTTTATGGAATTCCCCTTATGCAAAGAGATTGATGGTCTGTGAGCTTCATAAACTAGCTGATAGGTAGAAAAGAGAAGACATGATAGGAGCCTATAAGTTGTTAAAGGTATTTCATAGGATTGACACTGAAGATATTTTTCAGTACATGGCAAAAAGGGAGAGGATGAGAGATCATCAAACACCAATGAAAACTGTGCAAGAGTGTAGCTAGCAAGGGTGTTAGGACTAGATTTTTTGCTTGAAAGGTGGTGAATGGGTGGAATGGGCTACCAGAAGTGGTTGTGAGTGCTTTGCCTGTGAATGAGTTTAAGGAGAGGCATGATAGTTATTGTGTGAATAATGAATCTAATGCGATGAATCTTCTGACTGTATGGAGATACCTTTTATAATAATGATAAAGGCAGTGATACAACGAAAAGACCAGAAGGCTTTTTCATACCTGAATTGTTTTAATATTCTTCTGTGTCTTTGTGAGGATCACATCAGGCATGTGATTCACTAGTCCTGCTATGATAGGAGATGATTTGCATTTGTCACATCTATACAGGAATTGGAGAAGAGTGATTCCAGGCAGTCAGCTTTATCTTTAGGTACTGTAACAGTGATGCCATCTAGATGAAAGGGAAAGAGGGGGGGTGGGGGGTGGAAATGCAAGTGAGCAGAAGTTGCACCCATTACAAGGGAACAGATGGCATAGCTTCCATTGGACAGGAAGTAATTTGGCTTTGCTTATGGTTGTTTTGCATTTATTATGTTTCAGCATAGGCTAAGTATGAAGCTGGTGATCTTATTGCAAGCCACATGTAGTACCAAGGGTATTGGGAGAGTGGAGAAGATTATCAGGTATTTGGTTGGTAGATGTATGATTTGCATTAAATGATGGCATATAACAGTTTCTTCCACATCTCTTTTGGTTTGGTCAGTCAAATTGGAAAATAGAAATTTCAAAAATTTCAAAATTCACACCACTATTCAAATTTCAATATTTGAATAGTGGTATGAATCAAAGAAATCAAACTTCAAGGATAAGAAAATGAAGAGGTCAGGGTGGTTTTAGGAATTTGAAAAGCGTTAAATACACTAGATGAATGTGAAAGACTTGAGAAGGTCAAAAAGAGAAGATTCTGAATTTGGCATTCTGTGGCAAGCTGTTAGATCTTACAAAATGGAGATGCGACCCTGGTGGCAAAAAGAATCATGCAGAATTTGAGATATGTATAATTGCAATTTGGGTTTCTTTTAAGAATAGGTCTGGTTTAGATGTCAGCAAGTGATGCTGTACATCATTTATGCCATAAATGTTGGTAAAGTAGATGCACACGTGATTTTTTATTTATTTATTTTTTTTTTATTTTACGTTATTTTCTTTATTATTTTTTTGTAGAGATTTTGGCATGTTTTATATACTTTGTTTGTTAGGGGAAAAGGATGAGAATGAGACAGAGATACATTCCAAGAAAATTATGTGCAAGTATGCTGAAGAGGAGAGAGGAATATATTTTTTACATAGAGAGTGGTGAGTGAATATGTTGTAAATGCTAGGAGTGTGAATGAGTTTAAGTATGAGTGAGACCTTTATGGTGAGTGTTGACTATTTGGAGGCTTGTTATAATAATATAGATCTACTCACGGATATAAGAAAAATTTTGGAAGGAGAGAGTATTAGAGAAACACGTGGAATAGCCTGCAGTAACAAGGCATCAGAAGAATTCTAATAATCTGGATACCAAAAAATTAAGTCTTGATGGTATCTCTCTCATTTGTACTCAAAGGTTGTGTCCATAACTAACACCTGTTCTAAATTATCTCTTTTTTACTCATCTGAAATTTATCCCAGTATATGGATGCAAGTTTATATATAAGTATATAGAATTAATTAGTAATATTTATACAGAATTATATATATATATATATATATATATATAAAATAGTAATATACAATATTTATATAGATTATAGAATATTTATATATAATTATATATACTGGTGTCCAAAAACTAAGGACGAACTACATTTTATCTGTATATTAGTATGCTGGCAATAAATTTATTGCCAGCATACTAATAAATTATATTATACAAAATATTTGTTATAAATTTAGCACAAAATAAATTGCAATACGTTTTTGGCAAAAGTTACAAATTTCCTAAGGACGTAGTTAAGGAATTAATGTACAGTGCTCACAGAAAACTATTATGAGAGACATTTCAGTATGGAATATGTCCATCCCAAACTGCAATGTAGTTCTCACAACATCATGCCATGCTTAGCTCCAAGTGATTCAGACGTTCTTGAGGCAAACTAGCCCACTCCTCCTTCACAGCAAGGATAACTCTTATTCGTTTCTGGAGGGGGATTTCGAGCAGCAATGCATCTCCCAAACATGTTCTATGGGAATCTGGGGAGCGTGTTGGCCAGGATTGTCATCCTTAAAAATGAATTCTTATGAAGAATTCAATGAAGAATTTCATTACAGTATCGTTCACCCTTTTTTCAGCATGTATAGCTCGGTGCATCCATTAATCATGATACCTCTTAATACCATGACCCCAGAACTGCCATATCTGTTCCTTTCAAAAAAACGTTCTCATGATGTTAATCAGTACCACCTTTATGCCAGATCAACTGTCATCTAGAATCGGAGGAAAGACTAAAATGACTCTCATCTGTAAAGAGCATATTAGTCCATTGGTGTCTTGTCCAATTTTTATGAGTACAACGCCACTGAAAATGTGCTCTACAATGAGCTGTGGATAAAGGGACACAGACTGCAGACCTTCCGTATAGGCCTACTTGTTGCAGACGTCTTGCCACAGTCTATCAAGATATCCACATACCTATGCTTGAAGAGCCGACTTGCAAGCTTACCTGCCATGGTACGTCGATTATGTTTTGCTGTTATAAGCAAAAATCTGTCTTCATGCTCCATGGTAGAGTGAGGGAAACCTCTTAGCAAGCATCTGGAACACATTCCATTGGTTTAAAACACTGCCCAGAGCCTGGATTCAATGCTATGTGAGATTCCAAACTTATCTGTCAATATCAGTTATTCCGCAGTCTGCAACTTTCCAATAATTCTTCCACTCAAGAATGCCTCTAGATGATGTCTTTGAGACATTACAAGACATCCAAGTTTGCAACTTTATTCCTTCACGAAAAGAACTTCCTTCAAACACAATTCACTTGGTGCAGCCTTTTGCCTTTTATCCGGTTGAATGTTACCACATGACACCTTTGTGTGCGATGAAAATTTGAATGTGTACCCACTTTCTAATGGAAATCATCAGTTATACAAATCAACCACAAGCTGTCATCTGAATTTGCGGTTGTAGTCTTCAAAAATAGCGTTCGTCCTTAAGTTTTGGAAACCAATGTATAATTCTATTTCTTTCTGATTCTTGTCAGAATAATGAAGAAAGTCTTCAACAGCTTTCTTCTTCACAATCTAGAGACCTGCCAGCAGTTAACCAGTGACCATTATATTGATTCTGACACTCAATATCTGTGGCAGATCTCAGCCTACTTCACCTATTATTGTGTGTGCGTGCGTGCGCGCATGCGCGCACACACACACACACACACCATCACAATCAAATGTTCTTTTTTTGGACAAAAGATGGACAAAAGAAATACATTTAATTGTGTTTGGCATTGAGTCTGTTCAATAATTTGTCATCATTTGGTTTAACCTGTCACACTCTGTAACTGGATAGCCAGCTCCTTCTCTGGCCCAACATTACAGAAAAATCTGTAATGTTGGACCAGAGAAGAATTCCACCAATGCAGGAATACCTTAAAGCTCTGTTCTATCATTTAGTCTATTTTCTATGCATTAAATGAATTTCTCATGACCAGTAATCCACAGTTTTGCTAATTACAGTGCACTCTGTTTCTTTCATTCATTTGACAAAACCACAAACCATGTATTGCACAAACCTCTCGACTTTAAGAGCTTCAAGAGGAGTGCGTTAAATATGATCTTGGTTGAAGATAATCACCTTTACTGCTACCAAAAGTTCTGCCTTCTTTCATGCAAAAAGGATCTCTGCTCACTTTCCCTTACTTTTACTAATATACAAATCACCAGATATGATGAGATCTTTTTCATTGGACCAACATTTACCTCTAGCATTGAATCCATTTCATCCTCTAAAAATATAGGCATTCCTTTCCACTCAACATGCCATATTTCACCCTTCCAGTCATTAACTCTGTACAAATTCCAAATATATCTATCCTTAGAATACTGTTTGCATGTTTCAGAGAGGTGCATCAAAATCATCCCTAAAATTCTTGATGCTTTTCAGAAGACAGTGATTTGGCTAATAAATGATCTCTCTCTCTCTCTCTCTTGCTGACTTACTTCAACCTCTACCATAATACAGACTAATTCAGTGCTAAATCTTTTCTATAGGTACCTTAATGCCTACTACTCCACCAAAATGACATCCATCATTCCTCTGCTTTCCACTAGGCCTGTCAGAACATGGGCAGTAACAGTTCAAAATTCCTTTACAGGCCAACTGCAAATACAATGAACCTACTTATCCTTCCTCTTTTATTCCACCCACCATATTCTCTAGAACAGTCTTCCTCATCTCATAGTGTTCTTCACACCTTATGGCTCATTTCTCAAAGCAACCCTAAACATTGTTGTTAACCTTATTTTAAATTTAAATCCTCCATGTATATTTTTATTCAATTCATTGTTTGATATCTTCTTCTGACATATACCCTCACATGAAGTACATTTTATTTTATTATCAACAAATCACTGTCAACAGCCTTTCTTGTGAGATATCTCACTCAACCAGCAACACATCTATAATATAGTGAACTTGGAAGTCATTTACACTCTTAACATTCACAAACAACAAATTCAGTCAATGCATTCTTCACCTACTGCTCCCCCATATAAAAATCTTTTTCCTTACTCCTTTCTTCACCACATTCTGATAAAATTCCAGAGATTGCTTTGTCCCTTCCCCCTCTATGTATAATCCTCACTGTATTAATTCTGGTAGCCACGCTTCACCAGAGCCTAAAAGTGTATCGTATCACTTTTTTCAGCCTAACTCTTAAGCTCCATTTCCGAGTCTTAATGTTTCTCAACATTTCCGAGTCTTAATGTTTCCTTAGTTGTTCGCTGTGGAATGAACCTCTCTTTCCTCATCAAAATATCAACCAAGAGACCAAATTATGTTGGAGGTTTAATGGATTTTTTACAACACTCAAAAAGAATTAAAATAGAATTTAATGCTTCCTATATTTCGTCCTAGTCACTACGACATCTACGGGGATTACAAAGACAATTAATGTAACATGCACATAAAAACTGTGTGCAAAAACAAAAACTTACAATACTAAGCCCAACCATTGGTTGGGCTTAGTATTGTAAGTTTTTGTGTGCATGTTACATTAATTGTCTTTGTAATCCCCGTAGATGTCCTAGTGACTAGGACGAAATATAGGAAGTATTAAATTCTATTTTAATTCTTTTTGAGTGTTGTAAAAAATCCATTAAACCTCCAACATAATGTCCTCACAGCACTTAAGCCTCTACACAAGAACAAGAGACCAAAGTTGCACATAAATCCATGTGTAGACTGATAAAGGCTTTGTACAGTAATATAACTAACTCCTTATCCATACTTGACAGTGTCCTCTTTATTATGGTAGAAATACACAGTAGTCTTTCTAACTCTTGCAACATACCACTTGAACTTCATGTACTAAACATGAAAATCAGTGATTTCATTTAGCCAGCATTCTTTATCTCTCACCTCACAGTAATAACACTTATTATTATTATCCAAGACCCCACGGAGTCAAAGACGCATCTAGGAGGTCCTTTTATCATACACACAGCTCATCATACCATGCTGTAAACACACTCAAATTCTCTGCAAACACCACACTCTCAGGCAAGGCATTCCAATCATTCACAACTCTGCATGAAAAAAACCTGCTTCTCATTCCCCTACTCACCCTCTTTATACAGTTTCCAGGGATGACCTCTGGTTCTCCCCTGATCTCCCACTATTTTCTGTAGAACCTCTCTAGCATTGATCCTATAATAACCCATACTAAACTTGTAGGTCTCTATCATATCTTCCCTCTTCCTCCTGTCCACCAGACACTGCAAGTTGCATCTTCTCAATATTTCCTCATACTCGACATTCCAGAGATTAGAAACTACCTTAGTCAGTCTCCTCTGGACCCTTTCCAACATCTTTTTGTCCTCCTGAAGACCAGGTGACCAAATCTAGGCAAAATACTCCATGCATGGCCTAATCAAAGCCTTATACAATGGAACAAAAATCTCCCTGCTTCTACAAGTCAGTGTCATCATCATTCCCAGAAGCCTTTGTGTTGTTTTCACAATTTTGGCAATATGTCCCCTAAATTTCAGATCCTTATCCACTATCACCCCCAGATCTCTTATTTCCTCCACCTCCAACAATATATCCTCACCAAGCATAAATTCTGCATCCCATTTTTGTTTTCCAAATTTTAAAACCATACAGTTTGCAACATTGAACTCACATCCCCCATTTCAGTGCCCAATCACTCACTTTATTCAAGTCTTCTTGTAAGGCCACAACATCTCTACTGTTCATAGTTCATCCCAACTTTGCATCATCTGCAAACAACTGAATATCTCCATCCAAATCTTCACCAATATCATTAATATACAAGTTAAACAGAAATGGCCCTAAAACAGACCCCTGAGGCACACCACTAATAACTTTCCTTTTCCTGGATATCACTCCCCCATACACAACTTGCTGATACCTATCAGATAGCCAGTCTCCAATCCAATGCACCAATCTAATATCCAACCCCCATCCACTCCAGTTTGACTATCAACTTCTCATGCAGTAATCTATCAAACCTTTGCGAAATCTAAGTATATTACTGTGTATCCTTCTCCTCTCTCCATGGAAGCAGTCAATATTTTTTTGTAATAAGTAGATAGATTACTAAAACATGACATCCCTTTAGTAAATCCATGCTGTCCATCAAAGATAATACCATTGTTGTCAACCCAATTCTGGATCCTAGTTCTCACAAGCTTCTCCAACAACTTAACTACCACACCTGACACACAGATAGGCCTATAGTTTGATGCTTGAGTTCTATCACCTCCTTTATGAAGTGACACAATCTTGCCCTCCTTCCACTCCTTAGGAACTTGACCCAATGCAAGACTCTTATTTAAAAAAATGTCAAGGCCAGCATCAACTCCCTGGCACGTTCCTTCAAAATATGTGGTGATATATTGTCAAGTCCCACAGCCTTATATACATCTAGTTTGCTCAACTCCCCATACACCTCTTGCTCACTTACAGTCAGTCTCTCTTCCCTCTCATCAACTGCTCTCAATCTCTCCATGAAGTTACATTCACAAGATTGAAAGACCTTTATGAACTGCTCATTAAGTATCTCCACCACACCTTCCGCAGCAGCTGTCTTTATACCATTTTCTCCAATCAGTGTCATCCTTCCATAATCATTCTTTCTTTTGCTGGCTATATATCGAAAGAACTCCTTAGGATTCTTTTTGGCTTCATTAGCTAACTGCTTTCATACCTCTCTTTAGCTACCCTCACTAACCAAGTCACCTGTCTTGCCTGGTCTTTGTAATCCTCATGGAATTGGTTATTTCCACTTCTCCTATGCTGCCTCCATAATGCCCTTTTTCTCTGTATTGCATGCTTAATCTCTTTATTCATCCATTTCACACCTACCTTATCTGACGTTCTCACCATTGGAATACATTTAGACATTGCATCTACTAGATAGTTTTTGAAAATTCCCCAAGCTGCATGGATCTCTTTTCCAGCTAACTCCTCATTTCCATGTTACACCTTCAAGTTGTCTCCTTAGCTCTTCATAATCACCCCCCCCCCCCATTGTAGTTCCACATATACCCTTTTCTTACAGAGGTCCTCACACTGCTGGCAACCACCAAGGTAATCACCTCATGATCACTCTCAACAACTGGTGGATGATTTGACACTTCATTTATAATTACATCCTCTGATGAGATGACCAAATCCAAGACCCTCAAATCCTCATATGCCTTCTGTTACATACTGCCTGAGGTAGTTGTCCCTCAAACACTCAAGAAACTCATTTTCTTTACTTCCAGTGGCTATCTCATCATCCCAGTCTATATTGCCATAATTAAAATTACCCATAATGATCACCATTTTCTTATTTGCTTGCCTAATTTAATTATACATTTCATAGTCACTACCATCCACATTTCCTGGTCTATAACAACATCCAACCAAGTATTTCATTCCATTCACCACTATCTCACACCATACTGCCTCAAAACTACTGGCACTATTTTCCTCTTACATCTCTACTTTGTATGGACATACTCTTTCTCTATCATCAATAGCACTCCCCTCCCTTTTTACCCCTTCCATTCTCATGAAACACATCATACCCCTCCATCTCTATTCCTGTCAGGATGTCATCCTCATCTAACCATGTCTCACTTATTCCAAGAATTTTTGGGTGAACAGACTTAATTAGTGCAACCATTTCATCTTCCTTGTTTCTTACACTTCTAGCATTTGTACACAAACACAACAGCTCATTCATGGATCTACAGCTAGTTCCACTGATACCACTCATTCGATGTGATCTCTCCATGCTCAACTGGGGGGCCATTTTCCTTTCTGCTTATTCATTTTAGAACCCTCTTCAATTCCAACTGTTTCGTCTTGATCTCAGGTCATCCCATTCCTTTCCTATCTACACATGCTCTCACATCCTCTTGGAGCATCCATCTTTCTTACGCTATGTACCCCTGTCCACCCTGAGCCTCCCCATTTTCCTGTTCATCTTGCACACCCATTCTCTCATTTTCCATACTCATGCCACTCACTTTCTCATTCATAACCACCTCTTCAATCTCTCCTGTCATATTCTCCTTCTCTTCCACATCACTTCCCACTTGATCTGATTCATTCTCTGTACTCACTTCTCTACCTTCCAGCAGCAATCTCTCCAAGCGACTCACACCATAACCAATCAAATGCAGTCCACAGATCTGGATTCACATTCTCAGTCAATGCATTCCAGTCATCCACCACTCTCCATGCAAAAAATCTACTTCTCACCCCATTGCTCACACCCACATTACATAGCTTCCAGGGATAGCCTCATTCTTCCACCACACCAGATATTCTATGAAAAATCTCATCCACCTTAATCTTGTAATTTTCTCTTACCAACTGATATGTCTCGATGATATGACTCTCCCCAACTTTCCATCATCTGCAAACACCTTTACATCACCGTTTAAGCCCTTTCCAATGTCATTTACATACAGATTAAACAATAATGATCCCAAAAAAGACCCTTGGGACACACCACTAGTGACCACCTCTTCTGGGATATCACTCACCCATACACAACCTGCTGGTACCTATCAGACAGCCAGTCTCCAATCCAAAGCACTAATCTACTATCCAACCCCATCTGTTCCAATTTAACTACTAGTTTGTCATGTGGCAATCTATCAAAAACCTTTGCAAAATCTAAATATACTACTGTATATGCATCCCGTCTACACGGTTAGCCTAGTGGCCATGTGCTTCACAACCATATGCCTGGGGAAGGAGTGTCCCAGGTTCAATTCCTGTCGACACATGAGGAGCTCAGTCATAGCCAAGTTAGCTGGGCATGGGCACTAGGTTTCTTTCCCCCACTTTATTTGGGGTTTTTCATCCCAAAAGCAGGCAAACCAGCCCCGTGAACACACACGAATTACAGTCATGACTTCGTAGGGAATGCAGCAGAGAAGTGGCAAACTGGCTGCATTAATACACCAGTAATCCCTCATTAGGAGGGATTACTCAACCCATCCTAGGACAAACAAGAAGGATAGGATATGCATCCCACTTGTCCAATCTATTCATTACCTTGTTATAATAAGTAAGCAGATTGTTAAAACATAATCTTCCTTTAGCAAACCCATATTGTCCATTAAAGAGAATTATTTTATACTAGCATGCAGTAGTATAGTAGAAGGGTTTTTCTCTCAGAAACTCAGGTTTTTCATCCTGTGTATGAAAAAATCAGCCTTCAGAACACGTGCAATGTACAGGTAAAAAATGTTGTTGTTGGTGGTGGTGATAGGTAGTAGATGGCATTGATGGTAGTAGTGTTTTAGTAGGAGAATTAAATAGTAGTGGTTGTCTGTGAAAGTACTAGTGGTGGTAGTTAGTGGTAGATGGCATTGGTGGAGTAGTGAGACGAAGAGTTGTTGAGTAGATGCCCTTCCTCGATGAGTCTTTGAACTCCTTGGAGGTGTGATATAATAATAATAACACAATACATAATAATAATAATAATACACTGAAAAATACTACTTAAACATTTTTACTATCTTCTAAAGCTGTTGTCCTAGCGCCATTAGAATCATTCTCTCACACTCGCCCTTTCCTTTATTGGACCTGCTATTACAGAACTTCCAAGAAATGCACTTGGCTTGTGCTGTAAGTTTGTCATATTCCATGTCTCTTTACTGATTACACTTGATCCAACAACACCTGAACTACTGTATGCAGATCTGGTCACCTTGATTTCAAGGGATGAAAAATATTTAAAAAGGATATAAAGGCATATATGAAATCTAATACCAGGACTGACTTTGAAATGTCAGTTAAGAGGATGGATTGAAGAAATATAATATCTGGAGTTTACTTAGGAGTCAGCAGGAAGAGGAATGATATGATGGTCACAACATATAATTTTCTGATTCTTCTAAGTAATTTCTTCTACCTTTTGGAAAACAAAGTTTTCCAAAAGGTAGAAGAAAAGAAAGGAAAGAGACAAGAGAGGTAGGTATCCTTGTATTTAGTATAATTGAGTGAGAAGCAGGCTTTTTTCCTTGGAGAGTGCTAGATGCACAAAATGCATTGCTGAGTGGTGAATGCAGAGAGCAAAACCATTTTAAGGTGTGTTAGCATAATGATGAACTGTGCAGGACTCAGAGCATACCTTCATAATGAGTTTCTTAACTCCATGGAGAGCCTGTGTTGGCAATGATAGCAATAGAAATCATCATTAGATACCCCCCCTTCCCATTTTTCTTTCTTTCTTGCCTGAAACTTCTATACTTTATTAGATATGAATGCAGAATAAGGGAATGCTATTTGTAGAAACTACTGAATAGGAATTAAAACAATCTTATTGTATAATAATACAGTAATATTCTATTCTCATCAGTTCATCTTCCTCTGTTGTTAGTTGTGTCTCACTTATTCTCAATCAGTGTTAGAAATTCCACTCTATTATTATTGATACTTAGAAAAATAAAATATTCAGAAACTTAGATGTGTCCACAGGAAGTGGTAAGTAATTCCTCCTAAGTATATTTCCTCAGTGATCAGTTGTTTGGCATCCTACAAGAAACTCGCATAAGAAGTGGTGGTTTTTAATCTGCAAATAGATCTTCTGGAAGCACTATCCTATCTGTAGGTACGGCTCATTGTTTTTAGTTTTACAGCATTAAATGACACAATATTAAATGGCTTTCATGGTGTTATCAAAATGCAGAAAGAATGTTATTTTTACCTCAACACACAGAACTGCCATCTTTCTTTACATTGACTATATATTAACTAACAATTTCAAAGCGCCTCCGTGCAATTAAAAGAACGATGGTACGATGAGCCAGCCCTTTGGCTCATCGTACCATCGTTGGAAAAAGCCTGAGTTCAATTCTCGTCATGATGAGAGGAATCTTTATATGGATTTTTTTTTTCAATTGAAGGTGAGTTAGTCAATCTCATATGGAGGTAATAAGACTTTTTCTTCCGGAAACTCATATTTTCATCCTGCATACAAATAAATTGGTCTTGAGAACATATGCAATTTACAGACAAAAAATAATACTAGTGGTGGGCAATAAATAGTGCCGGTGTAGTTGGTGGAATAAGTGTTGGAGAGAGAAAGTTGTAGAATAGGTGCCCTCCCTCGATGAGTCTGGACTCCCTGGAGGTGTCACATAATAATAATAATAATAATAATAATAATAATAAAAGCCCTGTTTCCTTTATGCACATTGTTTTGTAATTACAGGATTTGTTATTTGTTTTAATGAAAAATACTTTCCTGGTGATAAGTATGATCAGTATTCTTCATCTTCAACAACAACAAAGAGTAGCATACTTTAAAGCTTTGCTTCCTCTAAAAGGAAATATATTTTTGTCATTTTCAAAATCATGTTCTTTTTTTTTATATAAAATTAGACCATTTTCTGGATTCTTAATTTTCTGGATACTTAAAAAATCTACATTTAGATTTGGAGAAAAGATTTGAAAATTAGACTGAGAAAGAACCAGAAAAAAAAAATCTTCATGAATTTCATATTTGAAACTCTTCTTTACAAAACATTAACTGAGTAATATTAGTTTTGCTAGCAAATAAATATAACAAGCCTTTAGTTCTAAAGTTAGCTATTATATGATGGGGGGGGAGTACTAATTTGAAGTACTAAAAGTATACTATCACTTTGCTACCATCATCTTCTGATGTGTAGCCTCAAGGGAAGTACAATTATTTATTATTATTAAAAGATCTCCATGGAGACAACAGATTCATCACAGGAGATCATCAGCCCAAATCTTAAATGCTTTCACCCTGCCCCCCCCCCTCCCTCTCTCTCTCTACATAAAAATCGACTCTTCACTGCACATCAATCACCTTCTTATACAACTTCTAGGAATCTTGTTTTCTTTCAGCTTTCCAATCTGTGTATCATCTCCTATTAATCTGTTAAAATTCCCTCACTAACTTTAAGTCAGTATCTATTATATAACCACTTTTATATCTTTGCCACTGTTATATTTGCAATTGAAATCTACTGGTTATTCACATAAAAAGAAATATTAATATTGATCAGACATTTCATTTTTAAATTTTGCATTTCAAGAATAGTTGTGAAACTGTAAGCTAAAAGAAGTAGAATTTATTATAAACTCTGATTTTGTAGGTGTTATGTATATATATTGCAGTATTATTGCTGAATAAATTCCACTAATAATACTGCAATATATATATATATAAAACACCTACAAAATCAGAGTTCATAATAAAACCTACCTCTTGTAGCTTACAATTTCACATAATAAATTTAGTTTAATCATTTATCCAAGTGTGTGCAAACAAAGTTTGCGCCTGAAAGTATCTTCAGGACTGGGGTAAAGTGGTACAACATCAGGCGACTCCTTGCAAAGGTGGAGCAAGCTACCAACACTCCTATCTCAGTATCTCCCATAATGCAAAACACATCTCCTTGCAGATATGTATAATCTTATGCATTAAGGGAAGGGCCACTATCCAGACTAGTTTCGACCTTTATTGAGGTCTCTTCAGTGGGAGCCAGGCCCAAGTGGAGATACCAGGCAGAAGCATTAGCAAGGTCATCTCCTCCTCCTATTGGAGCTGCCAAACGGTGTGCCACCTTTTTATTAAATTACTCTGGATTTAGAGAAAGATGTTGAAAGTTTATTTTTCACTTGGTCAGACTATAATAAATTTAGTTTAATCCTTTATCCAAGTGTGTGCAAACAAAGTTTGCACCTGAAAGTATTTTCAGGACTGGGGTAAAGTGGTACAACACCGGGCAACTCCTTGCAAAGGAGTTGCCCAGTGTTGCATTATGGGAGATACTGAGTGTTGGTATCTTGCTCCACCTTTGCAAGGAGTTGCCCGGTGTTGTACCACTTTACCCCAGTCCTGAAGATACTTTTAGGCGCAAACTTTGTTTGCACACACTTGGATAAAGGATTAAACTAAATTTATTATAGTCTGACCAAGGGAAAAATAAATTTTCAACATCAATACAGTTTCACAACTATTCTTGAAATGCAAAATTTAAAAATTAAATGTCTGATCAATATTAATATTTCTTTTTATGTGAATAACCAGTAGATTTCAACTGCAAATATAACAGTGGCACAGATAGAAAAGTGGTTATATAATAGATACTGACTTAAAGTTAGTGAGGGAATTTGGACAGATTAATAGGAGATGATACACATATTGGAAAGCTAAAATAAAACAAGATTCCTGGAAGTTGTATAAGAAGGTGATTAATGTACAGTAAAGAGTATATTTTTGCGTAGAGAGAGAGAGGGGGGTGAAAGCATTTAAGATTTTGGCTGATGATCTCCTGTGATGAATCTGTTGTCTCCATGGAGATCTTTTAATAATAATAAATAATTGTACTTCCCTTGAGGCTACACATCAGAAGATGATGGTAGCAAAGTGATAGTATACTTTTAGTACTTCAAATTATAGTACTTCAGAACACCTGTTGGTGGGCTAGGATGTAAACTGGGATCTTGAAGTATTAATGTTTCCCATCTTGTGGGAAGTTTTATGCAACCATATTTATTCAAATGAGGCTGACCTTTAAGAGCAGATGCAGATTCTTCTCTGAAAAATCACTTGAAGTTATAAGTTATATTAAAGTCTTTTAAATTTGCTGCATGGAGCATGGTGGTCTTTTTAATTCTTTCTCAGTTCTGTTTCACTCCATTAAGCCTCTTAATATATACTGCCTTAACACAGATGGGAAGGGGTCATTTTAACTATTTCTTTAGCTGTTATGTAGTCCTTAAATTTACTTTCTAAATCATAATCAAGCCACTGTCTGGAAATCCATTTCATTCATCCATTAAAAAAAAAAATTGACTACTTATTCCAATGGTCTTCACCATCCTTCTGGTGAATAATGATCTCAGTAGCTGATAAAAAGCATTTTTTCATCATCATCATCATCAAATTCCTGCCATGTACCCTCAAGGGGTGTACAGGATATGACAGTACTACATGAAAAAATTACATCATTACTAACTTCCTATCTACAATTTTCCTCCAAATCAGTCTGTTACTTGTCAAGACTCCAACATTTTCAGATCTTATATTTCTATTGTCTAAGGCACTTTGTAAAATATCAATCCACCTATATCTTGGTCTTCCTTTGGGTCGTTTTCCTGCCAACCTGGCAGAGAACACTTGTTTTGCTAATCTTTCCTCTCCCATTCTATTTAAGTGACCAAACCACCTGAGATTAGCTCTGCTAACGCATTCCTGGATGCTGACAATGTCAAGTTGTTTCCTAATATCCTCATTTTTAATATGATATTGCCATTGATGCCATCTGTTCATGCCTCTAATCTTTCTCAGGACTCTAATCAGTCTCTAGTCTCAGACCAGAGACTAGAGACCGCAGATATTATCAAGTGTTTTACTTCTGACCCAGCTCTCAGATCCATAAGTTAAAACTGGTTTGAACAATGTCTTGTATACAGCTAATTTAGTGTTCTGACTAATTTCTCTCTTATTCCATATGAATTTATTCAATTGACTTCCCACCATACCAGCTTTGCTGATTCTGTTGTCTATTTCTATATTTAATTTACCATCTTCAGTAAAAATCATGCCTAAGTAACTGAAATGTTTTACTTGCTCCACAGGTTCTCCATTCACAACACAGTTGACATTTTCAATGATTCTGCCTATTTTCATTGTCTTTGTCTTTTTATTGCTGACCTTCATACTATATCTTTTACAACAGTTATTCAATTTAGTCAGAGAATCTTGCAGACTTGTAGCGGATTTATTTAGAAGTATAACATCATCTGCATAAAGCAAAGAGCTGACATTAACATCTCCAAATTTGATATCAGGTTTAATACCACTTTCCTTCATAACGTGATCCATATAGATAATGAATAACGGAGGGGATAACGTACATCCTTGTCTCACACCAGATTTAACATTAAACCATCTTCCTGTACTTCCTTCAATTCTAACTGCTGACTTACAACTCAAATAAAGACTAAGTATTGCTTGATATAATGCCCCATTCACACCATATAACTGCAGCATATTGAATAGCTTCTCTCTTGGCACCTTGTCATATGCCTTTTCCAAATCGACAAAACTTAAATACAGATCTTTGTTATATTCCCATGCTTTTTCGACTATTTGTCGTAAAGTGAAGATCTGATCCTGACAGCCTCTATTTGGCCTGAATCCAGCTTGTTCTTCACCAAGCTTTTCTTCCACAATTCTTCTCAACCGTTTCTCAAGTATACTTGCATAGATCTTGCCAGGAATACTCAGTAGGGAAATACTCTACACATACCATCCATCCATCTAGTTGGCAGTGTATCCCTTCCTCTTTTTCTAGGAACTGTACCATCTATTACTGTTCTAAGACGTCCTCCTTCCATCATTTCAATGTGTCCAACATATTTCGACTTTTTTCTTGTCAGTATCATTAAGGAGGCTTAAAGTTCTACTAATTCTTTCTGGCACCCATCCATTTGTCTGCCTTTCAGTATATATCCTCATCAGCCTTCTGTAACACCACATCTTAAATCAGCTATCCTTTTTCTATCAGACTTCTTTAAGTTCTAAGGGTCACATCCATAAGTCTCTGTTGGAAAAACAGCTGGCATTCAGAATCCTCCATTTTGTTCCTGTGGGGATAGATCCTCTCCACAGGACCTCTGATTGTTTTAGCCATTCCTAATCTTCTGACGTCTTACGAATACCAATTCTTCACATTAATAATGGGTCCCAAGTACTCGAACTTGCTGGCTTCCTCAATTCTTTCTCCATTAAGGTACACTTGTTTCGTGGCAGCTTCCCTGCCTATATTTCCTTCAAGAGCCATAATCTTTGTCTTGCTAGAACTGAACTGAAGCTCTCTGTTCTTACTGATCTCATTAACTTTGTTAAGAATTTATCTGGTGTCACTGTGAGTTGACCAGAGAGTTTGCTGAAATACATTCCTTGGCATCCCCATATTACCTTAGTGTGAACTACTTAAAAGGTAGGCACTGCTCAAGCGTCTCTATATTCGCCTTTTATTAATCCATTTTCATAATGTTTCACTGCCCTCTCAACTGTTTCGAACAGGCTGGTTCTCTTCAGAGATCACTATATAAATAAAGAGTCTGCTCCAAAAACTTCGCGACCCCTCCCCCCACGCCCAAGATCACTCTTAACTCAAAGCGTAACCCGAAGAATCTTTTAACTCAGCGGTGGTTCTACACAGTGACAGGTTCACCCTACTCTTAGGAGAACCGCTGCTCGTATTCTTGGGAAAAGCATTCACCGATATGACAACGCCGCAAAACACCAATCTCCGGATCCTCGAAATGCTCTTCTAAGGCAGTGTATAAGTAAAGGGCCTCTCTTAAAATTAGGCGATCCCCAGACAACTCTAAACCTGGAGCTCGTCCAATTGAGCATAACCGCTCAATTGGACGAGCTCCAGGGAAAAGCATCAACCGACAAATTTTTCCGCTGGTGTTTTTTTAACTAAATTTGCTGACCAACCACTATCTATCCTAGAACCAAAATCACCAATAAATAATAATAATAATAATAATTACAGACTTTCATACTAGTGTTATAGTTTAGCATCACAAGATGGCAGCACTTTCTGCAACATGGCATAAATAAATATAAAATGATGAAATGGTAATATAAAAAGAAAGAAATAAAATGAAATAAATAAATTTCTAAAACAACACATTCGAGAAATTTAGAATATTTCTAGAATGAGCAATTAAGAAATCACAGCAGTCCTAATATTAATTAGTTAAAGAATTTTCCTTACAGAAATACAGTATATACTGTACTTCAAGAAGACTGACCCAAAAATTCGTTTGAAACTATTCGAAATCTGCGACAATTCTTTCTAATTAGCATTGAAGTGTTAATGTATTTATTTTCTAGTGGCTAGAAGCCTTCATAACTCATTCTGTATTGATAATGCCAGAAACACTTGGGATGCGGAGATAACAGGGTTTTCTCTCCCGGAAACTGCGTTATATATATATATATATATATATATATATTTTTTTTTTTTTTTTTATTATTATTTTTTTTTTTAATCTCATAATACAGGAAAACTGGCCAGAAGAACGCGCGCAACTTACAGACAACAGGCTAGCCTCATAGCCTTAGTTGATTCCGTCGTCCAAAACCACCAATCCGTTGTTTATAAAATAAAAATTAATTGTACATAATTTAGTAGCAACAACTGGAATACTGCAGAAAATTTTAAATAGTAATCAATTAAGTTGGAATCGTGTATTTTCTACTATGAAAAGCCATTTTAGCCAAGAAATTTAGATATTCATAATGCAAAAGTATAAAAATAAATAAAATTATTCTAATATTTCGTTTAACGGTTCCAGTGTTTCTCAATGTTTTTTGGATCATGCCCCACCTCAACGTCGCAAACATTTTGATACCCCCCCCAGCATAATAGTCAGCCAAGTTCTGAAAAAGTATAATATAAATATGTATAAATATATACATGTACATTTTCTAATTGCCCCACGTTGAGAAACACTGGTTTAACCGAACTGTAGCGTTTTCAAGGAAAAAAGTAGAAGACAAAAATAATTTGTATAAAAACACGAAACATACAGGAAGCATTCAGTTATTTTGACTGAATGCTTCCTGTGGCACAAAGGTGGCCGGGTTTTTTTTGTTGATTTAAATGTAGAATTAGTCTTCCCGATGTTTGGAAGTTTTGCAACATTAAAGAAGAATCTTAAAATTACGTATCAACTATTAGCAGTTACAGCAATGGTTTGTAAATGGAAGAAAACAGATTTTTAAATTTCTACGGTGGATAAGGAACATTACATGTATTTTATTACTGTTGCACTGTACAACTAATGTAGATGGTAATAAGGGATAACTTTATTGACAATTTAAAACAATTTAGCCCTATTTTCAGGCTAGTAGCAAATTACATTACTGTAACAAAAGATAATAACACCATGTTTAATAACGGCTTCCTCCGGGTTAGGAATAACAAAAAATTACAATAAGCAGTAAACACGAGCCATTACATTACTAAAACCGGAAATGCAGGAACGTTACATAAAAGTAAAAAAAAAAAAAAATGGTTTCCGTCCCTTATATTGATAGACTTTCTCTCAAAACTGCCAATCTCATGACACAAGAGTGGCTTTCAAGCCAATTGTAACATACAAGCTCTGTTACGTTCATCTGAGGCCCGTAAACCTTTCAACAAACATCCTGGAGTTTACAACATGCCATGTTTTTGTGGCCTTGCTTACATAGGACAAACATCTAGAAGTTTGGAAATTAGATAATGGCATATTTTGGAAATGTTAATAACACCAGAGAAGACAGCTCATATCTGGCTTTCCGGTCATCCTACTGAATGTGGAAGAAGGGAAATATTGAATGGGACAAGAGCTCCGTGCATTACATAAAAGACAAACTTCATTTCCCGCTACATCAAAGAGTATGATGGTTATCCATTCACAAGGCAACGACAGAAACCAGGGAATGATTTTATGTAATATTTGGAAGTCACTAATTAGATCTTTTCACACGTGGGCCACTTTTTGAAATTGGCATTGGTCAACCACAATGGTTGACCAATGCCAATTTCCATACTCCACGTGTTTTTTTATTATTATTTTTTTATTTATTTATTTATTTTTTTTTTTTACTTTTGTGCAATAGTTTCTACACGTTCGGTTTTAGTTATAATGGTTCATGTTTACTTCTTATTGTATTTTTTTGTTCTTACTAACCCAGATGTCGCTAGCATATATGGTGAAACTAGTGAGTTTAACCATCTATATTATCACGATCTATTAAACTCGGCGTCAGTTATCTTTTGTTACTTTCGGTCAAAATTCTACATGATCATCAGATTACGCTGGTATACACCATAACTGAATGCAGAATACACGAAAGACTGGAAAATGGTTTTTGGTAAGCAAATAAATTGTGTTTGTAATCAACTATTTAGCTATTTATCAGTACAATTTTAGTAAATAGAGACTCTATTCAAAATAATTTCGCGTACTTTTCAAATAGCATACAGCATGTGTGTGTGTGTGTGTGTGTGTGTGTGTGTGACAGGGGAAAATCATTTTGAAAATACAGTACTCATAAATCAGAAGAAGCAACAACAATGAAAAAGTTTTAATTTTTAAATCATGTTTATGAATAAAATATTATTCACTGGATAACTATGAATTATACAAAATTTCCTGAAGATAACTTTAAACATAGCCATCTGTTGGAAATTAAAAGAAGTGGAAAGCGATCTACGGAAAAATACACGTACATTGTCTATTTTGCTTTTGCTTTCATGTAACAGGAAGGTCCAAGTTTTTGTTATAACATACCTGTTATGACATTTCAGAGTAAAGAAGATCGGAACATAAGAGTGGTGAATATTGGATACCGTCCTTTATTGTCAATATTATTTCGTGACACCTGGAGTCCAACGACTAATCGCAGGAGGGCACCACTCCACACCCTCTCCACTACTTACTCCAGCTACACACAACCGCCTTAACCATCACGTAATGCCATCTGTCCACCAAGCGTATTTTTGTCTTTAAATTGTGTGGATTCTCTGGGTGATTTGCCTGTATGCTGGATGAAAACTCGGGAGAAGTTTCTGGGAGAAGAAAACTGGCATTGCTATTAGAAAGAGATTAATAGGTCTAGGTTCAAGCAGTTTGCATTGCAAATTTTGGGAAAGACAGGCTTTGGGTAAGAACGTTGTTCTGCTAATGAAAACTAATAGACAATTTTTCGGTCAATTATAATCAATATTTGATTTATCACACAACTTGGATATTTTACTACACTTGAAGAACTAAGTGACATAGTGCATCAATAGATTCTCTCAACTAGGTGGATGTTCAAAGGATCCACAGATCTTAAGGTTGGTGTCAGAACACATGTTCTAAACTCCATCGCCTCCCTTTCAATTCAGGAACTATTGTGTACAAGTCAAACACTATCCCATACAAGGAGTGTTATATCGAAATCTTATGATCTGGAGAGGATGAATCAGAATACTCTCTTTTTAACTTATATGGACGGTTTAGGTATGGTCACTACCAACTGAATACTATTGTCACAACTCTTTAGTGTTGGCGGCTGCGATATGATGTGGAGATACTTCTAGTTTGGTCCAGGACTATTACTCTTATTGTAACCACAGTAGTGAACATAACACATCGTTTATCCTTTTTTTGTTTTGTTTTGCCGCAGCTTGACTAGGAAGTGAGAAATCAACTTTTCAACAGAAGGCGAAGTATCCTATTTTAAAAGCGGTGGCTGGGTTTTGTTCTCTAGTAAAATAGATAAACTGCCCAAAGAGCGCAAGGATTAAACAGGGATAGCATACTGGTCTCATACCATTGTTTCTGCCTTTAATTCCAGTCAACCAGATAGTTAGGATCATTACTGGGCATCATAGCAGAATAATAAATCCCATGCTGTCATTCAAGTGGTACTACATAATGATATTGAGACTTTTATCCCCCCGTTGGGTCTATATTTGTAAAATGCACGTGTTCTCTATTCGGTTTACATATTTTGTGGCAGAGCAAACCCCTTTTTAGGAAAGGGACACTAAACTATCTTTGCATGAGCCAAGTTAATTCCTCTTTGGTTAAAGAACTAATACTGAATGTCGGACCAAATTTTTTTTAACTAAAAAATGCAACCGCTATTAACCGAACTGTGCAGATTCACACATGAATAGTTTCAAAAAACTCTGCCACCTCCGTACGAGGCCGAATATCTCAAACCCTACTGAAAATGCTATGGTGACATAGTTTGAAGGTGAGAATGTTAAAGTTACACTGACCAGTGCTGGTTATCGATCTAAACTATGTAGAAAAAATTTGGAAGAGTTAAAGCATTGAGGACGAGAACAACGTGTCCGGCTTCGCTACAGGACCTGCGGCCATTTTGGTGGGAAAATTAGCCAAAATGCATGCATCTGTTTATCAACTTTTACCCCGAGATTTGCGGTCACGGGTTGGTGAACAACCTATTAAAGTTGTGAAAAACGTTTAGCATAAATATTTGCATTTATTATTATTATTATTATTATTATTATTATTATTACATGAAACCTCCAAGGAGTCCACTACACAACTCACGGTGACCCCTATTTAATCCTCAGAATACAAACGATACTACTATCATCAATATAGAACGCCATCTATCTCCCACCACCAATAGTATTTTTTGTCTGTAAATTTCGAGTTTTCTAATTGCTTATTTCCCTCTAAACAGGATGAAAAACTCGACTTTTCCGAAGGGAAAATTCTTGATACCACCGTAACTAACCTTCAATTAAGAAATATATTCAGTAGAGAAAGCATGATTTAAAAAAAAAAAAAAAAAAAAAAAAATTAAATCAAAATAAAACCTTGCTGGTGATCACATATTGTAAATCGAAGACGGGTATAAACTCTATAAAAAATTTTAACAATCACCTCGGACGAGACGACATCATTCATAAATTACAGTAAAGAAAATACCTGAGGTGATTAAGAAATTGTATGCGTTTTCTTATACAGCCAGTCGCCTTGTACTGCATTTACCGTAATTTATGTTTAATGGTAATCTTGCTAGTCGGTAGATGGCGTGGAATTCGCAAGTTAGAGAAAGTGATAATGGAGTATTTTGTAAACTTGGAAAATTAATAAAGCAATAAAGGCCTATCAAATGTACTTTAAACCATGCAAAATAGTTAGGTAATCTGGTTCTACTTCTATATGTTGAAGTTTGTTTAATAAGAATAAAAGCAGCTTAATTATTAGAATTTTTTTCGTATACTCTTCAAGCTATTAGTAAAAATAACTCCAATGGCGTTAACACACACAAGGGTTCCACAAGGCTAAAAAAAAAAAAAAAAAAAGGTGAGCTGGTCTAACTTTAGAATAGACCTCATAGATTAATAGACTTCTTAATCCTACCTAACTTTTTGAAGATTGGGCGCCAGCCACTCTTCATTCTTCAAACATCACTGATAAGGATCTCGAGTCTATCAGCGAATCAAGACTTTCAGGGGGGGGAGAGAAAGATTAAAACAAACAAGTGCCACCTTCTCGTGGTCCTAAATCCTAACAGGCTTATGTATTATGTATGAAATAGCGTGAATTCAGCTATCGATTTTTGAGTTGCGGGTTTATAAATCAATGTTTTCTAAAAAAAAACTCCAGTTGCCTGTACCGAAGATCGCCTATCTAAGTAACCGGCCGAAGACTTAGGAAAAATTTATCTCGTTGGCGACTGGAATCAAACCCATAAAATGTTTTTTCTCTTTCTACAAGCAATCTATGACTGGGGTGGCAAAATTTCATTTCCGCTGGGTTATACAGACAGCACCGATCTGAAGAGAGTGTAAGAAAATGTTATATTGTAATAAATTCCAAAAGCTAAAAAAAAAAAAAAATATTTAAAAAATGAATAAATAAGTTCAAAGAAGGAATGAAGAAAGTAGTAGGTTGCTTTTACTTTTCATGAAAATATTATTATATCACTTTAACTTTAAATTTCTTGCAAAAAGAGTCACCGATTTTAAACTTATCTAATGAAATTCAGTACTTTGGATCTTCGCAAATATTTTTTGAGTAATTTTGAATTAACTTTCACCATTGAAACCAGAAATTGTTAGCATATTTACTTAATAAATATACTAACATTTATATATGGTCTTGAGCAAATGTAACTTCAAAGTTATATTTGCTCAAGACAAAAATTTACTAAATCAAAATTGTATTATATTGACTTGTTCAGATATGACTTCTGTTATTATTACTCAGTGATAGGCCACATTGCCCTATTAGCTACTCTCACACAGAAGTGAAAGGATTTGGGATGAGAAAGGTTTTTCCCCCTTCCTCTCCTAGAATTTCGTTTTTTTCCTCTTGCATGACACACAAATAGCTAAAATAACATATGCAGTTAACAAAAATAATACACTGGCCTCATAGCTTCAATTGCTTCGTCAGTAAATGAACTCTAGATTCTATTCAGGACATGAACTGGTCATTATAAAGAATTATAAACTATGAGTAAATGTAGTTGAACAAAAGCGAAGAAAGAAGATAATATCAGGAAGGTGAGAAAATGAAATGTTCTGAATGTATCAGAAAAGCTTAGAAATGAAAGAAATATGACCATTGAAGAAATTCAATGGTCATATATAAGAAACAAGGGTGTACATTATCTCCACGGTTATTCGTAAGATCACGTTAAGAAGGGAGATGTCACTCATTCTGATATCAAAATTGAAGATGTTAACTCAACTCTTTATGCAGATGTGCGTTATATCCCTAAATAAATTCAGCATGAGGCTGTATCCTCCTTAACAATAAGTGATGTAACAAATTTGGTATTTAAAAATTCAGTAATAAAAAATAACTATGAAAATAGTTTTTGTCATTTTATTGTCAAGTTTTTCAGCTATTGAGACATATTAACGGGAACCTATAGAATTAATATATATTGAATAAGATAAAAATTACCGAAAACACTAAACTAGCAGCATAAAAGACATTATTTCCACCAGGTTTCAATTTATGGATCTAAGAGTATGCGTAAAATAAAACCATGGGCACGAGAATTTTGAGGAAAATTAGGGAAGTAAATACTTGTCATTTTTTATTGATATTGTCTATCTTCAATTATGCCCGCGTTGAGTGTGTTTCGGTAGCTGACTTTTTACTGTTAGCCCTAGTTCCCTGATGAAAATAGCCGGAGTCTTGTTTTGAGTGGGCGAGTGTTTTATCCAATACAGATTCGGTCTGCTAAATCCCAAAGTGTCAGTCATCCTCATTCGCTCCGCATCCAGTGAATACTTACCAATGGAGTGCACTACATAAAGATGAGGATTGGACATCCCTGTAGATACTTTGCATTCCTTATAGTGCTATGTCATGGTTTCCCTCCATCTAGCTACATTGATCTTCGAGATAATCTAACTAAAACTAACTTGGAACTTCTTTGGTTGATGGATTCTTCATCTGGATTTTAGTTTGTGGGTGATGAGATTATTGTGGGTTAATTACCCGCTCTTTGTGAACTTTTTATGTTGTATTAGCTTTCTCTTGCGTGAAAGACTTCGTTTTTTTTTTTTGTGCTTGAAATGATCTGAGGGCTTGTAGTCTGCTGCCTGACGAATTCGCTGATTTGGGTGATTATCTGTGACTGTGAAGAATTTTTCTGCCATGCCTATCATATAGTTCTTGATATCTAGAAATTTGGCTTCTCGGTGTAATTAGCGTTTCTGATGAACCAAGGGGAATTAAACGCCATTCTTAGGCATTTGTTCGCGATCAATTGTAGTCTTTGGAGGTTTCGTTTAGCCGTATGTCCTCAGATGGGTGAGGCGTAAGTTAGTTGAGGTCTTATTACTGATTTGTAGAGGAGAACCTTCTTGTTTATGTTTGGGAGGCTGTTCCTATTCAAGAGTGGGTAAAGCTGTGCTATAGTCTGATTAGCTTTAGTGGAGATACTATTTATGTGTGTCTTGAAGTTTAGGTGTTTATCAAGCTGAACTCCTAGATATTTGGTTGAGTGTGCCAAGAGATGATTTTTCCAAACATTTGTATGTTGTGTTCGGATCCGCTTTACGTCTGCTAAATAATACTGTGGAGCTTTTCCCTGTGTTGATTGATATACGCTATCTGCAGTACCAATCCTCTAATATGTTGATTGTTATCTGCAACTTGTTTATGGCCAGTTGAGGACGGAGTGACCTGGCTATGATAATCGTGTAATCGGCATTGAGGACGGTGTTCGGTGGGGATAACTTGGGGAGATCTACCATGTATATAGAAAAGAGCAAGAGAGATAGAAAATAGAAAAGAATCTTGAGAAACTCCAGCCGTAATTCTTCTTGTAGTGGATCTGACTCCATTGATTTTTATCCTGAATTGTCTATTGCTTAGATATGATTTAATGAGTAAAACTAGTGGCGATGGGAATCCTGCTTGATTTAGTTTGAAAATTAGACCATAATGCCAAATTCTATCAAATGCTTGAGTTATGTCTAGGAAGACTGCGCCTGAGTGTTGGTGCCATTCGTAACTTTGTGTGATGTATTCAACGACTCTGTAGATTTGAAGTATTGTGGAGTTATGTCTCCTAACGCCGAATTGTTCATTTTGTATGACGTGGTTGTTATATGCTTCCTCTTGAATCCGTGTGAGTATAGCGCGTTCAGCTACACAAGATAGGATTAGTTACCTCAAAACTATAGACCGATTAGCCTCCTACAAAGATAGGAGGCTAATCGGTCTTTAGTTCTAAGGAAAGTGTATTTTTTCCAGGTTTTGGTATTACGAAGACATCTGCGAGTTTCGATCGTTCTGGGTAGTACTTTAGCCGTAGGATGGCATTAATAATGGCCTCCAGATGCATAATACCTTTAACGTGGAAGCAGTTTGAGCGCCCTGTTTGTAATTCCATCCGGACCCGGAGCCTTTTTGTTATTTAGTTTTCTTAAGATTTAATATATCTCTAGTGGCGATATGGATGTGTTGTTGGATGGGAGTGAGGCGTTCTGGGTAATTTTACCTACTTGGGTGTGGATTTTTCTTATGAAGTTTATATCTATATTGTCATTATTGGGGCTACATTGTCTTTTAAAGTGTCTGCAAATGCTTCTGCTTTTTTCTTCCTCATTGTAAACTATTCCACTTTTATCTGGGATTGGAGGAAGAGTGTTTTGTTTTGAGCATAGCGATCTCATAATTTTCTACAAGGATTGATCTTCCGTGTTTAGTTGTTGTATTTTGTTGTTCCAGAGCTGTTTCGATGATCCTTCAGAGCATACCGAACCGTTCCTGGTTCGTTGCTCTGTTGACCGTCTGTTCATCTGCGGGATCCATTGTTCTGTGATATTGTCCAACCTGTTTTTTCCCCATATAAGAAGTTTTATGTCCTCTGGGAGACCATTTGGCGGTGTATGGGTGGTTATATTTGTTACCTGTGATATTGCTGTTAATATTTGTTTTTCAAAGGATGTCACTGACATTTATATTTCTTCAGGTGATGTAATATGTGGTACTGGGCCAAGGTTTACCTGAAGGGCTGAGGGGAATCAATTCCAGTTAGCAGTTGTGGTGGTATTTTCAGTTAACTCCTGTATGATGCCTAGTAGCAATATGATGGGGTTATGGTCAGAACTCAAGTCATTAATTGCTTGTATTTGGTAGCTGGGCACTATGTTTTTAGTATAGTTATGTCGAGTACATCAAGACTTCCAGTCGCTCCATAGTGTGTGAGTTCTGTGGATCCTGTTACTGTTATTCGCGAAGTAGTTGAGTATTGAGTATTCTGATAAGTGTTGAATATATATATATATATATATATTCCTGTGGTTTCCATGTATTCTGTTTGGGGTTCGGCTATTATATTATGTTTTATGTTTCTTTTGACAAAGATGGCGGTGCCTCCTCCTCCTCCTGCATAGGATCTGTCTGTACGGTAAGTGCTTTAATTGTTGATTCTGATCTTGTCACTTGGATGGAGGTGTGATTCATTTACGAGAATGATGTTTGCTTGGGTTTCTGCTGCAAACTCCTGTAGTTATTGTATTTTGTTGAGTAGTCCATTTGAGTTCCAGCTGTAATCTGTAACGAAGTAGGTTTTCTTTTGGACTTATGCATTAAGGATTTCAGAGAACAGTGACTGTGTGTGTGTTTTAAGATGATATCCTTGGCTTCTTGAGTTGGGTTGGTTTGCTGGAGTTCAACAAGCATTTCTCCTATGCAGCTTGTTATGTTTTGTAGGATAGGTTTGCTGAGTTTCTGTGCATGGTTTATTCTTAGCTTTGGGTCTTTTAGATAGGTTGGTCTTGTTACTTCAGCGTACGTCCTTCGGTCCGTTGTGGAGATTGTGATTTGATGTGAGGACTTGCGTTCTTGTATGGGTCTGCTGTTTTGGAGTTGTATCTTCTGGTTTTGAGGAAACAGCCCCCTGTAGTTTGCAGGATGCGGGCTTCCACAATTTGCTCACTTTGCAGGTTGTGTGCGTGGTTTTTGGCATTCACTTGTTGCATGTTTGCCACCACATTTAACGCATCGATAATGTGCTTTGCAGCAGCGTTGTGAGTGGCCAAATTTTTGGCAGCGATGACATTGCTGTGGTTATTGATTTGTGCTTTAATGATTCAGTCTTTATGACTAAATCACAGATAGTTTGAAGATCGAAGATGTGTTTCTGATCTTTGCTGATTTCTACCAGTACTAGAGGATATGGTGTTTCATCAGCTCTGTGCATACTGCTGACTTTTGTAGGTCTGAAGCTTCTGTTTTGGAGATCTGAGCACAACTTTGAGGTTCTTTTCACTATTGAATGCAAATGTGTGGTAGGGAAGATTTCTATTATCCAATAATTTGATTAGTTGTCTGTAATCGGTACAAGTTGTTGGTTGGATGCGAATTTCTTCTTCTGTGTTGGTGGTTTTCGTAAATGATATTTCTAGAGTTTGGAGTGAGGTGACAATTTATGTCCAATGATTTTTGTCCCTTAGGATGACTGGAGGTATTCTTTCTTTTGGATTTGTATTATTATCCGTCTCCATTTCCACTGGTTTGGGTGTTTCTCTAGTAGTAGCGGATATTTTCATTTTTTTATTTTTAACTATTTGGAAATCCTCTTGTGTGACGGCTGTATCCGATATAATGTGGGCATCGGTTTGGAGTTTTGCTGTATCTTCGAGATTTAGTTATTGCTCTGATCCCTGTTGACTGATGTTTAATGCTCACGTTCTCATGGTTACTGTCATCCTTGACAATTACAGGGGGAAACGTCATCCAACTTTATTTTTCCTGGCCAGTTATTATTAAGTACTTTCCCTAATCTGATGAACTCCCGATATTCTTCCTCAAATTTCATATCATCTACCAGCTTTTCCATGTCTATATTCCTATCAGTGATGTTATTTGTTAAGATTAAAAAAAGTCCTTCCAGCCACTCCTCCATAGCGATTCACAACTTAATCACTTTTATTACTATGACAGTTCACCATGAATAATACGCAATACTAATACACGAGTCGCCATATTTCAAAACTTCCTAACTAAAATTAGTCCTTATAAGGACTGGCTTAAAGGGGCGAAGCAAGAATGCTTTTCATCTTCCCCGTTATGTGTAGAGGACAGCGTACGGATAAGGTGTTATTGAACTACATAAGCTCTGATCATGGCAGGAAGGTAACAGCAATAGCCGAGCCTCAGTTAAAACTTCATTGGCCACAGCATTGCCATCCATTACCCACCAAGGATATTAATCACCGTATCTCACGGTCGATCTTACGCAAGACATATATGGCACAAAGGGTGAAGCCTGACGCTTTTTATATTCCCTGTTGTCTGTTTCAGGAGCAGTGATGGGAGAGATTTGTGAGCTATTTTAACTCGCCCTGAGTTGGCAGAAGTGGTTATACGCGTTGAGTGTTACGATGGCTTTCGGTCTTTTATGTTTCCAGTGGTCATTACCGGCATAGTTTCCGGCTTGTTGTATTAGTTGGTTTGGATGCGTAGATGTCCTCATAAAGAATTTTTCTGCTAGGGAGCGTAGTAGTGGAAAGATGTAGGGGATATTTAGGTCCCGGTGGATCTGGGCGTTCCTGTTGAACCACTGGGTGTCCAGTATCATTCGCAGGCACTTGTTCCGTAGTCTTTGTAGCTTGAGGATGTTTGTCTTGGAGGAATGGCTCCAGGCTGGGGAGGCGTATATAACTGTGGGACGGTTCACTGTCTTGTAGGGCAGAATTTTGTTTCTTGAGCTTAGTTTGCTGTGTCTGTTGATCAAGGGGTATAGCTGAGCGATAACTTTATAAGCTTTGGTGCATGTGCTCTTGATGTGGCTGTTGAAGCATAATCGTTTATCGAGAAGTATTCCAAGGTATTTTGCTTCAGTTTTCCAGGAAATTTTTGAACAGGGTGATGTCTCGTTTGGGGGATGCTCGTCTTCTTCTGAAGAGTATCGTTGTGCTTTTCTGGGGGTTTAATTGTAGTCGCCAGTCTGTAAACCATTTTTCTAGATTCAGGATGGTGTCTTGTAGTTTTTTGGTTACGAGATGTAGTTGGCGGGATCTGGCTAGAATAGCCGTGTCATCTGCATAAAGGGCGATGGTGGATGTGAGAGGATTTTGAGGGATGTCTGCCATATAGATGTTGAACAGGATCGGGGATAGCAGTGATCTTTGAGGAATTCCAGCGAGGATTTTTCGTTGGGTTGAGACTATTTCGTTGATTTTGACTTGCATCCTCCTGTTTGAGAGGAATGATTTATTCAGGTGTATCATGTTTAGTGGAAGGTTTGCGATGATAAGTTTGTAGAGGAGGCCTTGGTGCCAGATCTTATCAAAGGCCTTTGAGAAGTTGTCTAGGAAAACGACTCCAGTGTGCTGATTCCAATTAAATCCTGTGGTGATGTATTCTACCAGTTTATGGATCTGTTGGGTGGTGCTGTGATTTTGACGGAAGCCAAATTGTTCTTGTGGAATGATATTTAGTTGGTTGACATGATCTTGGAGTCTGATGAGGATGATTTTCTCAGCTATTTTCTCTAAATTGGATAGCAGGCTGATGGGACGGTAATTATTAGGTAGGTGTGGGTCTTTGCCTGGGTTGTGAATTGGGATGATGTCAGCTATTTTCCATGACTGGGGGAAGTGCTGCCATTTGAGGATGGAGTTTATGTTTTTTGCCAGATGTGCTATGGCGTTGCGTGGTATTGCCTTGATGACTTTGTTAGTGATGCCGTCGGGACCTGGGGCTTTTTTGATCTTGAGATGGTTGATGATGCCGATTATTTCGGTAGGTGAGGTAGGCATTATAGGACATGGATTGTCATCAGGACGGTTTATTGTGAACCTGACTTTAAAATGGATCTTGTATACGTGGTTGATGTTTAGGCTATCATATGCAGGACTGCATTGTTTCTCTAGGTTTCTTGCTATGGCTTCGGCTTTGTCAGCGTCTGTGTATGCAAGGTGCTGTTCTGCTTGGAGAGTAGGGAGGGATTTGCGCTTGTTCCTGAGGTTGTTTAGGAATTTCCATATGGAATGATCTCATGTGGAGATGTGGTGAGCTTGTTGTCCCATTGTTGATTCCTGTGGTTCTGGAGAGCTTCTCGGGCAGATTTGTTTAATCTGTTGAGGGCTGTTTTGTCCTGGGGAGCACGAGTGTTATGATATCTTTTTCTTTGTCTATTTTTCCCCCTTATTTCTTCTGGGAGACGGTTTTGTTTGTGAGTAATCGTGAATACTGTGGCTGCTGTTATGGCTTTATTGATTTGACTTCATTGCGGTGTCTATTTCTTCCTTGGCTTTTATATGGGGAACCAATGTGTTCTGGTAGCACTTTCCTAAGTTTCTCCCAGACAATGGAGGTTTGGGGGTGGGGGAGGTGACTGGTCTTTGTTCCCTAAGTGAAGTAGGATTGGGTCGTGATCTGATGATAATTCGTTCAGTGACTGAATGTTGTACTGGTATTTGATGTTGTGTACGATGTCGATGTCTAGGATGTCGGCTGTGCCAGTTGGGCTGTGATGGCTTGGATCTTTGGGTCCTGTTACGACAGCGTTGTTTAATCCTGTGTAGCTGAAGAGGATACGGCCGTTTTTATTTTGGTTCTGCTGTTCCAGGAGTGATGTTTGGAGTTTAAGTCCCCAGGGCGATGATGGATTCATTTATGCCAAGTACAGCATCCAAGTCAGAAAATAGCAGGGTCTTAGCAGGGGAGTTGTAGGCGGTGTAGATTTTAAGTCTTCCAGTTGAGTTTGTGTGGACTTAGACACTGGTGAGTTCTAGGTTGGAGGTTGGGGGAGGTGAGTATTCCATTGTGCCTGATGCAGTTCCTGATAAATATGGCTGTACCACCACCTCCGTAGTCCAGTCGGTCATTTCTATACAGTGTGTATCCTCTCAGTTTTGGATTGTCTGCAGGTCTTAGTTTGAGTTTCATTAATTAGAACGATGTCAGGGTTGTATCTCTGTGAGAGAATTCTTGAAGCTCCAGTGTCTTGTTTTTTAGGCCATTGGTGTTCCAAGCGGCAAGCTGTAGTGAGTCTGGGAATAATCTAGTTTTGTTCATTAACAAGCATTGATAAGATGGTTTTAGTTTCTTTTAGAAATCTTTTAGTGGAGTTTGGTGAAGGGTTTGACTTACTGAAGTCTTGAAGCATCTTTGCGAAATGAGGTTGTGATGACTGTTGTCATATTTGGAAGAATTTCATCCTGCTGGATATCTTTATATGGGCGGGCTACTTCGGCGTATGTCCTGATTCGACGGTGGCTTTCCAGACTGTTGGTATTTTCCATGTTTTGGGAGCTGGTATTTTGTTGTCTTTTGTTGGGTGTCAAGCAACTGGAGAGCCTTCGACTCTGGTGCCTGTGGACAGGGTTGAGAGATCTGTTTCCTTTTGTTGTCTGTTTTATTCTTAGGGTAGTGACTGCAGCCTCTGTAGTTTGCCTGGTGGGAGCCCCGCAATTCGCGCATTTGGCTGGTGAGGTCCTCGGTTTTGAGCCGGTTGCTGTGGGGTGGTTTTGCCCACATTTGAGGCATTTGTAGTCTGCTCTGCAGAGTTTCTGTGCAGAGCAGACTACAAATGCCTCATTTGTAGTCTGGGAAAATGAACCGGATAATTTCTGCTACCACTCCAAAAGATGATACTGAAACCCATGCTCAAAAAAAGTGAAAAACAGCGGAGACTCAGGTAAACGAGGGGATGAAAGAAGCTGCCCCCAGCACTGACCTCCCCACACCCAACAATGAAAAAGTTCCTCCAATTGTACTACGGGAAAAAGAACGATGGACGGCCCTCAGGCTTATTATGAAAAACCACCAAATTGACTATTCATGGGCAAAAAACGTCGATGACGGAGATAAAATCCAGCCTGCCACAATAGGCGACTACAGACACCTCACAAAAACCATGGATGAGTTAGATATTAAATATCATACTTACTCACTGAAGTCGGAGAAAAACCGAAAAGTTGTACTCAGGGGAGTAACAGAAAACATCTGCACAGATGAAATAACTGAAGACCTCCGCCTCCACGATCTCTCACCTGTCAAGGTCAGCAGAATGTTACGGGCGACAAGAGTCCAATGCCCCTAGTACTTGTAGAGATACCCAATACACACAAGAACATATACAACATAACAACGAGATGTGGTCTGAAAACCACGACTGAACCACTAAGGAAAAGAGCCTCGTCGGGGCAGTACTTCTGACATCTGTGGCACTGCCCCGACGAGGCTCTTTTTCCCGTAGTACAATTGGAGGAACTTTTTCATTGTTGGGTGTGGGGAGGTCAGTGCTGGGGGCAGCTTCTTTCATCCCCTCGTTTACCTGAGTCTCCGCTGTTTTTCACTTTTTTTGAGCATGGGTTTCAGTATCATCTTTTGGAGTGGTAGCAGAAATTATCCGGTTCATTTTCCCTTCTTCCCCTGGTGTTGAGTTGTCCCCTTCTGTGGAGTCCTCTGTCGCTGAATATAGGTTTAGAAACCCTGGCCACTCTACCTCAAATTTCTTCAACAGTTTTTTTATGAGGTCGAGAGCCAGCTTCTTATCCAGAGATCGGACAAAGTCGTCGGCACTTAAACTGTTCATGTTTAAAAGTATTCAAATATGCTTACCCGAGAATTATTTATAATGGCGAAGAGAACGGGCAAAGACCGGAAAATTGCATCAAAAGTCAAAGTCTTACCTTGTATTCCGCTATCAAAGAAGATTCACAAAATATAAAACTCACTAATCACCACTGAAATCAAAAACAATTTTTACAACTGCCATCATTCATAAGGTTTATGAAATTATTATAAAAACAGGTGTATGATTTGCTGAGTAGCTATCTTTCAAAATAAAATTAATATTAAAATTTTTAAAATTATAATATTATTTTATTACTCTTTTTTGCAACTTTTATAGGATTTATTGGATATTTCTCGCTTATTTTCATGATTTGAAGAAATATTTGGTAAAAACTTTGCTTAGCTAACTATAACAATTCACGAATAGCATACTATAGGAATGCTCCATTTACAGTACCAAATTTAGTACATTAATTTAGACAAGGGATGAATGAGGCAAGCCAAAAAACAATAAAAAGTCGAATGCCTATCAACATAATGAAATTTCAGCGAAATGTGATTTTTTTATAAATTCGCGGATAAATTTGAAAAGAAAATCATTCAGACTTGAAAGTTTAACTCTGATTTTAAAGATCAATGTAAAAGTAGGTAAATTTTTATGGGAGAGGTTAACCGGATCGAATATGTTTTTTATTCTAAAATATTCTAGTTTAAAACATCAACAAAATAATTACTTATTTAATCATTTTGATTATTATTCCTCTAAATATCAGAAAATCTCTGATAATACACCCTATTAATACCTAGATAACATTTATTGTAATACTAGCCGATAAAAGTAATAAAAGTCGTTTATTATGGGTGACTTGATTAAGAGGTGATTAATACCCTTGGAGGGTAATGGATGGCAATGCTGTAGCCAATGAAGTTCTAACTGAGACTCGGCTATTGCTGTTACCCTCCTGCCATGATCAGAGCTTTAATTTAATAGCTCAATAACACCTTATCCCTACACTGTCCTCTACAGATAACGGGGAAGATGAAAAGCATTCTTGCTTCGTCCCTTTAAGCCAGTTCTTATAAGGACATTTATTGTGTTTGTTTAATGTTATGGTACAGCATGAAATGTCCGAGTTTCTACTATATTTTGGTGAGGAAATGTAGAATTATAAAAATCAGTTGCTGGATGAAACTTTAAATGGAAGATAGGCGTATCAAGTGTAACAAATACCGCGGAAAACATGTGAAACTGGCACGAGATTAGGGAAAGTACTATGTCTATATAATATAATTTGTTGCCGACGCGAAAAAAAGATTAAAACAGGTAAAAAAAAATACTGCTAAATAGTAACTATAAGATATTATATTCAGTCAGCATTGAATAAAAGTAGCCATAACATTCAATGCTTGAATGGTAGACTACCGCAGGTAGTATCATGAGTTCAAATTCAAAATGGCGAATTGGACATTGAGACAGTTGTACAGATGCTTCCAAGAAGGAAAAAAAAATAGAAAATCGACTAGTCAGTAGAGAGGACAGTTAACGAAAAGAAAAAGCTGGTTCTCCTTAGATATTAAACGGCAGAGTAGGAAATGAATATCAAACGCATAGAAATGTTTGTGAACGTTTACAGAATAGCTCAAGCTAATAATAATAATAATAATAATAATAATAATAATAATAACTGTTTGTGCTGGATTTCTATGCGTGATATGAACTGGCCATTATATAGTATCTATAGGTATCTATACCAATAGATATATACACACATACTGAGTGTCCTGGTAAGATTTATGCTATAAGTTTATTTGGTATTAAGAAAAACTGTGGAACCAAAACCTGGGGAATAACAATTTGAATTCAGATCAGATAAGGAACTGTCAAGATCACATTTTTACTTTTGTATTCGTTGTCTTGTTATATTCTACTGTTGGAATTGTTGCTGGGTTGTTTCGAGTTATGCAAAAGAACTAAAGACGCTAATCTATTAAAATCTGTTAATTGTCTGTGTGTTATCCTCACTGGTTTGTCTGTTTTGGTGATGAAAAACTTGAATCTCAGTTTAGAAACCCCTTAAATAAATACATACGAGGGTGGTCTGAAAAGTTCTCGGCCTAACAGTGAAAAAACAAATTTATAATTTCAAAATTAATTTTATTTTTCAACATAATCTCCCTTAAGACTCATTTATTCCAGCACCATTATCCCGTCCCTGCGGTGGCTCTCTGTAAGATCTGCAAAATACCCCTCTACAGCTGCAATCACCTCTTGATTCGAAGAAAAATGCTGCCCAGCGAGGAAGAGTTTTAGTTGTGGAAGAGACAGAAGTTAGTGGGAGCCAAATCTCTGGAATAGGGGGATGTTCCAACAATTTATAGTGCAGATCCCTTAATTGTTCGGTTGCCAAAACACCTTTGTGGGCGAGTGCATTGTCCTGATGAAAGATGATTTTTACTTCTGCAAACCGAATCTTTTCTCACGAATTTTTTCGTCTAGTCTGGTTAAAAGATCAGAATAATATTCCCCAGTTATTGTTTTACCCTTTTCAAGATAATTAACACACAAAATGCCTTTAGCATCCCAGAACACCGATGCTATGACCTTTCCTGTTGATGGAAAAGACTTCGTCTTGTATGGTACTGAAAAACCGGCTTCTGTCTACTGTTTCCACTTTGTATTCTGGTGTGTAATGGTGAATCCAAGTCTCATCCATAGTAATAAATCGACGCCCAAAATCAGTTTTATTGTTGTTAAAACGCTCCAAGCACGGTTGAGAGATTTTCGTGCGAGTGCGTTTTTGATCTGCTGTGAGCAAGCGCGGCACTCATCTTGCGCAAAGTTTTTTCATTTGCAATTCTTCATGCAAAATATATCCTACACGTTCTTTTGAAATGCCTATAATCTCAGCAATTTCACGCACTTTGACTTGCCGGTCATCCAATACCACATCGTGCACTTGAACAATGATTTCTGGTGTTGTTACACTTTCTGGACGTCCTTCACGTGGATCATCTTCCAGGCTGGTACGGCCACGTTTAAACTCGGCAGCCCATTTCTTAATTGGCGAAAACGAAGGAGAAGAGTCTTCATAAACTTCGAATGAATTTCTTTTGGCGTTAAACCTTCTTTTACAAAGAATTTTCTATACTCACTTTTATCCATTTCAAGGAATACAGACAACACTTTGGGGGGGAAAAATCTTCCCGATAGTGTCGCCATCTATGGTCGAGGCCGAGAACTTTTTCAGACCACTCTCGTAGGAGCCTTCGTAGCTCAGAAGTAAGTGGTAATCACTTCCTGTATACTCTTGCGTCGTAAAGATATCGCTATTAACTATAGCATATTCAATAAGGCTTTTAAAATAAAAGCACTTCTGTCTTCTCTCCATATATGTAGATAGTATGTTAACTACAGTTTGGTTAGCTTCCAACGTGAACAACGAGGTACATAATGTGAATGTGAGAATTGGGCATGCGGTCCTGAGTCCCAGTAGATTCCCTACATATTTTGAAGACTATGTGGTGTTCTCAGCTTGTTTTCTAGCTAACTTTGTGAGAGCCTTTTAAAAATTATCTTTTATTGTTATGTTATTATTTTAATTGCTTACTTTTATATCACCTTCAACAAGTTACTTATATATATATATAAAACGTTACTGCTGTAATTTATAGGGAGAATGTAATTATTATTATAATAGGTGTGTAATTTCTAAATAGTTTTTTAAATAAATCCATTAATTAAATTGTTTTAAAATAATATATTGTAATATTACTTTTTTATGATTTTTAGTTTATATGCATGATTTGTAAAATTATTTAACGAAATTAACTCTTCTAAACTTACGTATTAACATTTTATAGCAATACACAATTTATCATACCAAACGGCTTTTGTTTCGCATTATTATTATTACATAAATAAATAATAAAAGATAACAAGAAAACTCCTAGACTTCAGACGACCTACGTTCACACATCGACAAAGACGGGCGCTACATTCCAATCTCCTGCCATAATACTGTGATAATAATTCCACTTTAGAATTAGCAGCCAAGTCCAAATCGAAATGATTTAAAAAAAAAAAACACATAAAACAAAGTCCTCCCTTAAACGCGAAAGAGACCTTTAGAGGTCTCTGGGTCAAGTAATTATAGAGTCAGTCAGGACCTCTCAGTCTTAAAGGCCTGAGACGTCACAAGTGTTCACTTGCTGTTGGTAATAACCCAAACAAGAGCAAAAAAGTAATGGCGTCTCAGGCCTCTAAGACTGAGAGGTCCTGACTTACTCATATTGTTGGTTTTACTTCCAAAGCATCATAGTCGAGTTCTGAGCACAGTTGGAGAGGACCAGAAGACGATCGTGTCCAAGCTATTCAGGATACTTCATTATTTCTCTCTATCGAAAGAATAGAATGAACATGCAATCAGCTGTTCTTTGTATTTTGGGAGATAATCTACCTTGGTCGTCAATGCAGGAAAATAATGATGTCAGGAGGTCCACGTTATCTTTGCATAATGTTAAGATAGTACCATCCCAATATGTTTGTGAAAAGGAAAGTTAAATCCTATTAGCTTTGATTACGTTGAACAAAAGGCAAATTTTATCGATGTTCCTTTCGAAATGTTTATTGCAGTTATTGCATCTCTTTTTATGAGATTATATACACAAATACTTTCATTTACAAGTTATATATGATTCATGTCCTCTACAGGTCGTATCGATCAATTCATTTTGATTTCTCATTGTTGAGCAGTTCGGCTTGAACTGCTCAGCAATGAGAAAAAAACAACAAAGGGAGAGCACTCTTTCTTTTCAGGCACCTCTACAGACAGTTATTTATTTATTCGTATGATGATATAAGGCCATGAGGCCACTTTTACGAGGAAGTACCGCACCATCTCATTCCCCCCAAATTTTATCCGAGCTCAGGACCTGCATAGCTGACGAATCAGGCCTATTCAGGCTTGGTCATAAGTATTCCTGACTGTAACCCGTGTGTTCACGGGGCCGGTTTGCCTGCTTGCGGGATGAAAAACCCCAGATAAACTGGGGAAAAAACCCCGCTGTCCACGCCTAAGACGGGCGAACTTGGCTATGCCTGACAAAAATCCTTCAGCTACTCACGCCGGCGACGAGAATCGAACCCAGGACACTCCTTCCTCAGGCATATGGTTGCGAAGTGCATAGCCAAATCCGTTATCCAAGCGGTCAGCCTAGATGACGAATAGTAAAAAATAACTCATTAGAAAATAAATGAATCGATTTCGCATAAAAGCTATCGCTGTGTTAACTGTTAACTTTAATGGCGAGATGTACGTCAATCCCTTGGATTTTTATCCCTTCATTGCTAGATTGTGATTATGAGAAATTTTTGAGCGCCTGGCTCGCCCGAATGAGGGCTGTGTAGAATCGTTTGAAGCGATGATCAGAGCTGCCTTCAGGCGTTTGTGTCTCCATCTGTCGTTTTCATCATAATTTGATGCATCACGAATGAGTTGGTTGGGATGGAGTGATGCCTGGGCGAAGTACTTGGCAGCAGTCTGGTTGAGATATGAAGGTATGTCTGGCATGTTTCCGTCTTGGTGGAGGAGAGCATTCCTAACAAACCACGGGGCGTCGAAGATCATTCGGAGGCATTTATTTTGTAGTACCTGTAGTCTTTTGATGTTGCTGGGGGAGGTGTGGCTCTATGCCGGCGATCAGTACGTTAGTATGGGTCTGATGATTGTTTTGCATATTGTTAGTTTGTTTTCTGTACTGATTTTGCTTCTTCGGTTGAGTAGCGGGTAGAGTTGAGCTATTGCTGAGTTTGCTTTGTTGCAAGCATATGAGATGTGGGGGTTGAAGCTGAGTAGGTTATCCAGTTTGATTCCCGGGTATTTTACTTCTTTTTGCCACGGGATATCAGTATTGAACATCGTGAGTGTGGTGGGTTGCTTTCCACAATGAGTTATCTTCGGTGTTTAAGGAGCTTAGCTTCTTCTCCCACAGCTGGTTCTTGTGATCTTCGATCGCATATCGGACTAGGTTTGTTGCCCTGTTTAGCTCTTGTCTATCCTGGGGGGGGGGGGGTATTGTTGTATGGCAACGGCGTCGGATCCTGTTTTTGCTGCGGATGAGCTTTAGAATCTCTTCTGGGAGCAGGTTGGCTTGAGCTGGAGCTGTAACGGTAGAAGCTGCTGCTAGGCCAGCTTGGATTGTGCTTTCCAGTTTTCTGATAGCTGTATCTATTTCGTTAGGTGAGGAGATGGTTAGAACGGATCCTGTGAGGTTGCAGAGAGTAGCGTTCAGCTTTTCGAAATTTGTGGAGGACCTCCTGGGGATGATTTCTGTTTCCCCGCCTAGGCTTAGTAGTACCGGATTGTGGTCAGAGCTAAGATCATTGACTACCTGTAATTAGAATTGGTGCGAGGTGTTCCTAAAAATGGCTATATCCAGCACATCAGGTCCTCTCAGGGGTCCGCGTAGTGTGTTGGTTTGGCGGGACCTGCTATGATGATGTTTCTTGTCATAGCAAATGTGAGTAGGCTCTTCCCGTTGTTGTTGGAGTTCCTACTGTTCCATGCGGGATGTTTTGTGTTTAGGTCTCCGACCACAATTGTTGCTTCGTTTGTGTCGAGGAGCTAGGAGAGATCCGAGGCTAGTAGTGGTTTGCCTGGAGGGTTGTAAACTGAATATAGCTTTATGTTACCTGCATTGTTGGCGTGTATCTCAATTCCAGTTTCTTCCAGGTTTGTAGTCGTTGTCTTCTTGATCTTGTTGTATCTTATGTCTTTTTTGACAAAGATAGCCGTTCCACCTCCTCTGGCATTGAGTCTGTCATTCCTAAGTAGTGCGTGGTTCCTTAGTTTGGGTTTGTCGCAGGACCGAAGGTGCGTCTCGTTCATTAAGAGGATGTCTATTCTATGTCTTGCTGTAAATTCTTGTAGTTCCAGGAGTTTATTGCTTAGGCCGTTGGCATTCCAAAATGCGATCTAAATGAAGTTGTTCGAACCATGCGTATTACATTGCTTATCATTGTGAAGATGACTTGAGTGTTTTTTAAGAACTTGTTTGTATCACTCTGATTGGGGTTGGTCTTGCTGAAAGCTGTTAGCATCTCCCCTATGGTGGCAGCTAGGATAGCAGCTGTGTTTTGACTGTTGGGCATAGGTTCTGCTGATTTAGCCTATGAGGTAACTGCTGCAGCATATGAGCTGTGTGATGTTCGCTGATGGATTCCTTCTTCGAGGGGTATTGCACGTTTTTGAGCTGGTAGAGTGCCTGCTTTTCGGTTTCTTGTCAGGTTATCTGGGTGGAGGGTGCAGCCTCTATAGTTGGCTGGGTGTGAGCCGCCGTAGTTTGCACATGTGGCTGGAGTTGTGTGTGGTTTGGAGCATGTGTGAGTAGGGTGACTGTCCCCGCACTTCACACATTTGTACTCCGCTCTGCACAGTTTCTGTGCGTGCCCATATCTCTAGTAGCGACGGCATTGTCCTGCTGTTGCTTTCTTTCTAAGTGGGTCTGTTTTAATCCTGAGGTTGCAAACTGTTTTGAGATCGTAAATCTCTCGTTGCTCCTTACTAATTTCCACTAGACCCGAGAACCAGCGGCATGGGACGTTTGTCTGCCCGGTACATTCTTGATATTTTTATGGGCTCCAGTCCTTGAGATCTAAGGTCGATGGCATTTCTTCGGACGTGATTTCGTCTACCAGTCCTCTGATGACAACTTTTAGGTTTTTTTCGCTTTTCAGTTCGAAAGTGTGGTGTGGGGTCTTTAGCTTGTCCATTAACTTTGTTAGCCGACGGTAGTCTGATGTCCCTTCGGGCTGGATACGGTCTCCTTCATCGGAGTTTTTGGCTGTTTTGAATTTAATCTAGGAGTTTCTCAAGGCCTCCGAGATTGTTGACCATTGTTTTTTGTCTCTTAAGATTACAGGTGAGACTCGTTCTTTGATTTGTGCCGCTGTATCCATTGGCCGGTGTTCCGATTCTTCGGGTGTGTCTCTTTTTTCTGCTCACCGTTTGGTAGTCGTCCGGTTCTTCCGGGATCTGGGTATCTGTGGCTGGGTTGTTGTCTCTTGTATCATCTTGAGAAGTGCTGGGGAGAGGTTCTGAAGATTGATAGTCCTCAGATTCGACTTCGGCGATTTGATGGATCTCTACTTTACCCGGCCATTTTGTATGTAGCAGGTTTCCTACATGTCGGAAAACTGCAAGCAGCTGCTTAAAGTCCAGTTCATCGTACGGACTGTTCATGATGATTAAGCCTAGTCTGTAGTTTGCTGTACAATCTTCAGAATCACTATACTCTGCGATCACCTGTCTCAATCTTTACCTTACCTATTTACCTGAAATTTCGGCATCTGCAATATATATTTCTTAATACTTATATTAATAAAATGTTCTCAAATAACTCTGGTTAAAATAACTCCTAAAAGAAAGATTCAATTATCCTTATCAAGAAAGAACAACCTTTTATTATACTTTATCACGTACTCCTTTGTTCCAGATTTTAGTTATAAATTCCACCAATGGGAATCTATCAAAAGCTATTGCTCCTTATAGTCCTTATAAGGACTGGCTTAAAGGGGCGAAGCAAGAATGCTTTTCATTTTCCCCGTTATCTGTAGAAGACAGTGTAGGGATAAGGTGTTATTGAGCTATTAAAGCCCTAATCATGGCAGGAGGGTAACAGCAATAGCCGAGCCTTAGTTAGAACTTCATTGGCTACAGCATTGCCATCCATTTACCCTCCAAGGGTTCATCTCCTCTCCAAAAACAAAAGCTATTGCTTTTATTGCGCTATTAAAGTTCTGATCATGGCAGGAGGGTAACAGCAATAGCCGAGCCTCAGTTAGAACTTCAATGGCTACAGCATTGCCATCCATTACCCTCCAAGGGTATTGGATTATTGATTTATTAAGGCTCTGATCATAGCAAGAGGGTAACAGCAATCGCTGAGCCTCAGTTAGAACTTCATTGGCTACAGCATTGCCATCCATTACCCTTCCTAGGTACCAATTTTAGTCGCTTCGTACGACGAATACCACCAATGTAGCTAATGAGTATCTGCATTGGTGCTATTCCCATCCCGGCAACCACACGGGGATGATGGATTATTGATTGACAATTGACATTTATGTCTTTAGGGGTGAAGCAAGATGCTTTTCATATTCCTCGCTATCTGTTGTGGTTACAGTGAAGGTAAAATTTATGAGCAGATTGCTCGCCCTGAATGGGCATGGAGATTATGCATCACTAAAGGAGGCTAATATAGTTTTTGGTCTTCTATATTTGAATATGTCCGTTGGATTGTATGCTGCAGCTTGCTGAACCAAATCGTTGGGATGTGTGGACGTCTTTAGGAAAAACTTGGATGCTAAGGATTGTAGAAAAGAGAAAATATAGGGAATATTTGTGTCTCTGTGGAGTTGATTGTTTCTAACATACCACAGGGCGTTCAGAATCATTCTCAAGCACTTATTCTGCACTCGCTGTATTTTGATAATGTTAGCATTAGAGGTGTGGCTCCAGGCCGGAGAGGCATAGGTGATTATAGGACGAATCGTCATCTGGTATAGTTGCAATTTAATTCTGTTGCTGAGCTTGTTATTTCTATTAATTAGCGGATAGATCTGAGCTATGGCTTTAGATGCCTTTGTGCACGCAGATTTGATGTGTTGGTTGAAAGATAACTTTTTGTCGAGAATTACACCCAGGTAATTTGTTTCTGTCTGTCAGGGAATTTTAGTATTGAATAGTAACACATCTCCTGCAGGAGACATTGGCCTTTTTGAGAAAAGAACGGCTGAGCTTTTCTGGGGGTTGACTTCCAATCTCCACTTGGAGAACCAACCCTCCAGCTTTAGAAGGTTTTCTCGAAGCTTTCTGGTAATGAAATGGGGTCTGAGAGATCTGGTTAGTATTGCCGTATCGTCCGCATACAGGGCCAAAATGGAAGTCATCGGATTGTGCGGGATGTCTGACATGTATATAGAGAACAGCAATGGAGCCAGTAGAGATCCCTGCGGCACTCCAGCAAAGATGTGGCGCTGGGAGGATGTAGAACCGTTGATTTTTACTTGCATTGATCTATTCTGAAGATATGAATGGATTAAGTGAACCATTTTTAGTGAGGTACCGGCTGAGATAAGTTTGTGCAGGAGTCCAAAATGCCAGATTTTGTCAAATGCTTTGGATAAGTCTAGGAAAACAGCGCCTGTGCACTGGTGCCAGTTGTAGCTGGTGGTGATGTATTCGACAATTCTGTGGATTTGCTGGGTAGTACTACGGTGTTGCCTGAAACCAAACTGTTCTTTAGGGAGGATGTTTAGGTCATTTACTGAGGTTTGGAGTCGTGAGAGGATGACCTTTTCTGCAACCTTACCCAGATTTGAGATAAGACTGATTGGACGATAATTTTGCGGTAGGTGTGGGTCTTTGCCTGGCTTATGTTTAGGAATTACGTCAGCCAGTTTCCAGGTGGAAAGAAAATAGTGAAATCTTAAAATTGCATTTATTATACTGGTCAGGTGCACTACTGCTTTTCGGGGCAGAAGTTTAATCACCCGATTAGTAATGCCGTCTGGCCCAGGAGCTTTTTTGTTCTTTAATTTTTTAATAATGTCATATAACTCAGCAGGTGATGTTGGTGCAATATGGTCAGTGCTGGAGATAGGAAGTTTGAGTGAGTGTCTGACCTTGCTCTGAATCTTATATATGTGGTCAAAGTCAAAGTTTCCATACGAAGGCCTGCATTGCTCCTCTAAGTTGTGTTCTATAACTTCTGCTTTGTCTACATCTGTGTGAGCAAGGCCCTGATCAGAGAATATTGGGGGAAGGGATCTGTCTTTGTTTTTGATATTTTTCAGTAGTCTCCAGATGGAGTGATCAGTAGGAGAAATGGAGGATAACTTTTCATCCCATACTTGGTCTCTATGGGCTCTGAGTGCATCTCTTACTGCTCCATTTAATCTGTTTAGATTTATTTAATCTTGTGGTGCACACGTGTTACGGTATCTTTTCCTAGCTCTGTTTTTGTCTCTGATCAAGTTCATGATGTCTTCAGGCAAACAATCTGGCTTGCGGGCAGATTTGTAGGAGGAAGCTACCTTTATAGCAGAATTAATTTGTTTTGTGAGATTTGTAACTGCAGTTTCTACTTCTTCTTTTGTGCGTATGTGAGGAACAGGTCCAATATAATCCTTCAGTGCTGCTGACAGTCTTTCCCATGCAATTTAGGAGTGAGAAGGAGGACATAGGTATTCTTGATTTCCCAGTTGTAGTAGAATTGGATTGTGATCGGATGATAGTTCATCCATAGATATGATGCTGAATTGAATTCGGTGGGGCCTGCCACAACAGCGTTGCTTGATCCTAAGTAATTGTAAAGGATGCAACCATTCTTGTTTGTGGTTGTACAATTCCACGCAGGATGCTTGGAATTCAGATCCCCAGCAATAATGTTGGGCTCTCTGGTGCATAAGATGGCATTTAGATCAGAGTGAAGTAGTGATTTTTGGGGTGTAAGCTGAGTAGATTTTCAGTTTGCCAATGGAGCTGGTGACTACTTCAACTCCTGTGATCTCAAAGTTAGTGGTTGAAGGAATGCTCACAGAGTGGTGCTTAATGTGGTTTTTTATAAAGATGGCAGTGCCGCCGCCTCTGTAGAGTAGTCTGTCATTTCTGTATAGGTGATAGCCCCTTATTGTAGGATTGTCTGAGGGTTTTAAATGAGTTTCACTGATTAAAATAACACCTGGTTGATACCTAGATGTGAAGTATCGGAGTTCCAGAATTTTGTTTTTAAGGCCATTTGCGTTCCACGCAACTATCTGAAGAGATGCTGGAATGAGTTTGTTACTATTCATTTATGAGAGCTGTGAGGATGACCTGTGTTTCACGAAGAAATCTTTTAGTGGAGGTTTCAGTAAGGTTTGATAGGCTGAAATTTTGTAGCATGTTTGCTAGTGAGGCCGTAATAACAGCTGTTAGGTTTTTAGGTGCTGTTGGTTAATTTTGTTCTGGATTTGGTCTAGTTGTACGGGTCACATCAGCATAGCTTCTTGTTTGCTTTCGGGTGTCTCTATTATTGGAGGTCTCCGACTGTGGCCGCTGAGTCTCCGGTTTTGATGTCTGGGCCTCTGGTGTTCTTGTGCTGAAGGAGGAGGGCTGATTGATTGCCTCCATCCGTCTGTTCTTTGGGTGCTGAGTACATCCTTTGTAGTTCGCGGGATGAGGGCCACTGCAGTTGGCACATTTGGCCGAGGTAGTCCTCGGCTTTGTACAGGTATTGGTTGGGTGACTGTCTCCACATTTTAAACATCTATATTCCGCTCTGCATAGATTCTGGGCATGGCCAAACTTCTGGCACCTGTGGCACTGCCCAGAAGATGATCTTTTACGGAGTGGTTCCGGTGTGACGATGAGACCACAGACTGTTTTTAAGTTGTAAATATCCTTGTATATTTTATGAATCTCAACAAGGACCAATGGCATGGGAGTCCTGTCAGCTTTGTACATTCTGCTCACTTTGACTGGGGGTAGATCCTGAGAATTTAGGTCAGCAGCTATTTCTGCTGTGTCAATGTCTTCACAGACACCACGAAGGACTACTTTTAAGTTTTTTTCAGAGCTGAGCGCAAAGGTATGATACTGGATGGCTCTGTCGTCCAGTTCCTTGGTCAACCTTCTGTAGTCTGTCACTGTTGCTGGCTGAATCTTTATGCCTTCATCCATGTTTTTGGCCTTAATGAAGCCAATATGCAAATTGGACATTGTCGATCTTAAAGCTGCCCACTTATGCTTTTCTCTAAGGATGATCGGAGGCACCTTTTCTTTGGAAGAAATAGCGGCGTCCGAACCCCGAGAATCCTCTTCCATTTCAGTATTGTCATTGTGCGGTTCATGTTGTTCTTCGCTTTTTGCGTGCGCGCACTTCTACAAAGTCTGAAGAAGTAGAAGGCGCCGATTCTAAATGATCTTCAACGGCAACGCCTGAGACACATTCGGGGGGAAACGTGTCATACAATTTCACTTTTCCCGGCCAATTATCACTCAGCAGCTTTCCCAGTCTGAGGAATTCCTTATATACTTCCTCGAATTTGGTTTCATACACAAGTTTAGCCATTTCAAGACACAGATGGAGAAAGAGTAGAGATTTCTCAGGTGTCCCGAGCAGGTAAAGATAATCCTGTGGACTTTGGAGGGTCCACTAGCAAATTCCGTAGAAATTCTTAGGTGTCTACCAGCAATAAAATGTCACTAGAAATAAACAAAGGCGATACTAGCGGCTGTAGGCCTAGAGAATCGCCCTTGTAATTACAAATGACTTACCTGGATAAAGCACTATGGAAAATATAAGCATAAATATAAATCGCTAAAAACATATCAAACCAATTCATAATTCATCATCAATAATACACGACACTAAAAACTAACACACGATCCACCATTTTCATTCCATCATAAACAAAAAGAAGAGGAACGTTATTTCCTTTGGATTATTGATATATTGATATTTATTGATCCTTATCCTTATAAGGACTTGCTTAAAGGGGCGAAGCAAGAATGCTTTTCATCTTCCCCGTTATCTGTAGAGGACAGTGTATGGATAAGGTGTTATTGAGCAATTAAAGCTCTGATCATGGCAGGAGAGTAACAGCAATAGCCGAGCCTCAGTTAGAATTTCATTGGCTACAGCAATGCCATCCATTACCCTCCAAGGATATTGGACTGAATGAATCAATCACCGCATCTCACGGTCGATTGACCCCCGATATTTATTGATATTTCTCATACAAGTTATTTATTTAATAGAATGATAATTATTAAATGGTGTTGCAAAAAAATAACATAAATCTTAAAATTACTAAAATAAAACTGAGATCCTTATTGAATATTTAATAATATTACATTTTCCAATAAATTATAGAGTAAGTTTTAATTTTTCGAAATTAAACTATGTATGTTTGTTCTTAGTTCCGCATTGAAATGGAAGGATATTTTTTAATTCATTACTTGTACAATAACTTTTAATGTTATTTTTGCGTGAAACATTCTTAATACTTGGAAAACATTAAGTCTTTCGAAACACATGAATTACGGGTTACTTATATTTTTATTTTTATTTATTTATTTATTTTTTTTAAAGTATAAGCAAACAACAAGAATGCTGATATACACATGGTCCAATCAGTAATCAGGGGGAGTAACAGAGATTCCGATTACCATAATCGGAATCTGTCTAGACGGGTTGGTTGATTTCACTTCCATTAGCAGGAAGTGAAATTAACAATTATTTTTCCATTAGCAGGAAGTGAAATTAACAATTATTTTTCCATTAGCAGGAAGTGAAATTAACAATTATTTTATTGTTAACAATAAAATAATTCAATAATAATAAGGAAATTTTTATTCATTAATGTTTTGTATTTCGTCACTTAACATTAAAACTTGAGTTTTTTTCTTGGTTTTATTCGTTGACTAGATATTAATAAATGATATACACAGATTGCCAGCAAGTTTCACCAGCTATTCTGTCTGGCTTTATTGAGCTCGTTGTATAGTTTTTAGCGAAATGAAATTCTGGTAAGGTGAATGAATTGATTAAGCCTTTCCAGATGTCTTTCAGAATCATTCCTTGATTTCTATTTAGATTTTCTCTAGAACGGAGTACAACTGAGGCTTCTTTGAAGTCAAATTAAATTACATAGGCCAAACATCAAGAAGCCTGGAAATTCGAAAAAAAAAAAAAAAAAAGAACATATAAGGACGTGAACAACAACAGAACAGACATTTCAGGATTAGCCCATCATTACTCGATCTCTAACCATACCATCGATTGGGATAACAGCTCCATGTATATAGAAGAATATTTTTGATGCAGAAACTTCAAAGAAGCCGAGGTTGTACTCCGTTCTAGAGAAAATCTAAATAGAAATCAAGGAATGATTGTTAAAGAAATTATTGTTAAATTTTATTGTTAAAAATAAAATAATTAAATAATTATAAAGAAATTGTTATTGTTAATAATTTTATTGTTAATTTCACTTCCATTGCAGGAAGTGAAATTAACAATTATTTTATTGTTAACAATGAAATAATTAAATAAAATTGAATTAACTTTTGGTACTAATAAACTGGTAGAAATATTGGAGGCTGTATTGCGTGTATTATTATTTGGAATTGTGAACCTTTTCTTTCTTTTTATTTTATTTTCCTCCTAACACACTAGAGTTTACGGAGAGAGAAAAAAAAAAAAAAAAAGGAAATTAATAGCTGATCTCCATCTATGAAGCATCAGGTCAACAACCGGGATTATGAAGTCTCTCATGGCAACGCATCGTCAATACTAAGTTCAGATGTGACCGGGCGAGCTTCTTTTTCCTGACTCCTGAGGGTGCAGTTTGAATAAATGAGTGCTTTAATGGGGCCACTCGCTTATGAGAGACACCGCTCTGCATAGTTGCCCGTTCTTCAGAGAACGTATCGGATGCATGGGGAAGGAAAAAAGGGGGAGGGAAACAAACTGACAACGCGACAGAGCAGGCCAACTACATCTCTCAGCAAGTCCGGTTAAACCCGCGCTGTTGACCGACTCTTGGGTGCATCGGCCCCGCGTATGAAGTTTCTCTCTTTTCTTTTTTCTTCTTTTTTTCTTTTTTCTTTTATTTTTTAATCGTTCACACACCTCGGTAGGTATTACGCTAATAATACACTTCTTAGAGTTCTAATTGCACCGAAGTTTTTATGACGAATGCACTATATCTTTCTTTTAGTCATTATTGTAACGTGAAAACAGATGTAGTCAGAGCCAATTAGTATTTAAAACTTCCACCTATAATCACAGAGAAATAAATGAAAGGGTTTTTTGTTTTTAATGATTACCATTGGTTTAAATCACCGTGTAAAAAAAATAATAAATAATAATAAAAATAACAATGGAAAACACATCACGCAATGGTTGCATGAAAATGGCATCATAAATTAGGGAGTGGACCGTGCAAAATGGCTCGCGCGGGGAAACAGATCATTAAGATGATGCATTTCCACGAGATATGAAAATAACTTTATTTTCGAGTGAAAGAAATGGGGGGGGGAAAATTCACTTACAGTACCCTTCCAAAAGTTTTGTAAACCCTGATTCTGTTAGCTGATAAAAACAAGAATCGCAAAACAGCGCCATAATAAAAAAGAACGAAATAAAAGAATAAAGAAAAACAAAATAATACAATAAACAACAGCGTAATAATAATATATATATATAATATATATATATATATATATATATATATTTTTTTTTTTTTTTTTTTTAAATAGGAAAGAATCCCATCCCGCTACAAAGGTTGTCTAAGAACTATTATTACAGTTACAGATTTGAATATATTTCCTGGATGATGTTTAGCGTAATTACAGATGGTTTTCAATTATTTTCTAAATTTAAAATAATCTTTATTAAATTGTGTTATGTTACGATTGTGAACCAATGGTCCTTCTGGTACAAAACTGTTAATATTCGTTCTAAACTTGAGAGGCACCTCGATTTTCATCACATGGATTTTTCTGAAAAGTTTTGAGCTCTCACAGTGTCCAAATACGTTGGGAAAATAAGAAGAAGAAAAAAAACACTGGCCACAACCACGTAAAAATCGCTTGCAGTGCAAAATTTCCAGGATCACCTTGTAAAGAAAGTCGTTGAACTCTCTGTCATCTTCGTATGCTTGTGATGTCATCGAAAAAGACATAAAGATGGGTTCTCAGGCGAAAATTATCAATGCCGAAATAAGATGGGTGTAAACAGTTATAAGGCATGTAAATCTAACTAAAGATCAAACACATCAGAGTAATAAAAAATATCATTTTAACATAAATGTGTAGCTACCAAATTGCATTTTATCATTTTGACAGTAAAATGAACCCGAATATCCATAAGATCACCGTGGGTGTTCTCACGCAAGCAAAAAACTTGTCTCCTCTTGCTGCAAGCAATTCTATCGGAAGATGTTTATAATTGACTCACAATCGTGCGATCTTTGCTTAATTAACATTTACTTGTGAGTTACGCATACTCAGAATTCAAGTTTGTCATGTTTAATTTACTACTGATCTGGAGCTATGCCCATCAGAAAGATTAATTATTCTTCGCATTTAACTACGTAGCGATTTGATGCATATCGGATTGTTGTGAGTGTACTTATGGTATAGATGCAGAATTAACCGAACAAAATGCAATCCATATAATGAGATGGATTATTTTCCAAGGTCGTTATTTGTTATAAATATTATAAAAAAACATCAACAATCAAAATTATGTAACGTTTGCTTAAAAATCAAATATTTCGAACAGAAACAAAACTAAAAACTGATTTAAACAAATATATAACACAATGGAATCTGCTCAGGTGGAAACCTGTCATCTTATGAATTACAAAACAAAAACAATTATACGGTTTAAAATAAAAAAAAAATCTCTCAGACTCTGTCGTGAACACATTATCGTTTCGACAAAACTTAAGTCTATGCAATAAGGCTTCGCAGAGTTCAAACCTAAAGGGCCTTCTGTGAATTTATTTTTTATGCTAAACATTAGAGGTTAACATAAAGAATGTAACTTCGGTGCCGAATAATTCCTCTCTCAAAAGAACTGACAGTTTGTCCAAAATACGAAAAGTGACAGTTACACTGGACCCACTAGTTTATGTGGAGTGGGTAAGAAACTTGTAAGTTTGTTATTGGGTTCAAAAAAGTAGAAGAAAGAATAAAGTAACTGCTTCAAAATCTTGACGAATCGTTCTGAAATACGAGAGCAAGTCTCTTGTGATTCTTACGACTCGCAATCTGAAGAAAGTTGTGGTGCTCACCAACTGTTTGAATTAGTGAGCACCAAAACTACATTCATTATGGTTAATCACATATGTCAGGTTAGAGTGAATATGGTATCAACGCAGAACATGGGATCCTTTGGAAAGACACGAAATTTGTTCAAGAAATCCTTTTATTTATGAACTGCAAGGTTCTCTTGTTTCGGCCTAATTTGAATTAGAATGGTAGAAAGATTGGTAAGTAGTTGCAATTCAGTTTCACATTTTAAGTTTAGTTCTGTCAAGTTTCCACATCAACAGATTCATTTCTGTCATAGTTGTCATTCCTGTGTTAATTGCGTATGTTCTTTTAGTCTGTTTGCCTGTTTTTTTTAGGATGAAAAAACGGTAGGTTTTCCTGTAGGATCAGTAAGGAAATTTGTTTTTTGTGAGCATAGGAAGAGTGAAACGAATCCAACAAGTGAGTACATATTTTGCGAAATGCTTCTATAAACTGTGTCGTCCACCAACTGTTTAAAATCATGAGGGCCTTGATTTAAAAAAGAAGCCAATCAAAGGGTCTACTTCTGTGATGATTGATTTCCACCTGAGGTTGCCACAACAGAGGATGGTTGTTTAGATTGCGTCAAAGTAAATAAGATTACGGCCAAGGTCTGTTATGTCTGTGAACTTCATGCGTTCGTTCTCCAGGCAGTTTGGAAAATTACCACCTTCGCATGTGACAGACTAACTCAACTTCAGTTTAAAAAAGTCTAGTCATAGTGTTAACAGTCTGAAAAAAAATATATTCAAAAAATTAGATTGAGTAATTAACAAGCCAAAATAAATGTTCTAAAAATTAAGTAATTAACAATCTGTCATTTATTTTTATAATGTTTATTTATTTTTTATTTTAAAAAAGTTTACTTTTGTATTTATTTATATAGTCTAAAATAGATAAATAAATATCCTAAAATTAATAAAGTCTAAAAGTGTAAATAAAAATAAATATTCAACACATTAATAAATGAATTAAGTCTAAAATTTATTTATTTTTAGGATATGTATTTGTTTATTAAGTCTTAAAGGCAAAATCTTATCTTAAAGGCAAAATCTCAAAATGTTTATCTTAAAGGCAAAATCTACAGGACAGTAGTGAGACCAGCTATGACGTATGCTATGGAAACTGTGGCCCTGAGGAAAAATGACATCAGCAGGATGGAGGTAGCGGAGATGAGAATGCTTAGGTGGATGTGTGGTGTGACCAGAAAGGATTGTCTAAGAAATGATTATGTAAGGGGAACGGTGAAAGTTACGAACTTAGGAGCAAAGATACAGGAGGCAAGGTTGAGATGGTTTGGTCATGTGATGAGGAGGGAGGAAGAGTATGTGGGAAGAAAGGTCATGCAGATGAATGTGCAGGGGAATAGGAAGCGCGGACGGCCAAAGAAGAGATGGAGGGAGATGGTGGAGGAGGACTTGAGGATGAAGAACTTGGATGTGGCTACAGCCCAAGACAGGAGGTTGTGGAGGAAACTCGCTACAAACAGCGACCCTACTTAAGTGGGAAAAGCTGCAGAAGAAGAAGTATTTGTTTATTAAGTATTTGTTTTAGAATATTTATTTGTTTATTAAATATTCATTTTAGAATATTTATTTATTTTAGATTATTGATTGATTTATATAATCTAAAAATAAATAAATGATCAGTCAGGAAATAAATAAATAGAAATTGGAATGGCAGCACCCCTGGTGACAGTACATATTTTTAAATACTGTATCAAGTATTTATACTTGATACAGTATAAATATGTATTTAAAAATGTGATTCACTTTGCACTGACAGTATTCGTTAGCTGCCCGAATAGGGTTTCTTCAACTCTGCAAAAGGCAGATTTATCTAATACACTTACAGTTCAGAGCGTTGCTTCGTCTCATCCACAATATGTAAGTTGATTCTACTTAATTTATTTTTCAGCGTGGTTTCTACAATACGATAATCAAAGAACTTCTTTACATAATTTTACGGCTGGGAATTGTCTGTAGAAAAGAAAAATATCGATTGCGTTGTTTGTCTAGCATAGACATAAAGCGACGAAGAATGTTTTGATGTACTTTTTCATCGCCTGTCTCTTCAAGAAAATCTGTTTCCTGTTTCCGTGAGAGTACGCGCCATACATCAAAAGTATATATATTATAATAATGGCCGTTATCGGCTATGATATGAGCGTTTACGAACAGCAAAACCATATCTCTATTTAAATATCAAATACAGTTCTCATTCCAAAAGTGTTGACGGTCAGCTTAAAATATTTTATGGCATGATATCTGTAGCCATAAGATTTGCTATTGAAAAAATATTATTTATAAATAATTATATTATATATAAAATAAAGTAAAAATATATATTAAATAATATATTTTTTTTAAATTTTTAATTCTTAAAATTTTCTTTAAAAATTATCAGTTTAACAAATACTCCTTTTATTTATTAATATACATTTTATATATATAATACTCGATAGAGGTAACAGATATCGGTTGATATCAACCATCGGTTGATATCTGTTGATGTTGATATCTGTTACCTCTGTTGATATCTGTTACATTTATTGTTGATTTATCGTTGATGTTGCATTTATCGTTGATGTTGATGAACAATTCGGCTTTAGGAAATATCACTCCACAACGCTACAAATTTACAGAGTTATCGAACATATAACCCAAGGCTATGTATGAATGGCACCAACACTCTGGCGCAGTCACTCAGGCATTTGATAGAGTGTGGCATCGCGGACTAATTTTTAAACTACACGAAGTTGGTATTCCATTACCACTAGTTCTACTTATCAAATCATATCTAAATAACAGAAAATTTAAAATAAAACTCAACGGTATCAGATCCACAGAGAAGAGAATCACGGCCGGAGTCCCTCAAGGCTCTCTGCTATCTCCCCTACTCTTCTCCATATACATGGCAGATCTCCCCAAATTGTCTCCAGCTATCACCGCTCTGTATGCCGACGACACAATCATTATAGCCAGATCCTTCCGTCCACACCTGGCCACAATCAAGCTGCAGAGAGCAGTCAATGAATTAGAGGATTGGTACACCAAGTGGGGTATCTCAATTAATTCAAACAAACGCTCTGCAGTACTTTTCACCAGACGTAAAGCAGAACCGAATACAAGCATACAAATGTTTGGTAAAATCATCCCTTGGCGTCTACCAAATATCTGGGCGTTCATCTTGATAGACGTCTACACTTCAAGTCATATATGGATAGTGTCGCCACTAAGGCAAGTCAGATCATAGCACAGCTATATCTACTTTTGAATAGGAACAGCTTCCTAAGCATAAGCAACAAAATCCTCCATTTCAAATCGGTAATCAGACAGCAACTAACTTACGCCTCTCCAACCTGGGGTCACACGACTAAAAGCAACATCAACAGACTTGAGATAATACAGAATAAATGCCTAAGAATGGCATTTAATGCCCCATGGTTCATCAGAAACATCCAGTTACATCAAGAAGCCAATCTTCCAGATATTATGACCTACATGACAAGTATTGCGGAGAAATTCTTCACAATCACGGATAATCACCCAAATCAGCTAGTTCGACAGGCAGCGGACTACAAGCTCTCAGATCGTTTCAAACATAAAAAACCGAAATCCTCTATCGCAAGAGAAAGCTGACACAGGCCTCAATGCTCACAATGAGCAGGTAAATTACCCACAATAATCTCATCACCCACAATCTAAAATTCACATGAAGGGACAGAGTCAAGGACTTAGTCCGTCAACTAAGTTCAAAGTTCACATCAGATTGTGGTGGTGGATGAGGAGAAAAAGTCCTTTTTAGGACTTCCAGGGTAACAAATGGCAATGCTGTACCCAATGGAGTTTTAACTGAGGCTCGGCTATTTCCGTTACCTGACTAGAGCTTTTAGCTCAATAACACCCCATCCACACAGATTTTCTTCATTCAGATGACGGGATAAAGAGTCAAGGACTCAGTCCATCGCCCAGTTCTTTTAAGAACTTTACGAACATCAGATTGCGAACACCAATGATGAGTCCCGGTCCTTTTGAGGACTTCCAGGGTAGCTGATGGCAATGCTGTAGTTAGTGAAGTTTTAACTGAGGCTCGGCTAATGCCGTTACTCAGCCATGACTAGAGCTTTTGTTCAATAACACCCCATCCACACAGATTCTCTTCATTCAGGTGACGGGATAAACAGTCAAGGACTCAGTCCATCGCCCAGTTCTTTTTAGAACTTTAGAACATCAGATTGCAAACAAGCAATGAACAAAGCAACAAACGAAGTCAGATATGCGCTTAAAGACCATTGACCAACAATGGAACAACAAAATAGAACAACTAAACACAGAAGATCAACACATATGGAAAATCATGAAGTCACTTCGGTCTAAGCACAGCACATATACCCCAATCAAAGGGGAAAACAAAATAACATACACAGAAGAAGAAACAGCAGAAGCCTTCGCAGACAGCTTATAAAGACAATGCAGCCCCACTATGACAAGGCAGACCTAAACTTCATCCAGAAAATCCATAAACAAGTACGCAAAATAACCTGGAACACCAAACCTGCCCAGAAAACAGAACCCGCATCACCAAAAGAAATATATCAGGTCATCAAAAAACTAAAAACCAAGAAAGCCCCAGGTCCTGACGAAATCACGAACAGAGCACTTAAACTACCCCCCCGCAAGGACATGCACCTGGTAGTTATCGCCAACGCCATATTACGACTAAAACATTATCCAGAACGCTAGAAACTAGCAGACGTCTTTCTCATCCCTCAACCAGGTAAGGACAAACAATTCCCAGAAAACTACAGGCCCATCAGCTTACTATCTTGCATAGGCAAATTAGCAGAACACATAATCCTTGTAAGAATCCAAGAAGCAGCAGAAAACAACAACACAATACCTGACGAACAATTCGGCTTCAGAAAAGAACACTCAACAACTCATCAAATCTACAGAGTCATAGAACATACCACTCAAGGATACGAATGGCGCCAACACTCAGGAGTAATCTTCTTAGACATAGCCCAGGCGTTTGACAAGATCTGGCACTACGGGCTACTGTGCAAGCTACACAAGGCCGGAATCCCAACACCGCTCGTCTCCAACTCATCAAATCTTTCTCTGTTATTAAAATAGAAGGAATCAGATCCACCGAAAGAAAAATAACGGCCGGTGTCCCCCGAGGCTCCCTGCTATCTCCTGTGCTCTTCTCCATATACATGGCAGACCTCCCCAACCTATCACCAACCATCACTGCACTCTATGCCGATGACACAGTCATCATAGCTAGATCCCTCAGACCAAAACTCGCAACTAAGAAACTTCAAATCGCAGTCAACACCCTAGAAAGCTGGTACAGCAAATGGCGAATAGCAATTAATCCGACAAAAGGTAATGCAATACTATTCAGCAGAAGGAGGAAAATAGAACCCGAAGACAACATTTGAATGTTGTCTTCTGGTTCTATTTTGGAAAAATAATCCCCTGGCAGGAGACAGCAAAATACCTAGGAGTACACCTGGACAGGAAACTAAACTTAAAGACGCACACCGACTATGTCATCACAAAGGCCAACCAGACCATAGCACAACTGTACCCACTCCTAAACAGGAAAAGCCTCCTAAACCAAAACAACAAAATTCTCTTATACAAGACAGTAATAAGACCCCAATTAATCTATGCCTCAGCCTGGGGACACACGACAGAAAGAAACATTAAAAAACTGCAAACAACTCAGAACAAGTGCCTCAGGATGGCACTAAATGCAACCTGGTTTGCCAGGGTGCGTTTAGTGCCATCCAGAGGCACTAAATACCAACTCAGTTACCTCAACCTCAAATAAAATAGAGATAAACGGATAAAGTGCCAAGGGATCATTCCATCTGCCACAGAAGTTAACAGTTAACACATCAGATTGCTAAACATCAGATTAATAAGAAAAGCAAGGTAGACACCCTGCGGTAGCCGGGATAAGAACAGCGCCGATGCAAATCCAAGTATGTCGTAAGAAGCGACTAAATGGACGCTGAGTTTCGAGAGTTTGAGTCTTGCTCTCTTAAGGTTTTTGCCTTGAGGGAGCAATTTGAGTCTCTGGGGAGGGTGTTCTCCAGCCTAGTGAGGGGCTTTGTCGGTGGATGCCTTTCCCTGGAATATGAGCGGTTCTGCTTGGTGGCAGGGTGACCACATCTAGTACTTTCGTACTAGATCTAGTACTTTTTATAAATTTTTAGTGTTCTAGTACGTTGACCAACAGATCTAGTACTTTCTTCCTTCCAAATAATAATAACAACATGTAGACCTATGAGTTTAATATTTTTTTCTTCTCCCACCTTCCCATATGTCACATTCAGTGACACAAGCATGATTTTTCTCTTCTTTTTTTTTCTCCCCTTCTCACTAACCTTCTCTTCCTCACCCCTGAACTCATACTCACGCAATCCGACTGGTATTAGCTAATGAAAATATATTCTTTGCTATTAAAACACCTCTCGCGCGTTATATGATCACTACAGCAATGAAAACAAGTGGAAAAATTAAATATTTTAATATGAATAACCACTTTTTATTGATGCACAGCATAAATTGAACCCCATTGAAAAGATGAATCCAACCGACAATGGGCAGTTTTAAGACATAGAAATGTATATCTAGGGGCGTTACGAAGAGCTTGATAGAGAATGGCAACTGTTGAAGACTGTAAAAGCATTTGAAAAAAGTTTTTTTTTTGGAATAGAGTTTTTGAAATGAAAAATGCTGTAGGAGAACAAATATTCCCTAATTTAGCAATATTAGTTAAAGCTGTACTGTGCCTCCCTCATTCATCAGCAGCAAATGAAAGAATATTTTCAGCAGAGACAATAAATAAGAATAAAATAAGAAATCAACTACAAACTCCCTTGATGAACGGACTCCTTTTGACAAAAGAAAAATTGAAACTTTCGTGTGCTACAGATTTTATTATTTCTGAAGAGTTAATTAATTTAGCAAAATCTGCTAAAAATAATGAATAAATATTTCCAGTGTTTATCTTGCGAATGGTCACCCCTGTATATGTGTAAATAGCATATTAAATAACTGAAAATTTAATGTTACGTTATTTTAAACACTAAAAGTTATATATTAAATTAATACACATATTAAGTGCTAGAGTACAATTGGGTCTTCTGTTGTGATGATTGAGAACTGCAGCCCTTGGACTCATAGATGACTACAGTGAAGTGAATTTTGACTTTTTTCTTTTCATTTTTGTCGTACATGTGTTAATTTAGAGGTTTTACATCGAGTTCATCTATGGTAATAAGGTAGTATTATCGTAAAATGCCCAAAACAGAGTGAAAGCAAATAAAAATCTAGTACTTTTTTTCAGATCTAGTACCTTTTTCTTGCATAAATTGGTACGAAATATTTTTGCTGAGTGGTCACCCTGCTCGGTGGTGGAGAAGCCCGTCACTGAGTGCAACCAACGCTGAGTTGGACGGTCTTTAGGCCACTATGGAGTCGTCTAGGGATCGTCCTAATTTTTAGAGTTGGCTTTATTTAAATATCACTAGTCCTTTTTTAGGACTTCCAAGGTAGCGGATGGCAATGCTGCAGCCAATGAAGTTTTAACTAAGGCTCGGCTAATGCCATTATCCAGCCATGACTAGAGCTTTTAGCTCAATAACACTCCATCCACACAGATTCTCTTCATTCAGATGACGGGATAAAGAGTCAAGGACTCAGTCCATCGCCCAGTTCTTTTTAGTGATTAATAATTCATAATTATTAATCATTAATAATTCAGATTAATAATTCATAATTCATAATCCACTGATGTTAGTGGATTTGGAAAAAGCTTTCGATAGTGCAAAGCGCAACTTCCTGCACTAAATCCTAGGGGAAATGAGTGTGGCTTCTTGTAGTAAAAATAATTAAAAGCATCTATAATAGAACAACATTCTCTGAACACATTCCCGCACGTAGAGGGATTTGGTAAGGCTTCCCCCTGAGCTCCTCTTCTTTTCTCTCTAGTACTAGAACGTTTTTTAGATAAAATTGACGACTCTCACGCAGTGAGAGGAATACCGCTGCCCATAGGCTCCAAACAGAGAAAGACTGTCGTGTATGCTGATGATATTGTTGGAATCCTTCGGGATTCGATTCGATTTATATTTCCTTCTCCATACTGTGACAATTCACCAACACAAAAACTACTCAATTCCTGTCGTAACAGACTCACCTACTTTAAACCAAAGTATCTATCTGTTCTTTCAACAATAAAGCAACAGTCATCAATCGTAATACCAATGCTGTGACACACAATCAACTTAACAAGCATCACAGAGGCACGAGATAAAGTTATTTACAGGCAGCTCATCGACTTCTTCTGTGGCCACAGGGAACATGAGTACGCAAGGCTTTTTTCCATCTTCCTCCCCCCCCCCCCCGCACACACAAAGAGGGTTTGCCCTGCCGATCGTTTGAAATATTCACTAATCACCCATCTGGCAATCTAATTAAATACTTTATTGATATTTCCTACCTTGTTTTGGGGCCACTGGCCATGCTGGACCATGTGCAGAGATGCTGCCAGAGTGGTAATATGTAAAACACTAAAAAGATCTGCTACAGATGGGATTCGGGTGCTTCATCTTAGCTCAAAGCAGCTGTACTGGAAACTTTTCGATTTCTTTTGGTTTTGAGACGTCTAATCTGGGCACGAATGAAGAGGTGCTTTTACGAATATCAGAAACAGCCGGGACAACCTTTTCACCGGGATTTGACTTGGAGAATCGCTTAGCCGATTCTCGGTTGAAACTAGTGAAATCACATTATCGCTGCAATTGAAACTGTAGGGCACCTCTTCTACCAGTGCAGCGCATTTGGCTTAAGCGCTTAGGATCCCATTGCAGTTCCTCCCATTATTGAAAAAAAAAAAAAAAAATACCTAATTTTTCTCATCAATGTTATAAAGTATCACATATGGAAAATACGTAAAAAACATCTCCTCACTGAGAAAGATAGAATATATATGTATTTCGTATGATGATACAGCCGGTGGTTGGCCGAGTGATTAGCGTATCTGCTCTCCAGCCAAGAGACTGCGGGTTCGAATCCCGCCTGAGGCATGGATGTTTGTGACTATCTTCCACCTTCATACATCCAAATATATATATATATATACACTCTCCCAAAATAGACTGGGTAACCATGGGAGAAGTAGACTCAACCCTCCCGCAATTTGAAAGGCCTTCACCCTGTAGTGGATTGAAAATACAGTCTGAACATCATCATGATACAACGGCCGTGAGCTCCTTTTACGGGGAGGTATGACATACTCTCAAAAAAGCGGTCCTGAGATCTTTTAGGATGGGATCAGGTCTCCTCAATTTGTTTTTATCCGTTTATTACAATTTGCAGGCTTTTATCCTTCGTGTACTGGTTTTTATTTTTATAATATTTTTTGATATTCTTTTTATCTGTTTACTCTTGTTGGGTTTTTAGTGTATTTTTTATTTTATTTTTTTCCTTTTTGGGACTTTTCCTTTAATGAGTGAAAAGTCAAATGACCATTTTAGAAGTAACCGGGAGGGGGGGGGGGGGGTCAACAGAGGCCTCTTTCACTTTCTCTCTCTCTCTCTCTCTCTCTCTCTCTCTGTGTGTGTGTGTGTTTGTCGAATCTCAGCTCCACTTTTATGCGCAGAAGGCCAATGATGAGAGACTCGAACTCACACAATGGGATTCATTATTTACATGTAATAATGGAAATGAATTTTGTATCCCATAACTCTTAGCATGGAAGTTAATAATAGTTTATTTATTTTATTTTATAATGGTAAAATATTTAATAATACTTTATTCCTTAACACGTTGACTGCCACAGCAATTTAAGGATTCGGGTCTCAGAAGCCAATTGGATTTAATCAGATTATTCAAAACCCCAATTATAATGCATAGTAATCACCAAAAAGCATACAGAATGTTTTTTTTTTTGGGGGGGGGGGGAAGGTCTCACGAGTTATCTCGTAGTTGGCATATGTAACAGAAAGTTCTTCGCAGTAGCCAACTACGACAACTAAAGCTAAAGCAGAGTTAGTGACATGTGTGTAAATTCGTTAGTAGTGAATCAAACTTAGTCGAGTACGTTACATTTCTTTCTTTCTTGAGTATTTTGTTTTATAATTATTATTATAATATATATTTATAACCCCACAATATGGATAAGAAAAGACCACTGACTCAAGAAGAACTTGAGTACTACGCCTAAGTGAGTCAGAATTTAAAGAGATTTTTGCTGAGGATGGTTACGACAATAGCGATTATGAACCTTCTGAGGATTCGAGTGAGGATAGAGAAGATGAAGTCGTCCCCGAGCCTGAAGATAACCCTGATACTTCCCAAGCAACAACATCAAATACGAAACGATAATTTGTGGACGATAATTCATATGCTGAGTAAGAAATTGCAAAACTTCCACGAGTAAGAAATGCCGTCCGACAAAGCCATGTCAAATTTGTACTCAAGCTAAAAAAAACGACGAGAAACGCGTTATTATCGTCCAGCCTGCGAAGAGAAGCCAGCACTTTGCGTGGAAGGTTGTTTTAAAAAAAATATCACGAAAAAATAAAATTGTTCTATTACTTTGTATTTGATTTTCACTGTATGAATAAATTTTCTGTACGCCAACTTTGATTTTTTTTTTTTTTTTTTTTTTTTTTGTTCTCTTCGCAGAAGCCAACTATCCTTAGTTACGCTTATATATTACGAATATACTCGTAGCTGCACGAAAAAGGCAAGTCCAGCAACTACGAGATAACTCGTAGTCGACCCTCTACCACGTGAGAATTCAATACTCCTTTAAAAACAAGAAAAAATAAATAAAAAGGGAATAGTAAATCAGCAGAAAGCGTATTCGCAATGTTTAACTACGCAAACAATAAACGCTTCGAATTACAACGTGTTGCCGTGTTCTGTTTGAGACGATTGCCATAATTCATAACGTTACGTGACAACGTGTGTACTTGGTAAACATTACCCATTGTTGAGTGGCTGGCTGTCACTTGGAAAAGTTTGTACGCATGCGCAAAGTATCTAATGATATTTGGCGGAGATTTCCTTAATTAGAGCCAACGTTATTAGAAGACCATTAGCATTTGTCATGGCACACCAAACTACCCTGAGAACTAAAATACGTAATTGCTTTATTAACAATTAGCGTGCTCATTGCTGCTATTAAATTTCGTTTTTTATATCTTCCTTCAAGGGATTACGTGACTCTTTTTTTATTCTAATAATTATGTGGGACAGTCATAGATGAATTCACAACGTGTTCGATTCACGATTTGTGTTCTACGTCTCCTCTAAAAATTCCCACATTTTCTTCAAAATTTACTCAACAAATAGACGTTATTATTAATAATAATTTTTATCATTAATAATGTTAGTAATTAGCGATTTTTTAAAAAAAAATCTTAAGATATGTCTTTATATATTGATATTATATAACACACCATTATTTTAATTTAATATCTTTAGTACATTAGACCGTATTCACCGCTAAGTGAATCTAAGGAAATATGTCGTTTATTGAAAGATTTTCATCCAATTTTATAGTCATGTTAAGTTACATTTTAATTGCGAGATTTTAATAACGCAGTGACATGTAATAAACTGCATTTATTAAAAAAAAACAAAAAAAACGATTCGTTCCTAGATTACATCAGTTATTTTGCAGTTATAGCATTACACCATCTCATCAACATGATGTAGTCCAATTAAGTTCAAAAGATGAGAGATTTAATCAACATTAAGATTAAATCGAAAATTAGATTAGCCTTGAGATTAAAATTATCTTAATTAAGCTGTAATACAAACAAAAAAGATCCCAAGATGTAACAAGATCTTCAATTCAGCTTCTCCGCTTTTAAATATCAAAATCTACTTATCCCTTGTCGTCTTAAATATATTTGACAATTTAAAATAACAGTACAAGGACGCTTGTCACCATCCACCCCTTATATCAAAGTGGTAGTATCCTGATGTCATGATATCCTTTAATTATAACTAGAGCGGGAAAGCACGCAATTGAGTGTGACCCAAGAACAATGGGGCCCCCCACAATGAGACTTTCCAGATAGTTTCAACCAACATTCAGGATTCGGAAAAATAATTATTGGAGTATTGTAAGATTTGAATATTGAGTTAAGTATTCCAATCAAATATAAGATATTTTGTGTCTGAAACATGATAATGAACTTTATTAGGGAAAAAAAAATTCTGTCTGTCAGGAAAGCTATATATTTTTAAATATCGGATTTCATATTAATATTTTATGATTTGTTTTAAAATTAAGGCTTATTTTTTGAAATATTATTTTAATTAGGGTTTAAGAATAGCTAACTCTAAAATTTCAACTGCTATTTCACTGTTGTGTAAAATACAATTTTAATCTTAGTATTAAACATAGTAGCTGTCGATTCGAAACCGCATATTCCCTCGCCGAGCCCTTCGTTTCCCACTGTATCCAGGGTGTTAACATCGGTGATGTGACTCAAATGAGATAGACGTATTTAATGGGTGTCAGTGAACAGCCGAGATCAGATGAGCTTCCGTATTTCCCACGTTCCATTTTTTTTTTTTTAATGGTTTTCCCGGTGTCCGTTAAAGTCCTCTAGGGGGTCGAGACACAAGGTGGGCGTAAACTGAGAAGGTCACCACGATCCATCTTGATATGTAGCGCTAACTCCGTCAGGTAGGAAGTTCTGCGAAGGAAGTGTCGTGATGGATCTTTGAGGGGTCCCAACAGGGAGGAGAGAGACATTCCATCGATCATTACGGTTCGCGCGTCATTTAGATAGACGGGTTGGATGAGTACTAACGAGAAAGCTGTTTACGTTGCTGGCACTGGGAGCAAGTATCTTCTACTTGAAACGAAGGTCTGCTAGGTGCACCCTGACAGATCCTCCTCGCTGTTTTGCGCAAAAAAAAAATCTTTCGCTAAACCTGATGAAAACTTTAAATTCCATTTTTTTTTCTTGCATGGAAGAACAGGAATTGGTTAAATACCTAAATTTTTTTGCCTGAAAATTATATATTTGACTTTTAAAACACAAAAAGGTGTCTTAGAAATAATTACTTTTATTTTTTGTTATTTAGTTTTATTTTCTTCATTCAATTTATTTTTAATTCTTTCATAAAATCCTTTAATTTACTTTAAATATTACTTTTTATTTTGCATATTTTTAAACCAACACACCGAGATATCCAAAACTAATTTAAAGACGCGTTTACAAAAATGTGAGATACATGTAATGTATATTCAATATAGACTTGAGTGTCTCGCATATTTCGGTTGTGCTTAATTTTTTCTTTTTGATAACCCATCGTCACATTATAAATAAATCTCATGCAACAAGCAATGGCTATATTTACTATCAGTTATATACTGCTTTAATAGGCAGTAAAATAGACTCAGAAAAAAAATTGAATACAGTAATAAAATTATACACGTATTTATTATACAATTGAAATTATATGCGTATATTATCTAAATATGATGTATTTTCCAAATACGAGTAAATTTTCTTCGGAATAAGCTTATAACACTAAAAAATATATATTAACGGTCTGTCTCTATCCACAACTAAAGAAGTGCCTATATGCTACCCGTGGAGATCCCGGATTTGTACTTACGTCGAACATCACCAAAAGCAAAGTGCTCCACATATTCCCCGTTATCTGTAGAGGACAGTGTAAGGATATTTTTTTAAATAACGAAAAGTGTAAGGATAAGGTGTTATTGAGCTCTATGAAGCTCTGATCATGGCAGGAGGGTAACAGCAATAGCCGAGCCTCAGTTAGAACTTCTTTGGCTACAGCATTGCCATCCATTACCCTCCAAGGGTATTAATCACCTCTACTCCAAGGGTATTAATAACCAGCTTAAAAGAAAGATATTAATCACCGAATGTTTAAGTAAAGGTGATATCTCAAAAATATCGGACGATCTCTAGGCCACTCATTCGTGGGCGAAAGACCGTCCAAATCTCCGCGTTGGTGAAACTCGACCACCGAGCAGAACCGCTCATTCCGAAGAAAATAATTCACCGGCAAGTACCCCTCAGCGGGCCGTGCCGGAGAACACTTTCCCCGGAGACTCAAAGTGCTCCCTTAGGGCAAAACCTAAGAGAGCGAACTCATTAACCCAGGATAACAGCAACAGCCGAACCTCAGTTAAACTTCATTGATTCAGCATTGCCATCCGTTACCCTATATGGGGATCTCATATAAAATCAATCACCGACTATGTAAGTAAAGGTGAAATCTCAAAAATACGGACGATCTCTAGGCCACTCCATAGTGGGCGAAAGACCGTCCTAATCTCAGCGTTGGTTCCACTCAGTGACGGGCTCCCCGCCCACTGAGCAGAACCGCTCATATTCCGAGGAAAATAATTCACCGGCAAGTACCCCTCAGCGGGCCGTGCCGGAGAACACTTTCCCTGGAGACTCAAAATGCTCCCTTAGGGCAAAACCTAAGAGAGCGAACTCATTAACCATGATTATTAAGTAAAGGGTAAAATCTCAAAAAATCGGACGATCTCTAGGCCACTCCATAGTGGGTGAAAGACCGTCCATGTCTCAGCGTTGGTTCCACTTAGTGACGGCCGCCCCGTCCTAGCACCCCGACGGGCTCCCCGTTTAAGCAGAACCGCTCAGCGTTGGTTCCACTCAGTGTCGGCCGCCCCGTCCTAGCACCCGACTACTGAGTAGAACAGCTCAAATTCCGAGGAAAATAATTCACCGACAAGAACCCCTCAGCGGGCCGTGCCGGAGAACACCTTCCCTGGAGACTCAAAGTGCTCCCTTAAGGCAAAAACCCTAAGGGAGAGAACTCAAAAACTCACACCCAGGATAACAGCAACAGCCAAACCTCAGTTAAACTTCATTGGTTCAGCATTGCCATCTGTTACCCTATATGGGCATCTCATATAAAATCAATCACCGACTATGTCAGTAAAGGTGAAATCTCAAAAATACGGACGATCTCTAGGCCACTCCATAGTGGGCGAAAGACCGTCCTAATCTCAGCGTTGGTTCCACTCAGTGACGGGCTCCCCGACCACTGAGCAGAACCGCTTATATTCCGAGGAAAATAATTCACCGGCAAATACCCCTCAGCGGGCCGTGCCGGAGAACACGTTCCCCGGAGACTCAAAGTGCTCCCTTAGGGCAAAACCTAAGAGAGCGAACTCATTTACCCAGGATAACAGCAACAGCCGACCTCAGTTAAACTTCATTGGTTCAGCATTGCCATCCGTTACCCTATATGGGCATCTCATATAAAATCAATCACCGACTATGTAAGTAAAGGTGAAATCTCAAAAAATCGGACGATCTCTAGGCCACTCCATGGGCGAAAGACCGTCCATATCTCAGCGTTGGTTCCAATCAGTGACCGGCTCCCCCACCACCGAGCGGAACCGCTCAAATTCCGAAGAAAATAATTCACCGACAAAGCCCCTCAGCGGGCCGTGCCGGAGAACACTTCCCCCGGAGACTCAAAGTGCTCCCTTAGGGCAAAACCTAAGAGAGCGAACTCATTAACCCAGGATAACAGCAACAGCCGAACCTCAGTTAAACTTCATTGGTTCAGCATTGCCATCCGTTACCCTATATGGGCATCTCAAATAAAATCAATCACCGTATGTGTAAGTAAAGGTGATATCTCAAAAATATCGGACGATCTCTAGGCCACTCAATCGTGGGCGAAAGACCGTCCAAATCTCAGCGTTGGTTCTACTCAGTGAAACTCGACTACCGAGTAGAACCGCTCATTCCGAAGAAAATAATTCACCGGCAAGTACTCCTCAGCGGGCCGTGCCGGAGAACACTTTCCCCGGTAACTCAATTGCTCCCTTAGGGCAAAACCTAAGAGAGCGAACTCAATTAACCCAGGATAACAGCAACAGCCGACCTCAGTTAAACTTCATTGGTTCAGCATTGCCATCCGTTACCCTATATGGGCATCTCATATAAAATCAATCACCGACTATGTAAGTAAAGGTGAAATCTCAAAAATACGGACGATCTCTAGGCCACTCCATAGTGGGCGAAAGACCGTCCTAATCTCAGAGTTGGTTGCACTCAGTGACGGGCTCCCCGACCACTGAGCAGAACCGCTCATATTCCGAGGAAAATAATAATTCACCGGCAAGCACCCCTCAGCGGGCCGTGCCGGAGAACACTTTCCCCGGAGACTCAAAGTGCTCCCTTAGGGCAAAACCTAAGAGAGCGAACTCATTAACCCAGGATAACAGCAACAGCCGAACCTCAGTTAAACTTCATCGGTTCAGCATTGCCATCCGTTACCCTATATGGGCATCTCATATAAAATCAATCACCGACTATGTAAGTAAAGGTGAAATCTCAAAAATACGGACGATCTCTAGGCCACTCCATAGTGGGCGAAAGACCGTCCTAATCTCAGAGTTGGTTGCACTCAGTGACGGGCTCCCCGACCACTGAGCAGAACCGCTCAAATTCCGAGGAAAATAATTCACCGACAAAGCCCCTCAGCGGGCCGAGCCGGAGAACACCTTCCCCGGAGACTCAAAGTGCTCCCTTAAGGCAAAAACCTTAAGAGAGCGAACTCAAAAACTCATCGCCCAAGTGGGTAAGAGCAACAGCCGAACCTCAGTTAAACTTCATTGGTACAGCTTTGCGTTGCTATCCATCACCCCCAAGGGCATTAATGAATCAATCACCGCATCTCACGGTCGATTCCATCCTGTTCAACCCAAACATGTTTTAAATAAAAATAATTGAAATTACTAAACATTATATAGGCATTTTAAAGGTGTCATAGATTTGAAAGGTATTCTATAGGTATTTAAGGTATTACGTGTAGATTTTAAAGGTATTCTATAGACCTTTGGAAGGTATTATAGGCATTTTAAAGGTGTCATTGTTTTGAAAGGTACTCTATAGGCATTCAAGGTATTTTATGTTGATTTTAAAATATTCTGTTGACCTTTGAAAGGTATTACATAAGCATTTCAAGGTATTATATACGCGATTTAACAGATAGTTAAATAGGCATTATTATATAAGTAATAAACATATTACTATATTGTTTTATAAAGTGTTGCTTAGATCAAAATTTCCCAGAAGAAGACAAAAATACTTGAGAAAAACTGGAATCATTATCTAAACAAAAGCATTCCTTTCTTGCTTCGCCGACTTAAAGCATCAGAAATCTTTCACATAACTAACTGCATTGTGAAAAAGGTTGCTACCTGAACGCCAACGACATATCGCTAATTAACTCCTTATGTAGTAGTCGGCTATTGAAAGGGTTGATGTATGGCTTGGAAAGAACTTCTATTATCAAAGTAGCGTTGCTCTCACTAAGGCTAAGTAAGCTGTTCTGTCTCCTGTTGGCTATTCATCAGAAGTCTCCCTACACTGATTGGTCACAGACTGGTCCTTGACCGTGCTCGTTTCAGGCTTAGTATGGTCCTTTTGCAGCACCCATTACGAGTAGGGGAGACTTCGTCCAACCTAGCACGCGTTAGAGGCCGGTCGTGCGGCACGTTTAGGAATGTCCGTGTAACCTGATAACACACGTCAGTTGGTCTCCACGAGGAAGAGCATAACCCCTCGATCCGTACTTCCTCTGAAGTCAGATTTGCCACTTCACATGTGGTAGTTTGTAAGAGATAGAATAGGGGGAAAAAAAAGAAAAGCTGAAAAAAAAAAAGTACCAAACGATACAATAGTGTCGTCTGTTAAGTAACAATGTTTTTTTCTTTTGCGTGTCGATTTTTTTAGGAAGTGAAAAGAACATTTTAATGGCTGTTGTATTGTTGAGCACGCGAACTGTTTATGCTGTGGCGCGAGACATGCATTTGATGGTTAGAAAGAGAGAGAAAAACTTTCTCATTGTTTAGATAAAAGTCGAAAGACAAGCGATCGTCGTCTGAGTGCGAGATTAACTAGTGAGGTGTGGAAAGTGACAAATTAAGTGTTCTCTAGTTGAATTTATCAGACATCTACGAAGATGCATTAGGTTTCCATTATTACAGGACAAAAAAGGAATTTGGTACAAAAGAATAATCATATGGAAGTTGAATAACAACTGAAAGTTCCTATTAACTAAAGGAAAATTTCTACTTTCTCTCTCTTTGTGTATGTGCGTCAGTGGTAATCTAATAAAGATATCTAAGATCTGGAATTTTCTTATGAGGCCCAAGGAGTGTTTATAAAATACATTTACAGAGCTTCAAGTGATTGTCATCCGGGTAAGTACACTTTATATTTTAGGAGTATTATTATTATTATTATTATTATTATTATTATTATTATTATTATTTATTTATTTATTTATTTATTTTGAATGTTTATCACAAGATTGTCGGAACTCAAATTTACGTATTGATAATTTTACTATTGTAGTTCGGCCCAAGTAAATAATTATATATATATATATATATATATAGTCAGTGGCGCACACAGGGGGAAAAGGGGCCCTTCCCCCAGAAAAATAGAAAAAGGAAAAAACACTAGAAAATTTTCCAAAAATCTTTTCCTATTAAAATTCTTTTTTTTTTTTTTTTTTTGTGTCGTGTCTTCTATTTCTATATGAATTAGATCTTTGATTCTATACGAATTAGATCTTTGATTCTATACGAATTAGATCTTTGATTCTATACGAATTAGATCTTTGATTCTATACGAATTAGATCATTGCAGATGCTCAGTCATAGGTCGTATACGGTACGTAGTGTGTATTCTCAAATCGCCTACTCAACTCGCCCCCCACTCCAAGATTAAATCCTGAGTGCGCTATTGTATATCGTAGTCCCTTTTTATTATTTCATTATATCTTTTTAAATTGTATTGTTTAAATATTTATACTTTGTGTAAAGGGTCGCATGGACCGAATTCCGACCCTCACATTACCCTCTTCTCCGGGCGAAAACTAATCCATAATCCCATAGAAGTAATTTTTTTCTATGAGCAATATGCAGGTGTAGTCGATTTCCTAGAAATGGGAATAATGCTATAAAAAATGTAAAAGTAAGAAATTATCGGTACGATTGTTCCACTGTATGATTTTATCTCTCAAAGAAATTATTTCATTTCGGACCGGGGGGCGGGCAATATTTCGAATAAGTATCTGAAACATCTCAATGCTTGCTCTGGTTTAGTACTTAGTCAATGGCATGGCTTCGCCTATGATAACAATGGCAATACTTTGTTTTTGTTTTTTTAATTTTTATTTCGACCTCAAGCTCTTTAACCAGCAAGGACAAGCCCTGATGTATGAGGTAATTGTAGCCACACAAACACTGCACCTCCCTTGAAATTAAGGAGGTGGTGGAATAAATAAAAAAAGGTCGGTTACTTTGTGTAAAGGCTAATATAGTTCGTAGTGCAGAGAAGTACAACGCCCTTTTTTTAGAAGCACGCGCACAAATGTTAATTCGTTTGGCGCCGATTTCGACCCCTCGTGAGGGTGGAACAGTCTTGGTTGAGTGTTGTTTCGTATGTGGGTGGTCTTGGTTTTAATGGATGGAAATTTCCAAGGAAATCACAGAAAGGATACGAAACAGCGACGGGAAAAAATGATAGAGAGGATAAATAAATAACATGAAATGAGAGAGAGAGAGAGAGAGAAATAAGAGAGATAAATAGAAAGAGGAAAAGATAGACAGTGAAAGAAGCGCGATAGAAAGATGACAGACGAAAAAAGGCTGTTAAGGAGGAGGGGGGGGGCGCGCGGTGGATGAGGTGCATAATTGCATGACATTAGTACTGATGCTCTTGTTTTAAATTCGTCTTCATCAGCTACGGATATAAAAGCGCGAGTAGAGGGATCTTACCCGCGTTCTTTCTTTTTTCTTAATTTTCTTTTATTTTAGGGGAACCACACATATAAGTAGTTGGTCTGTGGTACGTTAGTATTAGGACTGTGAGTAAGCTAAGCTTAGATAACCCGAAAACCCTGTTCTAAACACCCAAACTTGGATTTTTTTTTTCCCCTTTTCGAAGCTCTTTAGGCTTTCAAGATTAACAGAAAAAACAAAAGTAGTAAAAGGTAAGAAGACAGTAGGAGAGAAAGAATTTTATAATATTCATGAAACCAATGCATTACAGTAATTACACCAACACTGGAACGTAGCTGGGGTAGGTTTTTTTTGTTGGGGGGGGGTTCCTTCGCGGGTTGAACGGAAATCCTGTTGGTACAGCTACTTGGGATATTACTTACAAATCAACTTAAGATTTATTTCACTGTTCGCGAGGTTAAGCTAATGATGTACCGGAGGGAAGCCGTAGGAAGGCAACGTGGGAGGGAAGAAATTGCCTGTGATGACACACACAAATGAAAACTTCCGTAGTCTGGAAATCTGCATCTCCCACTCTCTTTATCAAGAGTTCCGTCAGCTCCCAAGGAAGCTGCCCTTTTCTTACCTCCCCCAGTCCCGACATTCTAATTTGCCTGCCAGAAGCCTAATTACGGTGTTTAGGAAGGGAAGTGATGTGGGAGTAATCATCCCTCCCCCCTTTCAGTTTGACCCCCGCAACTGGCCTTCAAGCAGGTTCTAAAATTAGTCATTTTAGAAGGTGCTGAAAGGTGAGAGGTGAAAGGTCGCTCTTTAACCTGCCACCTGGGCGGTGATTTAGCGGTGGGTTCCCGCTGCTGGGATGTAAATAATGAAACCAGCTAGAATGGTCGCTGAAGAAGATTAAAAAAAAAAAAAAAAAAAACTGCAGTGAATAGGCTTTCTTTATTTTATTTTATTTTTTTTAAGAAGCTGCTCAATTATCCTGTTTATCGTATCAAGATAACATGAATCTGGTCTCGGATTCTCCGTGACGGGTTACAAAATACAGATGTGATCTCTTTTTTTTTTTTTGCTGTTGGCCTTTCATCCGCTGGAATGCAGTTTCCTGCTTCCACACGTTCCAGCGAAAGATCACGTGGTCTCGTATCCATACCTGCGCAGAGAAACTCTCCCAAGTTTTAGCACATATAAACTATTCTCTTATCTTCCTAAAGAGAGTTACTAGGAATAGGTGTATATGCACTTATATTAGATATGCCTGCCATCATCATTTAAAAAATGAGAGCATCTTTTACTTTATATCTGTTAGCTGCATATATGTTGCACACAATGTATATTGTACGTTTTAGTATTGTAGATGAGCTCGGATTAAGATAAATCCGGAAACCCTGATTTTATCTCGGCGATAAAATTCATCTACCACCTTTGTCATCAGATGATTTGCACCCACAGAATTTTAACTGGAAAGCGGGGACATTATCTGCAAAACCAAGTCGACAAATGCTTTTAACTGATAGCGTGATGTATCTTTTGCAATATTTAAATTCCCATTTTAGAATCGGCTTTAAATCGCACGTTTGGTATCTAAGTCATTCAAATCAATTAATAAAGAATATGTGCTATAGTAATAAACCAAACCTCTTAAGTCAGGAATGCTCATCTCGAGTCCTCTGAAGTATGAAATGACCCAGTATGTGAAATGTTCTCCTGGTGAATACTTCTTTGGAAAAAAAAATTAATATAATACTGTTATATTTGACAAGAATTTGTATTCTTGTTTATTTCTCTATTCAAATATAAAGTTTGTATGTGTAGTGCGTTTGGACTATACTTGTATGCAATTGTTTCGGTATCTCATAATACAAGATTATAGGAAGATTCTGTTATAAATCGAAATACCTCTCCCAAATTTAATGACCTACAGTATCAACTGGTGATTACAAGATAAACTCGTCACCTCTGAACTCAGAGGTGACGATACCATTAATGACATCATTAATGCAAAAATCATATTTTCATATGCAAAGAAATAAAAGGTGTATTAACTTATTATTGAAATACTTTGGAATATAATTAATATATGAAGATTTTTCATTATATTACAAGTTAAATTTAATAAATAATCCTTTTCTTATTTAATTTACTAAACTTAAGTAAACAGAGTTTCGCGTGAAGTATCTTCACTGTAGCAGGCAATATGACGTTAACAGCGTCTATTTGCAAGTAACCTAGTCGTGAAAACACTTCAGACCAAAACTTTTTAAGGATTTCAGCACATGGGATTTTTACTAAAAGTTAAACAAAATACAGGGTGGAAGATTTTAAGATTTTCATGCTGCTATGAAATACACGAGTAAATAATATTGTTTCCTGATTGGTCGTGTGCATGGTTGCCTTTATATTGTAATAGTCATGGGCACATAACATTAGATTCCATGAATGGGGAAGGATGGCTCTCAGAAAAGAAATTGCTAAGTCAATCATGCATTCTTATGTTCTTTTGCTTCTTATGACTGCAAATTTCTGTGGTACAGAATAATCGTTTGTAATTCTCTGGAATCAAAGATTATTGCCGATAAAACAATCTTTCCATTTATATTCCCAAAGTTTCTGCCGTTTCCTTGGTAACCTACCTATTGCTATGCATTGGGTAAGTTATCGAATAAATGGTTTGTTTCAGTATATTTTCTCCATTATCCAATCCCCTTTTTGTGTTTCTCGCAGAATTCATTTCAGTGGTCACTAAAACAGTGAAGAGATTCGGTCCAAGTGTTCGTTACGATTGCATGTCGGTAGTGTAAGTCGCTGTCATCCACCGAATCAGTTTCTTGATCTGGCGCGTGTAAAGAGGAGGCGGACAAGTTCATATTTCTTCCATTCTCCGATTGGGGACAAGCGTAGAGCGGTGATTGTGCACGCTGACAGCCGAGTGAATTATGGTGCCCATCAGACACCGATAGATAGATGGCACAATTTCTCCACTTTTCTTGTTGCAACCAGCCAGACGAGTACAAAAAAAAAAAAAAAAAAAAAAAACTTCAGTTAACCACAAATGGATACAAGTTACTTAAGGCTGAGAAATGTTTTGTCTCTCTCGAGAAAAGATAAACGACAGTCACCCTTCTGATGGGTGGATTGGATCGAGTTTTATCGACTCAACTTTTTTTCGTGGGGTTGCTCTGACAAGTGAGTTGCGCCTCATTCCCACGATGGATATCCGATCAGAGCAATGATTAAGAGTCATTAGCATACATAACAATAAATGTATGCTAATGACTTAAAGAAGTACACATGAGAAAGAGAGAGAGAGAGAGAAGGAATAAAGAGAGAGAAAGAGGAAGTATGTGTGTATGTATGTGAGAGAGAGAGAGAGAGGGGATTGGACTTCAGTAACATGTCCTTTTTTTCTTATACTTTTCTATTAATAGTATCTTAATAATATATTCAAAAGAATAGTGATTTTTTTTCTGTTAAACTTCGCTGAATATTTTATGGATATCGTTGACATAGTACTGCTTCGTCATGAGCGATTTACTTCAGATTCTTCGAAAGAGATTTTAGTAATAATCCCATTCACAATCTTATGGTTCAAGACAACAATTTAAGAGATAAAAACCAAAAGATTGTCCTCATATTTAACGATTTGCAACCAAATGCGCAGAACAGTATCAATATTAACATGTTTCTAAAATAATAGAAAACTTGATTTGCAAGGTGCTGATCAAGTTTAGAACCCTTTTGGGTGAAACTTGATGCGATATTATGGAATATTGTACTAAAGTTAGTAAGACTCCTCGTATTTCTGAAAACAGGATTGTAAGAGAACTATAAATATTTATTTAAATAAATAAAATTATCGAAAGTCACTGCAGTGAGTCACCAACTACTCTTATTACAAGACTCATTAGCCAGATTTCGATCTTCTGTAACTCAGGTTTTAAGTTGAATATTAACCGTCTGCCACTTTTATTCATAAGAAATATCAAGGATACACAATCTATTCATTGGAAGCATTATATTAAAATTATTTTAAAAAATTAAAAAAAAACTAGAAAATAAAGTAAAAGTCACCCCCCCCCCCAACACACACACATAAGTAAAAAGCATCAGGGCGCGTCACTCAACTGATTACAACCCAAATTTTTAAAATGAATTTTCTCAAACTTTGCTGAAGGTTTGAGAAAATGAGTCCAACTGGAATAAGATGAAAGGGAGGGAGAGATTAAGAAACGACTTCTACCCCCCACTTCCGCAGATGCATCATTGGATCCATTTCGATTAAACTGCAAAAATGGTTACTTTTCATTTGGTTTATGCTCCCATAAAGAATTAAATCCAATAAACAAACAAAAAACTAAAGGGAACATGTAAGTGCAGGTGATGGTGGTGAATTGACAAACGCCTCTGCAAGTCACATCGTTCAACCAATTTCGAGCACTTATTTCAACTGTTTTCCTTAGTACTTGACTCACATTTTAAGAATGTGAGCCAAGTACTAAGAAAGCAAAAGGGTCCCTGCAATTCTGAATTGGTTGGTATTATTTTAATTGTTGAGAATGTAATCCCCCCCCAGAAAATCACGTATTACTATAACAATAGAAACAATACCATTAATTACCAAAAATCAGTACATGGTTCCGAATTGCACCCAGTTACCCCCCCCTCCCCCCCTCCACGTCCCTAGTATTTATAAGATATGAGCATATTTCATATCTCATATATTCCTGTAAAGACTTTGTATATATATTGCTTGTTAGTTCATTAGTTCTTTGTTCAACAGGATGGTATGTACAAACTTCCTAATTTCGTCTCTGATAAAGAATGTTAAAATGTCGTAGTAATTTGTAGAAAAAAAAAATTATAAAAGACAGAAGTTGAGGTTCTTTATTAGATTCTTAATGTAGAAATCTAATAACTTGAACACCTTTTCTAAGCTACAACTCATGATAATACTACACATCTCTGCTGTTTGGTTAAATGGACCTGGTTCAAATCCCGAACCCAGGTCTCTTTGGGTTCGGGATTCGAAGATGAGTTAGCCTACTCAATCATACGAAAGAGTGCAAGCTTTTTTCTTTCATTTCGTAAATTCGGGTTTTTCATTCCTAAATACAGACAAACCGGCCACAAGAACACACGCACATTACAGCTACTTCGGCCATAATTCCCCAATCGCATTAATCTCTCCCCTTCCTCTTAAATCCCCCCCCCCATTAGTTCTCCATAGTTAACAATCAGGCTTCATACCACATTCATCTTTTAAATCCTATTTAAATTTGCACTTCAGATTACCTTTAGCGTGATATATGGATGCAATAAAGGTGTGAATAGAGCATTAAGAGAACTAATAGCTCTTTCGCAAACAGACATATTCACCTTTACATTACATTACAAAGTTTATTTAGATAGTTGAAGTAAGCCTGTATAGTACTGCGTGTGAGAGTATACTAGTCATATTTAAACACCGCATGCGGACTCTACAATCAGGTCGTTCCATGTTTCCTTTCCCTCTCCCCTCCATTTTAGAATATATTAAAATAACATTAGAAGGTCCTTTTTACGGGAGGGGGGGTCAAGTTAAGTCATCGTTATTTAACTCATAGTGGCTGTACTCCAGACGCGTTCATTAGTCATTTTGTGTGTTTAAAAACATGCATTACGCGCGCGAGCCTATGATGTAATTCGAATGACCTCCATTTCTTGTTCTTATCCTAGTCTGGGCGCCATATATATATATTGTATAAGTCCCCCCCCCCCCTTCTTACTCTCTAAAATCGGGATTGTGACATAGTTGTTCTATTTGTGTGTGTGTGTGTGTGTATGTGGTTTAATTAACCACTCACACGTCGTTTGCAGTTGGGACAATCTAGGAAATTATAACCTGCCACTAGGGGTGCTAGCACGGCTGGTTGCCCACTTCTCACCCCGCCTCATTCTCATCGCCGCCAACACCAACCCCGATTCTTGTAAAGCAAGAATTCTGGCGCCTGTAACTCGTTCCCATTTTGGAATAGCAGTTGACTGAAACTGCAATTTACATTGTTGTCTGGTTGCCATGGTAAACTGCTCAGGTATTTTATGTATTCTCAGAAAGACATATCGGGAACAAAGGCCAAAATGGCAGTATTTGTTTAACACATAGTTACGAGAACAACTGGCTTCATTTCCCGGATTCTGTTCTATGCCAACACGAAGGGGAGAAAATAAATGTGTGTGTGAGGGGGGGGGATTCCTTGTGATATTCGGATATATTTGCTATGAAGGTATGATAAAGGAAAATTTACATAACAATAATCTCATTATATAATTCAGTAAATTGTAGTTCCCATTACGCTGTTAGAGGGCGCTCTAATCTATTTAAGAAATTAATAAGGAGAAAAACATCGTTATGCATTAGAATTATCTACTGCATGTAGAAATATTAACACTAAGTTATATATAACAAAACATAATTGTTTCATAATTATGTAGAATAATGTTTATTAATTATTAATTAATTAATAAAATGGATGTTCTGAAACGAAGGTTTCAGAAAATCTAAATCTAATAAGATTATAAAAGCTAGGTTTTCTTGATTGTTATCTGTTATAACGATGAAAAAATAAAATAATTTTTTTGCCATTTTATATACAAGTAACATAAACCTTTCTTATTGAATATAAAATATAATTATATATAAATTTTAAAATTTGAAGAACAATTGATTATATTTGAAATTATTTATGATGCGTAATGTTTTGAAAACACACCTTTTTTATTGACATGATTTTTATAGTATTGTTACTCATTGCATGTGAAGTTTGTTTTAGTGACTGAATTCAGTTATCTGGTTATTTGAGTATGCGGTGATTAATACCCTTGGAGGGTAACGGATGGCAATACTGTACCAATGAAGTTTAACTGAGGCTTGGCTGTTGCCATTACCCCCTGGGGCGCAGAGATTCGAGAGTTTGAGTTCGCTCTCTTAAGGTTTTTAAAGCCTTGAGGGAGCAATTTGAGTCTCCGGGAAGTGTTCTCCGGCACGGCCCGTTGAGGGGCTTTGTCGGTGAATGCTTTTCTTCGGAAAATATGAGCGGTTCTGCTCGATGGTGGTGTGCGGGTGGAAGGCCATCACTGAGTGGAGCTAACGCTGAGATGGACCACGATTGAGTGGCCTAGGGATCGTCCGAATTTTTAGAAACGACTTTACCTTAACATATGGTTAAATGCTGTCTGATGTCTGATATTTTAATAAGTCTTAACAGGGAAACGAAAATAAATTAAATATTCTGTTACCACCCACAAGGTCATGCTTATTAAAATATCACACAGCACTACTTCATACCTTGTTCCAGATAATTAAAATTCTTCTGAAAACAACTTTCTTGGGTGTCAACAATAGATTAGCAGACATAAGCATCGATCATCCTTTTAAAAGACAACGGCTATCCATAAACACGTCTAACCTACAATTCCCCTCTTTCTCCAGTTTTAATGAGTTCCGACAAGTTAAATAAAAATAGTTTGTAATTTTTCGTAAATATCTGATGTAGCCTGCGGTGGCATCGATCGTCAGAGGTAAACACGGGTTATTGATTTCCACTGTATTCAGTTAGGGACCTATTCCACCACTTCTTGTTACACCCTTGATACTTGTTTAATTATTGCCAGAAATTGTGCATCCACCCGTTTAATTGTATTGCATTTAGCTCTTTAATAGTTCCACCCTATTCTGGGCTGTGTCGGGGTTACTTTCTAATATTTATAACTCCAGCCGTGACATGCCTAACAAAGGAAACAGTGAAGGGTGTTCTTATAACAGCAATTAATTCCCAGAATGCCTGAAGGGCTGATCTCTCTCTCTCTCTCTCTCTCTCTCTCTCTCTCTCTCTCTCTCTCTCTCTCCCCCTATCTATCTATCTCGCTTTGTGTGTTTATGACAAGAGAAATAAAATAAAATCGTATTTTGTTATAATATAACTCCCCCCTCCTTTGAATGAACGACGAACTCAGTACTGAGCAGCACTTCAACTAATTATAATGATATTTCCTCACCTACTGTATAAAATGTTCAACGGTTATGACAGTTCACAGTGCTCGATTATTGTTTAGGATTAGGCCTAAGAAACTGAAGTGATTATATCCTACCTAATAATTACTTGTGTTTTGCTAGCTTGTTTATGTGTTTTGAAGGAATCAAAAACAAAAATCCACCTCCGGATAAGACCTAACTTCTTCAGTTGCTCCTAGATGTTCTGACTTGTGTCAGCACGCAACAGTTCTGTAGCCCGTGCTGACAGACAAATGAGAAAAATGATGAATCTCCTCGAGTTTGATTACTTCGACCTTATTACTTCTAAAGGTGGAAAGTGCCCTATCCTGATATCTGCCTCGATTTTTTTCTCGCTAAAAAATTGACAAACTGGTCCCAAAACGCTGATATACATTAATAACGCTTGATATTACATAGTAATTAAGCCTTTGATTTCTGAGGCTTAGTTGCCTTGACATCTCTACTTATTTCATCAAGGTTTCTTTTTCTCTGATACTTTTTTTCCCTTTTCTTTTGGTATTGCTAGAGTCTTTTCGATTTTCTGTGCAGGTTTTTAAATTGAGTTGAGGTTCCTTCCTGTTTTCATTGTTAAAGTCATCAAATAAATAAATAAAAATAAAAATCTGACAAAGAAACATTTCATTATTGCCTACATAAAATAGTCAGCCACAATGTGTACAGATTTATCTCCGAGTTTCTGACTTAGATGTTAGAAAGCATTGGTTCAGGAGAGTTACAAAAACATTTCCTTAATAATTATCAAATACTAATGCAATTAACATTCGTTAATATTTATATCGAAAAGAGTATGATGTTATAAAAGATTAAAAAAAAAATAAATGCATCTTGGCTTACGTCTAGTACAAATGGTATGTGGTAGACAGACAGTTTTATGGAGTCAGCTCATAGCCTTGCTTTGTTTTAAAGTAAACATAACGATAACATATGCCATGTAAAAACATCTGAACGAAAACAACGAGCCTCTACTTTTATATATATACAAATATAAGTAATATTTTTACACATATAATGCCATGCATGATAGATGACTATTTGCCCCTCTAGATTTTTCTGTCTTGATTTTATTTCGGTGGAATTTCGCACACCCTTTATTTAATAGAAATCTGAAATATAAATAAGCTGTTGATAAGCAGTGAGGGGAGGAGGTGAGATGCGGTGATTGATTCATTCAATCCAATACCCTTGGAGGGTGATGGGGCAATGCTGTAGCTAATGAAGTTGTAACTGAGGCTCGGCTATTGTTGTTACCCTCCTGCCATGATCAGAGCTTTAATAGCTCAATAACCTTATCCCTATACTGTCTTCTACAGATAACGGGGAAGATGAAAGCATTCTTGCTTCGCCCCTTTAAGACAGTCCTTATAAGGAAGCAGTTCTATTAATGAACTCTTAGGAGTTAGTTGCGCATTTCATTTCAACAAAGGAAAATATTGAAAATCTGATATACCACTTGCAGGAACGATAGAACTAAAGAATGAAAATCGTGGTTGTAGGCTTGAGAAGGAGGTTATGAAATATTAAGAAATAATTAAAATAGTTCAACAAAGTTCTGTTGATTAAAAAAAATTTTCCTGGAGGAAAGCTCTACCAAGTCTATAGATTGACTAGCTGATCTTCACTTGAAAAGTCCTTATCAGAGTTCTTCAGATACCAAAGTGGATTCGAATCCAGGCCTTTCAAATCAAAAGACATAGTGGATACCGACTAACGTACGCCAAATTTTGGAAGATGGTAATTTCTAATTGTATATAATAAAGGCGTTTTCTTTTTACCTTGAATGTTTTTAAATAATTTCACAGATAGCGTCATCATTAAACCAAGGTATAAGTTGCGCTTCAGTGTCCTATTATTCCTAGTTTTTTTTTAAGCTGACGATATTTTGAGATACTTAAAAGGAAATTTCTTTAATATTTGAGTTAATGTCATTAATATTAATAATCGAAGCTGTAAATTTAGACTAGAAAAATTGTAAAACAGAATACTAAGCTAAGGAAAAAATAAAAATAAATAGAGTTAAATGCTTTATTAAACTGAAGAAATGATGTGTCTGTGTTGTCTTTCATGACCTAATAATAATAGTTAAAACAATCAATGAAAATACTTCTACGTCGGGCATTTATCGTAGAGGTTTGTGATGATGGCTTCCTTTCTTGAAAGCACACATACGGGTTCTTTAGTTGCAAGAGGTGTCCATGACATCGGTTAATGTGGACTGTAGCAACTAGTTTGACCACCACGGGGCTCCTAGAATACTGGGACACGAACTGTCATTCAAATAAAGATCTCTTTTTTTCACTCCCTCCCCTCCCACATCCAGTCCTGGTTACTAAAAGCCTGTCGTGTCTATCCACCCACACCTGGATCTTTTCCTACCTCATCGGATACATCCAAAGTTCAGAAATCGAGTGAGAAATAAAATACTTTACATTAATTTCGCACGACACTGCCAGATATCAATCATTCTCAATTCTCCTTGCCCGGAAAAATGCACTGCCTGCTGTCAGTTCAGAATAAACATTTGGTCACGTGACATGATTCAGATGATTTCACGCAGCGGTGACTCACACGAGTTGTCCCTAAAAGAAACGTTCACAACAGAAATTTAAAATCCTATTGCCTTTCCTACGCTAAACAAGACCCGAAAGAAGGAAAAGAATATGGCTCAAGTGAGTTATGGTGCTTCTCCTTGGTAAATATAATCCAGTATTTCTTTAGCCTTTTCCTTATTAACTTATTTCTCATTCTGTTCTCTTTTTATATTCTGATTTCGCTTTCATAACTCTAAGAGGGAGGGTAAGCACGAATAGAGAAGTACAATAATTGTAGCAGTTTTAAAAGTATCACCAGAGGGCAGTATAAATCATCAAAGCACGATCGATGAGATATTTGACCATTATACATAACACAAGCTAAATTCTAATACTTTTTTTTTTTTGATTAAGCAAATTCATGACGATTATTAAGAAAATAGATGGCGTTTCCAGCAAGGAATATGTGCAATGGGCATTGAAATTTTCCAAAGAACTTAAAATTTCAATTGATTAGGCATGTGGTCAGATGTCACTTAGAGTTAAACACTCTACCGTGGGTTATGACCCTTATTTCAATTATATACAAAAGTTTTAGAATAAAATTTATTGTAAACTATAATATATTATTAAAATCTTTTAATATTCTTAAACATTTTCAAAAGTTATCTAATATAATTTAAATAATTTAATAACCCATTTTAATTTTTGCATATCGTAATTTATAAATTGTTGTTTGTATACTAAAATTGAATTTCATTTAATTTCAAAATGTAGGACACTATTTCCTCATTTCGTTGTATAGATCGTTTCTCGGCCTTTTGGCTTAGATCAAGTGTGCAGTTCATTTTTGTAAACTTTCCCCATAAGTGATTAGCAATGCTGATCCAAGGAAGTTAACTGAGGTTCGGCTGTTGCTGTTATCCTGGGTGATGAGTTTTTGAGTTCGCTCCCTTAGGGTTTTTGCCCTAAGGGACTTTGAGTCTCTGGGGAAGGTGTTCTCTGGCATGGCCCGCTGAGCAGATTTTTGGGTTTATTCCCTTTGGTGGTGGCCGCTTCCAAGTAGTAGTAAGGAGTGAGCAAACAAGAGACAAACTACTTGCAGGATTCGAATGTAATGGAAAAACAATAGTTCCATTTTTGGTAGGGAGCATTACCAAACTACTCAGAATCCCCAGATTCCCTTTAGAATATATTGAAACGGATGTAAAGATCATCCACGAAATATTCGGGAAATGGGGCGTTATACACAAGGTGGAAGTCCTAAATGACGCAGAAAACCCCAAATGGAAGTCGGGTGAAGTCCACATCTCCCTCGAGATGAAAACGCCCGTTCCCAAATTCATTATTATTGGATCCGCCAGAGTAATGATAAATTACCCTGGTGTAAAAAAACAATGTTTTAGATGTGGTGCTTTCACTCACCTTGGGGCGGACTGTCCTAGAGTGAAATGTAAAAACTGCCTCAAAGCAGGACACAACCAAGAAAACTGTGAGTCAGCTTGCCTGAAATGTGGGGTCATTGACCACAAAGTGGACACATGCCCATCCAGAACCCTTGCTGAGAGGATGGGTGGTGCAATCACCCATCTTGGTGGAGTTGCAATCGCCAGCAACTCCACCAAGCAATGGAAATGACACACCACAGGAAGCTTCTCCTCCTTTCGAGGCTGCTCCTGATATAACAGAAATCCATACCTCCACGTCTAAGAAAAACCGAAAGGGGAAAAAAACTTCCACAACCAGTAAAATCCAACAAGAAGAAACAGTCGCTATTGAAACCATCAATACCAATATAGATACTAATACAAAAGATATAGATAGGGAAGAAGGAAAGATGAAGGTGAACACCACCACCTCCAAACGGCCATTAAGTCCACAGGAAGAAGAGTTGGTAACGCCCAAAACAGCTAAAGTATCTGAGACCGCCCACCCAGAAGTCTCTCACGCGAAAGCAGGGGAGACTCTCAGCCATCTCATCAGAGGTATCCCAGGGATGGCGGAAAAATTCAAAGAAGCGATAAAAAAAATAGGAGAACCTGAACTCCTCCTCACAGGAGAACATGGACATCGTCAGTGCAAAATGGGGTGACATTTTCGTTGATGACATCAGCAAAATCACCCCTGAGCAAGTAGAGGTAGCCCAGAATTTAGACGAGGAGGCAGCTTCGGCGTTCTTCATAGCTCTCTGCAAACTAGACATGGCCAAGGGAAGTGAGGTGGACAAAAGAATAATAACTGCCCACAACAAAAGAAAGACACAGTAATCACCTTGTGGGGTTTCTGTACACAGCTTCACCAGTTTCAGCTATCACAGGTGGGGGAGGACCTGAGAACCCGAGCGGCGAAGGCTTACAGCGAGGCGGTGCAGTTCCTTGTGAGCTACATTACTCGGGCCAGATCCTTCCTCCACCTATAAGTTTAACTTTCAATTTTTGCTTTTCTGTGTACTTTTTTGTTTTTGTTTTGTTACATGTTTCCTTTTTAGGATTTTTCCTTTTTTTGTAAAGTGAAAAATAAACAACCGTTTTAGAAACGCCCCTGGGGGGCAAACAGCTAAAACAGGTCAACTGAGGCCTCTTTAACCTACTCTACCACTATGCACTCTATCTTTATTTCCTCTCCTACTATCTGCTGACTCTCAGCCTATCTTACTCTACAGGCCGATGATGAAGATTTGTTGAACTCACAAATTATTTATTATTATTATATATACATTTTGATGTATATTGTATACATACATATATACATTTGAATTTGAAGTTAAATTTTGAGTTATTTTTGGTTGTATTTTGAGAAACACGAATAATTATATAAAGGAATTTATTTTTTTAACATTTGCATTATAATAAGTTAAAAACATGAATTCTTTTTATTAAAAACATTTTATACGAATGCTATATTTTAAGGAACACGAACAATTATAAAGAAATTTATTTTTTTTAACATTTGCGTTATAATAAGTTAAAAACATGTGAATTCTTTTTATTAAAAACATTTTATACGAATCCTATACACAGGCAGTAGTAACAAAAAAAAAAACTATGAAATATAAACTTTAGATAATAAAAATAAATAAATGAGACAAACGAAATTTAGCAGAGTTCCGCTTTTTTTAACACTTTTAATTCAAACAGTTCGAACCACGCAGTGTTGGAAAGCGATCTGGCCTCCAACCAGCTAAAACCTTAATGGAGGTCAGTCGATAGATGCCAAGAAAGACATTTTCTTTAAAACTTTCTTTATATTTTTCAGTTATTAAAAATTAAATCAATACTTATATGCAACAACACAGCGACAAAAAAGTCGTTTAAAAAAAGTAACCAATTTAAAAAAAAAAAAGTGCCTCTTACTTCTTAACGGCCTTTCGCATATCTTTCAGGCTATCCGTACAATACTTTTGGGAAACACCTGTCTAAAGTAATAAAAAATCTTAGTACATATTATTTACCTTATACTCCAGAAAGGTAACTAATAATAAATATAATTAATATTTAATAATAATAATAGCAAATAGTGTTTCGTATAGGGGTATCCAGTAAAACAGAATTGGCATTTAGATCCAAGATGAGGTTACTACTTCCTAGCCGGGGGGAAAGTACAGGCTATAATCATTCCCCTAAGTGTTAATAAATATTGTATTGATGAATATAATTAGCAATAACCACGCACTACACTATGATATGCTCTTCTCCAGAGCGCCACCTGAAGGATTAAAATTATATGACACTGTATAATGTTGCTATGAAGAAAGCCAATGTTTCAAGATCCCGTTGTTTCTAAATATTGCATTTCAGTTCATCTTCTTGTACTTCAGTCTCTCAGATATAATATTTATTTAAAATTAAATTACCTTTTAAAAATTACAAAATGGTTAGGTCAAATAATGGTTTATTTTTTTTATTTGTAAAATGTTATATTAATTGGTAAAATGCCATTTTATGTCAATATTCGTAGAGAATATAAATGCAATTTGTTTTCTTGCAAATTAGATATTTGCCGTGGACAATCCGCATTTTCCGTTGCGATTTCTATGAACCTTTTATCTGTCAAATGTGCATGCCTGGCTGGTTTGTTTGTTTAGTGGGATGAAAAACTCGAATTTCAGGTGATTGTTTTGAATTAACGTCGAAACAATTAAATCTCTGAGACTAGTAGGTGTGCGCATTGCGTGTATTCTGGTGGACGTTTTTCTGTGTTACGATAATAAAAAATCCGACTTTCCGGGAAGAAAAACCTCTACATGGAAATGAATTAGACTACGAGAGAAGTTACCCAGCACATCGCAACAATGAGTCAAGCGTCTGACATTTCGAAGCTCTATTCTGAACATCTGATTTTAAGTTCTTTCGTTGTATAACATTAATTAATTTTTAGAAAGTTCTGTTAATATTTGTACTTAATCTGAAGATGTACACGACAGGATATAGGGGTCATTGGAATGTTATAGGGATCGATAGCATATACTTTATTCCTTGTCTTCATATTATCACTTACTTAGTCATTTGTATTATATTTGTAGTATCAACTGATAATCTTTCTGTTATTACTTGCATTCCGTGCTGTATATTAATGTATGTAATAACATACATTAATGTTGTATTAATGTATGTTATTATTCATACCATTCCTTCAGTCCCTATAAAATTTCAATATTTTTTGAAATTTTATATGACTTCCGGAACCTATTCTTCCAGTCATTTTGGAAGAATTGTCAACCCTAGATTAATCTTTGTAATATTCGTATTTTAGAAGTAAATAAGAATTAAATTTTTATGTAAAATTAATATAAATAGTAATTTAAATAAAAGTTGTACCTATTTTTTATTATTTTTAGGCAATTTTTAAAAATGTATAAACCACTATTTTATTTATTAGATGTTGAAATTGAAATAACATCTTAATTATGATAATGAACATCGGAGGAGAGATGTGATGATTAATACCCTAGGAGGGTAATGGATGGCAATGGTGTACCAATAAAGTTTAACTGAGGTTCGGCTGTTACCTCTTGGGGCGCTGAGATTCGAGAGTTATGAGTATGCTCTCTTAGGATTTTTGCCTTAAGGGAGCAATTTGAGTCTCCGGGAAAAGTGTTCTCCGGCAAGAACCGCTGAGGGGGGTTTGCCGGTGAATGCTTTTCTTCGGAATATGAGCGGTTCTGCTCGGTGGTGGTGTGTGGGTGGAAGGCCATCACTGAGTGCAGCCAACGCTGAGATGGACGGTCTTTCGCCCACGATTGAGTGGCCTAGGGATCGTCCGAATTTTTAGAGAAGGCTTTACCTTTAAATAAATATGGCAATGTTGTAGCCAATGAAGTTCTAACTGAGGCTCGGCTATTGCTGTTACCCTCCTGCTATGATCAGAGCTTTAATAGCACCTTATCCCTACATTGCTGTTACCCTCCTGCAATGATTAGAGCTTTAATAGCTCAATAGCACCTTATCCGTACACTGTCCTCTACAGATAACGGGGAAGATGAAAAGCATTCTTGCTTCGCCCCTTTAAGCCAGTCCTTATAAGGATAATGAACATGAACCGAAATGTTGTTCGATGAGATGTAATGCTTTATTAATTTCAAATACAGTAAGGAAAACACTAGAGCCGTTACACAGAAGGCAGTCTTTTCGGATACGTTTTCGTCACTCCAGTAAGGTTTTCGAACCCTATAACATACTACCATCAATCAATTCGTGCATATAAGGTTTAACTCATGCATGTAATTTCGCACTCCATATCTGAAGCAGATAATAGAGTCTGACTTTTTTCGGAGTGTGCGACAAAACAGATTGCTGAGAACGCCTTTTGAATACTCTCTGGCTATCACATGAGCCTGTGGGATAGATGGCGACCATAGCAATGTCCTGTCTTTAACATTCTATCTTTTGTCATTTATAGCCAAACGAACCTTGGTTTCCTATATTTTCCTATATTTCCTGATTTTTTTTTTTTTTTTTTTTTGACAATAATATGTGTTGATAAGCCTCGTCTCCAAGGAGGTTCTTAAAATGGCCAGATTCAGATTTAAAATTTTGCCAATACAAAACATGTTTACAGACGGCTGTCTATTCGAATCTAGAGACTGATCGTTGACATTATCTACTTTCAATCCAATATTAGTACAAGTTGTGATATTTCATCAGTTCATGCACTATGTAATCTTTTTATTTACAAATAGATAAAAATAAGAATGTAACTTTAATTTGGAATAAAATATTTACTTAAAGACCTGATATTTATTTAAAAAAATGAAAATTCCTTTAGTAAATTCAGTACAGGATTTAATTTAATATATATGCTATATTTATAAGCATATATATCAGAGAGAAAGGGAAAAAAGTCCTTTTTAGTACTTCCAGGGTAACAGATGGCAATGCTGTAGCCAATGAAGTTTTAACTGAGGCTCGGCTATTGCCGTTACCCGGCCATGACTAGAGCTTTTTAGCTCAATAACACTCCATCCGCACAGATTTACTTCATTCAGATGACGGGATAAAGAGTCAAGGACTCAGTCCATCGCTCAGTTCTTATAAGAACATATATATCAGAAGCATACATTATTCGTATAAGAATTATAAGAACATATATATCAGAAGCATACATTATTCGTATATATATATCATGAATTTGAAACTGCAATGTAATCATGTATGTGAATATGAATTTCTAGTTCTATTTTGTATTTGTATTTATATATGAATTTCTCGTTCTATTTTGTATTTGTATTTATATAAATCAAAGTGGAAACCAAACACAGCATTCAATTAAAAATTAAACGTTTACAATAATTTGAAATGCAAATACATATACATATCACAAGTGGAAACCAAATACAGCATTATTAAAAATTAAACGCTTAGAGCAGGGATTCTCAACCTATGGTACGCGTACCACTGGTGGTATGTGAGCGACTGCCTTACTGGGACATCTAATACCTTGAATTATCTTGAATTAAATATAGTGGTACGCCACTGGAAAAGGGTGAGAAACCCCTGGTTTAGAGTAATTTGAAATGCAAATACAAACACGTGGAAACCAAACACAGCATTCAATTAAAAATTAAATGCTTAGAGTAATTTGAAATGCAAATACATATCACAACATATCACAATAGATGTCAGCGAATTAATTCAGCTGAGAATGTAAATGAAAAATAATTCAGAGTTATTTAAATCGATTTATGCAGTCGTTCAAGAGGTGTATTATCAAGTCTATGCTTCTAGTACAGGGATAATATAAAAGAAAAAAATATGCACACTGAATTTTTCTCAGTAATTGATGTTTTTTAAACTAATTTAATGAATGTTTAGTAGCACTTCATAAAACAAACCAAACTGTTTTCTATTTGACTGAACCTTCGATGTTTGTGTATGGCATCGAATAACAACAACTCTGCAATGGATGACGATAACTTTGCGCAAATGTAAAATTGAAATTACTAACAGAATATTGTGTAGTGGCGAAAAGCATGCAGAGAGCTCATTCTAGTCTGTATGGCTTTTTAAAAACTGATTTAAAAGTTTTTTTGGGGAAAAAAAATCCGATATTATGATAATAGTCTTATCCGATTGTCTAATATTACTAACAACCTTAATTATTTCATATACTCGGGATATGTAATTATTAAATTTTCTTTTATTAGCACTAAATACATGATTTATGGCGATCTTTCTGACAAGTTAAAACATGCATAGATTACTGTGCCCTGTTCGCGCGGTTAGCCTAGTGGCTGTACGCTTCACAACCTGTCTGGGGAAGGTGTCCTAGGTTCGATTCCCGTCGACGACTTGAGGAACTTAAGGATCTTTCTCAAGCATAGCCAAGTAAGCCGGTCTTGGGCTGGACAGCAGGGTTTTTTCCTTCAGTTTATCTGGGGTTTTTCATCCCGCAAAACAGGCTACAATCATAGGATATGGTACTTAATCCCTTATTAGGAGGGCTCAACCAATCCTAAGGGGCGGTCGAGAAACGGGGGGAACCCCACACGAATAAATAAATAAACTGTGCTCTAGGAACCAATTGCTAGCATGAAAGCATAATCTCACACTCATGTTACTCAACTTACAGTTTATTATATAAAAACATAATCAAGATGTAATGAACATAGTAATCAAAGATATAAATAAATCCAGTTACAATTCTTAACTACATTGTAGCAAACTTGGCATGGAAATCAACAATAAAAAGATAAAAACCTCTGAAAATAGGCAGGAACATGAAGTATCAGCTACATCCTGAGAATCTATAGAACAAATAAATTATTTAAACTATTTAGGCACAGTTTTTTTTTTTTATTATTATTATTGTTGAAGACGTCAAGTTAAATATGGGAATATACAATGGAATAAGAAAAACTGATGAGACAGGTCAACTGAATAATTTTATATGGAATAAGAGAGAAATTAGGTTAAAAAAAAGTAGCAACGTACAAGACAGTGTTTAAACCAATTTTAAGTTATGGACTTGAAAGTTGGGTTAAAAAAAATAAGAAAACATTTGATGAAAGAATGGAGACCACAGATATGAACGTAATGAGAAAAATTAGGGACATCATTGGCAGAATTATACAATACAATGCAGATATTAGAAAGAAACTTGAGATTTAGCATTCAGGAATGTGTGGTGGTTACTTAAAACAGAAATGGATTCCAGTAGCAGGCAGAAGTGCGTTAGAAGGCTAAAATATAAGAACTAACAATATCGGAGTCCTGACAAATAGCAGAATAATTGGGAGAATAATTGTCAATAGGAAGTTAGTAATAATGTGATCACATCGACAGTTCGTTGTATCCTGCATCCCTTGAAGATACATATCAGGAAATTGATGATAAGTGCTGTGGTTTTCATAGAATCAAAACATTTCTGCCATTTTTAATGTGAATTCCACCCACAAAACAGATATCCTATTAACCGTTGGAGAGATAAGGGTTAGTTAATAGTAATTTTGCTCAAATATGGCACATTATCCACACTGGTTCAGGTCTGTAATAAGCAGAGTGGGACCTCGCACCTTGCGATGGCATCCATCTACCAATTAAATTCACAAACATCCATGTCTGCTGTGGACTTCAAACTCACGGTACTCGCCCAAGTAACCTGGACGTCAAATTAGAATTATGACAATTTTATACTACATTATTATACCCTTTATTATACTATATTATATTGTAAACATGAAATAAGCTTTCAAAGGAAGGAAGTTTATTTAACTCTCTTGTTTTCTCTTTTAACATGCTGTATTCGCCTATAATAGAATGACATTCTCAGATATGAAAGGACGAAAAAGGAAGTGAAATAATAGCCTTACTCAGTTTATTTACTGTTATCGCTTGCAAATTACTATTGGAAGTAAATCCCTAGCTAATTACAGAACATTCATAATGGACACTGTCCAAAAGAGAAATAAAATATTTTCGTTCCCTTCGTTATTATTAGAGCGCCATGATGCTTGGGGTTATTATTCTGTTTATAGAGAGAAAAGGGAAGATTATAGCCTAGACCTTAAGCCTAATTGCCAAGCTTACTTAATGCTATCTGTCATAGCCACTGAAGGACCAAAGAAACTATGACTGAAACCTATAATCTTGGTGACCAATCAGGATCTCGTTTGCATATATTATATTGATCTGTACATGATCATTTCTTTTTAAAGCTCAGTAAGAATGATAAAAGTGTATGATTATAGGGACTGCAAGAAGTTATAATAATGCAACTACTGATGTTTGAATTAGGATCTTAGTAAAAGTTTACCTTACCAATGGTGTGTGTTGTTTGTTAGTGTCCCATATTATTTTTAGAGGTGGGCTACCTCTCCATCATAGGTGAATTCTACAGAAAAAAAAAAAAAACGAAAGATATGTATACCTTTCTTTTTATTTAAGCAGTTTAGTTTGTTGTATATGTCACGCTATACGTAACAACAAGTTATTGACACCCCCCCCTCTCTTAAGTATGCATGGTTAAGTAGCTGGTCAAACAATGGAGAAGATTATGGAGTAGTGGCTATTTAAAAAAAAAAATACAATAATTTAAAAATATTATTTTTTAAATTTAAATATGATAAATTTGCATTTATTTAATGAACTGATATTAATTAAATTGACAAGTTAATTACGTTGATGTAAGTCGTTATTTTTAAGTCAATAACACCTTAAGTCCAGTAAATTGTTGACTAGATATTTAATCAATGCATGATTTATGTGTTAAAAAAACAGTATGGTTTAAATGTTGAAATAAAAAAAAAATTCAATCGACAATAAATTTATTGCAGTTTTTTTATGTTTGTCGCTTTCTGACCTAAAGTATATCTGACAATATTTTGTATGAATAAATGCTAATATTCACCTATACTATTAATTAAAAGGGGAAAAAAAAGTCTATACAAGTATCAGGCACTCTCGTAACGACTTGACAGCAATTGTTTGAAGTGTCAAACGAGAACAGTGAAACACAAAACTGAATATTTAATGATATTTAAAACTGTTTTTTATATATTCGCCATTATGGATATTAACAAAGCGTTAAGATATCACTTTATTTAAAAATAAAGGTGAAAATGGCGTCACTTAAACACAACTAATTGTCCTATTTAATGATTTAAATAACTGCTGACTACCTGTAGATATATGATGTGTTAAGATTCACTTGGCAGTTCAAAGGACATTACATCCCACGGAGATTGTTCCGTGTCATCAATCTTAAAAAGAATTGGTTGCAAAAACAACAGCGCAGTTTGCAGTCTCTTCTTCCAACTTTATTTATCACTGGATGCAAAATTGAAAATTATTATTATTATTATGATTATTATTTCTTTCAAAGTCAACTCAGAAACTCAATTTCATTCACCTATTTTCAAATCGTGACGAGATAGCGCAATCAGGTGGGTAGAGATAGGTCGCCAGCATGGTGAAAAGGTCTGCTAATTACGCATGAGTTCACAGTACGACCCGGAAAGTAGTCTCCAACACGACGAAATATGCTTGAATGGAAATTGAGTTGATGACTGCTTATTTTTAAGAGTAACGAGATCAGATTATTAAACAGGGTAAAGCCATTTATGGTTGCAATTTCTACAACGAAATATCTGATTAAAAAAAAAAGAGAAAGGCATGGCGACTGTCTAGATTAAAACACCGTTGCAGGACGAGTAAGGCAGCTCCGGTCATGTCATTCATAAGATTTTATTTGTTAAGTTGGAATTAGATAAATAAAAGTATAAAAATATGAAACACTCAATTAGAATTCAATTGGGATGTATGAAGCCTGTTAAAGAATTCGCGGATTTCCGAAGGGGAAAAAAAAAAAAGTCTATATTACCGTAACAAGGACTCATTTGGGGTGCAGGGGGAGTGTGGACAAATCCTAACTCTGTAATAAGTTATAAATTTAAAGGAGGTTTTTTTTATTATTTTAATTTTCCATTTCTTTGATAGTTTTGCGATCAGAGCATATAATTCATTCAAGTATCGCCATAATAAGATAACAAATAGCAAATTATAATCGATTACACATAAATCTCTGCACGGTTATAATTACTTATATTTTCTGCATGTTCTCATTACAGTGATATCTGGCAGCTAGCGAAATGTAACCAGTGCAGTTAGTCTTTTAAATAACCACGCCCATGTCTGTAACCGAAAATATTATCTTACCCCCCCCCCCCTAGAGGACACTGAATTAACCAAGAGTCGGGCAATGATTCTTAAGCTTGTAGCGGCAAGTCCATGACTACTCTTATAATCATTAGGGTACAACTTAGGTTTCTGTAACTCTGGTACCAAGCTAAATATTATTGATGAGTCGATTTTGTTTATTAAAGATTTTTAACGAGACTGGAACTGAAGCTTCCTTCTCATCTGTAGCGCAGTCAGTCCAAAATGGATGGGGATTTAAATTTAAGGGCGTGGGGGGAAATAAAGTGCCGCAGGTGCCTCTATAGATAACATTCATCAATCGAAATGACCAATTCATTACTCATTGCTCGACTGTTTTATCTGCTTCGTCTGAAAAAGTAAGTGGTATCTCATTAAGAAAACATCTAATGTGTGAAAAATTGATTTAGCTGGCATGGTTGGCCGAGTGGTTAGCGTATCCTTTTTCCAACCCACAGGGCGTGGGTTCAAATCCCGCTGCTGGCATGGATGTTTGTGATTGTCTTTAGGTAGGCAATGAATTTCACCGACCGGTGTGAGACCACCGCTTCAGTTATTGGAAGCCTCAAGTGGATTGAAAAAGTTCCATGTTTGGACTCTAAAGCAGGGTTCCTGGACCTTGTAAAAATAAATTTATAAAAATGAAAAAAAAAAAATCTTTAGCTCACCCACGGTTCAAATGTATTAGAGATTTGCAAATAACTTTTGTGGGTGGAAACCACATCATAACTGTAACTGTTGAATATAAATTTCTCCTAGAAATGTATTAGCAACATGGAACAATGCGATCTCTCTCTCCATATCTTCATATTCCATGTGAAGATCTCTCTCTCGCCTAGAATATTAAAATCATCTACTATCTAAAATTACAAGTAAACAGATATTTATAAAAGTAAGATATTCATATCGTCTTATCACATAGATAACTGCCCAAAGCCTGAAATTTGTTGTCTTTTAAATATTGTATAATTCAGATTTAATATAATAAAACTTGATTTACTATAAATGTATAATAAAACGATAAAATAAACTTCATTATTATGTCTGAAGCCTATAATTATTTATTCTGTGAACGAAAAAAAAAAATTGAGAGAGATTTAGATCTAAGGCACTTACTCCGAAATATCACACACGCATACACATAACGTGAATATATAAATTAATTTATACAGATTACAGAGAGAGTTTCAGGAAAAAGTCATTTGAATATTGCATGCGTAAAACGGTGAGACATGACATGCATTATTCTCGATGAAAAACCCAACTACGAAAGCCTAGACGACATATATTTAAGTAGCCAGTCTGATGTCTTTATTTTAATTACCCAATATAATTTCCAGTGGGCGCACTTAGAAGTGAAGCGTGCAGGGGTCTTCACTTTGAATCATATGAATGCGAGACTAACATATTAATGGACGATCGGCAAACTTCTAAGGACAACTGTTATTAGCAGTCGTGCTATTACCAAACTCGAGTTAGGATTGGGTAAGTAAAAAAGACATTATCTCAAAAGAAAATAAAAAAGGAAGACTAACTGATGAGTTTATTATGATAATAGAGCAATGTTACAGCTGAAGCCATTATTTCAATATCATACAGACAGCTACCGGAATGATGATTGCGTATCTGTTGAAGCTCATTGTCTCAAAGTTGCTTAAATTTGCTACAATTATTAGCCACGACTTAGAATGAAAACGCTATATTCCAGTAGGCGAAAGTAGCGCCCTCTCACCTCCACACATTTTGATCTTGGAAAACGAAATGACCATATTAATTAGATGAATGCCTTTGAAGTACAGTAGTTTATTTCATTTTTGTATTGAATTATTATTAGCTTATTATATGCAAGCTCTGTGAGAGGGCGCTAGCTATACACAATATAACCTCGAAATTAGACGTTGAAAACAAAATATAAACTTGATATAAAAATGCAATATAAACTCGAAACAGTAAAAAAAAATGTTTAAATTTAAATTGTATTTAAACTACAGAATAATAAATGAAACAAACACGAAATAATTTACGTAAGACATTATCTACGAAAGCCTAGACGACATATATTTAAGTAGCCGGTCTGATGTCTCTATTTTAATTACCCAATATAATCATCCTTCTAAACAGTGTAACGGGCTCTCATTGAAAGTTTATTACATTCATTGAAACCTTCACTGATTTTAAGTTGTGAACCACTTGATTAAGGGTGATGCTGTAATACCAAAGTGGTCATCAAGCGATTGATGTTGTCAAGCGGTCTTCACCTTTCTCTGCTAACACCTGTCAAGTAGGGTGGTCCATCCCACAACTTGTCGGCAGACAGACATATTTTAGAAACGAGTATTTTGTCTGGCACGCTGATTTCGACGATAAGACAGTAGGCGTAAGCTGACTTGTGGGTTTAGAATCAGTGCACTCAAATCTGATTCTATACATTTCTTGATTTTATTCTGAAGATACACAAATCATTGAAAATAATACACAGACAATGGGTTATTTTCAACTTTCTTTTGAATCATTCATGAATTAGTACTTTCAAAGTTTGCTCAAATACTGTTCTATATGTATAATAAATAGTTCAGTCTGTAATGACGATGTCTTTTAAGTGAAAAGACTTGGGTTCGTATCTCGTCTAGAACGAAGAGCGAAAAGACCTGTGCTCCAATCTCGTCTAGGACCAAGAGCCTTTTAAGGAATAAGACCTGCTAATTCACCTTTTCAACTAAAAGTGAGTTAGCAGGTCTTGTACATACACGTACATAAACACGTACATAACCACACTAACCTGCTAACTTTAGAGATTATAAGTAATTGTTGCAGTTTCGCAATTTTGAGTATATGGTCACCGTGGGTAGCAGGCGTACACTTGGGAAAGTATTTGAAGTTTCCCAACATTTTAAAATGGTTCAACATATGTAAAGTTACAGCAGGAGTAAACTGTGCAGAGATAATCAAAGAAATCAACATAAACCATGATTATAATAGATTTAGTTTAATCCTTTATCCCAGTGAGAGCAAACAAAGTTTGCGCCTGAAAATATCTTCAGGACTAAATATAGTGTTGTACTATCTTATCCAGTAAGTAGTGCAACACCAAGGCAACTCGTGGCAAAGGTGGAGCAAGCTACCAGGCACTTCTAACCCAGTATCTCCCATAATGCAAAACACATTTCCTATGTGGATATGTATACTGTTATGCATTAAAGGGATTGGCCATCTACCCAGACTAGTTTCGACCTTTATTGAGGTCTCTTCAGTGGGAGCCAGGCCCAGAGCTGGAGATATCTTTCTCCAGCTCTGGGCCTGGAGAAAGATATCTCCAATATATTTTCAACATCTTTCTCTAAATCCAGAGTAATTTTTAAAAAAGGTGATAAACCTTTTGGCAACTCCCATAGGCACAGATGACTTGCTACTGCTTCTGCCTGGTATCTCCAGCTCTGGGCCTGGCTCCCACTGAAGAGACCTCAATAAAGGTCGAAACTAGTCTGGGTAGATGGCCAATCCCTTTAATGCATAACAGTATACATATCCACATAGGAAATGTGTTTTGCATTATGGGAGATACTGGGTTAGAAGTGCCTGGTAGCTTGCTCCACCTTTGCCACGAGTTGCCTTGGTGTTGCACTACTTACTGGATAAGATAGTACAACACTAGATTTAGTCCTGAAGATATTTTCAGGCGCAAACTTTGTTTGCTCTCACTGGGATAAAGGATTAAACTAAATCTATTATAGTCTAACCTAGTGATAAACAAATTTTCAACATAAACCATGATTACAAAAATAGAGAGAGATAGATAGAGAGAGAGAGAGAGAGAGTATTATCATCGGCTGTCGTTCTTGTCAGATGTCAACAAGTGCTGTTACAAACAATCGTGTTTGACTAAACACCCACTGGATGTTCGGTGGTTTTTTGATTAAGCTAAAACAACTCAGAAGGTGTGAGGAGCAAACGAATTATGTTTGGAAATTGTTCTCTGATCGACTTGCATATTATGCTGGTTGAAAACGAGAAATTCAGGGAAGAAAACTAGATTATTTCCATATGAGACTAGGAAATAGACTTTTAGGTGACAAGCTCTTATAAATGTCCATCTTATATGTATGTACTATGATGGGAATTGAACTTAGATATTTTCACTAAAGAGCGTAGTCCCTATTGAATGTGTTACTTGGCTGCTGCAAGCGTGAATTCAAAACTCGAAATATTGTCAGGCATAAACCATTCACAAAATATTAAATATAGAAAATATATTGGTGAAATGTAATTTAGTTAAGGCGCGAAAAGTTATACCACGAGCAGGGGCTGCTCGTGCATAGGCACTGTGTAACTGCAGCACCCCCAATTTTTCTCGATATATAAATATATTTATTAATTTATTTATATTTGCTTGTAATATTTAATTTTATCATCAACAATCCTATACAATTCTCTAATTTTGTATAAAAAATAATAAAAATCCATCTTGTAGCAGCATATGGACGTCATAATGAGATGCGAGCTATTAGCGTAATGCGACACTGTCTGTCGCGCAGTTCCACTATTGTTTATGTGCAGTTTGCACCATTAGTAGAGTGTTCGTGGTGCTTCTCGTGTTTACTCCGTCTCTTTAAATATTTGGGCATTACAATTAAACACATAACATTTATTATAGTTTTTATTTCAGAATATTATTGGGGTAATGATAATGAATTTTATTTTTAAGTCATTTTGAATTATACTGAACTGTATAATTTTATCGATAATAAACAATATTTTTCATGTTTAAATTTTTTTTAAATTTTTACCATAATTTTGATATTTTATCGAAACACGTGTACACTGTACTTACAGTGTGTATGTACATTTCGAAAGTTGCAGCACTCACACGATTTCAAGCCACGAGCCGCCATTGTACACGAGCAACTCAAAATGCTTTTTGGAGTGGTTATAATTGAAATTATTGGTATTAATGGAACTATTGATATTAATGATATTAACAGCCGTATCCTACATTTGTATTCCGGATAATTTGCAGCTGCCTACACTATATCATTTTTAGGGAACCGGTCTATGTTTATAGCCTTTTTGATCTCTCCTGTGCTGCCCGATCTTGAAAAACAGATATTGGATGATAACACTACTGAAGAAGAAGTAAATCTCTTTACGCGGAACAATTCAAGTCAGATTCAATAAATACTGATGAGGTCTGTGTTCATTGAATATGTTACCTTTTTGATAACATTAAATCCTCCAATAGAACGATACCCCTGAACCAGAACGAGGACAACGGTTTTACGACATTGTTTTAATCGCCAAGGAGCCATGGCCTCTCGAAACACTGGAAACATAGGTATTGCTAACGCTTTTCCTGAGAAATTCCTCAGTAACTTGAAAAATGAATGGAAATTTCTAGCAGTTATCATAAATCTTTGGGGATGCATTCTCAAAAGTGTTCATTGCTGTCATTAAGGCCAAAGGCGGCCGACATGTCATTAATTTTCTCAGTAAATATGTGTTCTGTTGACAACTACTGATGTTCAAATACTCTTGAGAATATCGTGTACAAGTTTCTGGAAGTGTGTTGAACTGTAATAAATCATGCCAACGATACTTTTTATATCTGTTTTCGTAGCTCACTTGACAGGAGTACGAATTTAAAATTTATTAGTATTGAGTAATTGAAAATCAAACCCTGATTTTTGCTCATCTTGCCAGCGGCTCAACTTGCAATAATATGAAATCCACCAATAGCATCTGTGTTCGACGAAATAAATGCAGAAACACACGTCTTTGCCATTGTAATTATTTTGAAAACATCGTACATAGGCGGAAGGTCATTACCTTAAAAAAATGACCAGAATACTTAGTCAGTTTTGCATTCAAAGTTCGATGCTGTTTGTCCAACTTGGCAGCAGCCATTAACCCATCGACCTTCGGGTCATTTCAAAGTCGGAGCAGCACTACAGAACCCGTGACAATAATACAAAGGATGTCTAATTGACAATGTAAATAGCATGAATTTGTACAGAGTCTGTTTAAGATCTGAACACGTCAAAGGCGTAATACTTAGGCCTATACCTGCTGGGATGAAGAGAACGTGAACACCTCTTGTGCCATTTTGTGATGCTAATTTGCACGTGCTTATAGTTAATAAAATAGACAGGGGTTCATTATGCTTTTGTCAGATATGTTGGTCCAACAAGCTTTTTTTTTCTTATTAAAATCTACTTCTTTCTTTCTCTTTACTTTGCGTGTGTGTGTGTGTGAGAGACAGACAGAGATTTACTTAAGTTTAATGGGGTCATTTCAATTTCAACATTCAGAGGTTAGGATAATCTTAATCAACCTGTAAACGGACTAATTGCGAATTCTATAGAAGTGCAGAAAAACTGTTCGTTTGTCAATTTACTCAACCACCCCTGGTTTTGATGACAGCTGGTACCTTTAAGCGAACACCTGCGTGCGTGTGTGTGTGCATGGAAAGGTAGAAATTCATCTACATACCAACGGTCATGGGACTTAAGAGATCAAATCTCCTTAACAAAAAGTAAACATCTGAGTTAGAAGAATAAAGTCGATTTATTTGTGTGTGTGTGTGTGTGTGTGTGTGTGTGTGTGTGTGTGTGTGTGTGTGTGTGTGTGTGTGTGTGTGTGTGTGTGTGTGTGTGTGTGTGTGTGTGTGTGTGTGTGTGTGTGTGTGTGTGTGTGTGTGTGTGTGTGTGTGTGAATCCTGTCCACAAAAGGTTGTAAACCTATCGTTCATTAGTACTGAAAGTGAGGTAAGGATTAGATAATCACGAAACCGCTCTAGAGACTAAACATGATTTTCAAGAAAATCTAGGCTTCTTGTTTGTTAGCAATGCTATGGTCTTATACTGTCAAAGAATTCTTCTACTTCGAATCCTCAAGACATACGCTCACATCCATGCCCACAGTGGAATTCGAACCCTCTTATTTGATTGAAAAGTGTGTTGTCCACTGGTAATCATACCTGTTGGCTGGAGGGATAACATCAGAAAAATGAAAGAACATACCTGTTACTTCGCGTCATCTCCTCTCCTTCAAACTTCGAATCTTCCTGATTGTGTGTAGCGATTTAAACATGTTTTTCATGGTATATTCATCTATTTGGATATTTGCAACATCTTGATACTGTTCGACCACGGATGCGAGAACCCTGGCTGGCACAATGCCAAGAAGAGTTAATTCATGTTGAAGAGAAGAAAGGAATAAAGCGATGTACGAATTCGTTACGAACACGCAAAATCACGTGCTTTAAACTCAAAATTTTCCAATTGTTGTACAAGCAAAATACCGTATATGTCAGCGTATAAGACGACTCTCAAATACTACAGAAAATCCCTCGAAATCATAGGTCGTCGTATACGGCGAGTATAAAATGGGAACCTTAATTTCTTGGATGAACATTTAGGTAGTTACATGAGATACATCGTCGTTATATAAGAAAATAGGCAGTGTTTTAAACAAATCAGATTAACTTTTGTTACATAAAGTTATTTAAAATATTACAATAGATGTAAGTCTTAAAAAAATAATAATAATTATGAACCTCAATTTTCATGTTAATTTTCTTCATTATCTGTTGAAAATAGTTCTTCAGATTCATTGTTTAAATGATCCTCATATGGATCCCATTTCGAATCCGGTGTATTGATTTCGTTTTCATCGTCATCAGTGTCCCAAAACAGATCATCTTCCGTATCATCAATAAGATTAGAGATATCACACTTTTTAAATGATTTTATTACAGTCTCCACTTTTACTTTATTCCATGCTTTGATTACAAAATTGCATAAAACTGCATCATAAGTGATGCAGCGTGCATAGATCCACCGTTTGTAAATGATTTTTCAGCAGTCAACATCCAATTATTCCACTCTTCTCGCATGTGATCTTTAAATGGTTTGTTCAAGCAGACGTCTAGTGGTTTCAATATACAAGTTAAACCACCTGGTATAACAGCAATTTTGTGTTATTTGTTTCTAGAAGCCATTTAGTATTCTCAGTTAAATGACTTCGAAACATATCCCATACTAATAAACTGCGTTTCTTCATTATACCGCCTAGTCGTGTGTTCCACACATTATTTATCCATAATTTCACACCATTTTCATCCATCCATCCTTTTTCATGAAAATGTACAAAAACATCTGAAGGAAATTTTATCTTAGGTTTAGTTTAACGTTTGAAGATGATCATTGGTTTTAACTTTTCCATCAGCCAAACCTGACAACACAACTCTAAACCTTGTTTTTTCATGACCTGTACTTCGAACTAGTAAACTCTTACTACCTTTAGACTCCACTGTTTTATTGCTTATCATATCAAAGCTCATAGGAGTTTCATCCATATTTCCAATATTTGACAATAGAAATTTATTTTCTTGTCTCAGCTGAATAATAAATTTATGGAAACTGGTGCGTTTGTGGTCAAGATCTGCTGGTAGTTTTGAAGCAATTTTCGTATTTTGTCGTATTACCAGATTTTGTCTGTTCATAAAACGATTACATCATCCTGAAGTAGCTTCAAATTCTATACTTTCATCCGGATTCAATCTTGACCATTTTAGTGCATATGCTCTAATCATATTTTTTGTAACAAGATAACTATTCTGCCTTTGCTCGAATACCCATTCTGCAAAGTGATTTTCCAGTTGCGGTAATCGGGTGATCCCCGTTCTCATTGCACATTTTATCTTTGGCAATTTTTTTTAAAATATCTTCTTTCTTCCTCCATTCTCGTACCATCTTCTCGGTTATGTCAAACTTTCTTGCAGCAGCACAGTTATTGATTTGCTTTGCCATTTCAATTACCCTTATTTTAAATCGAGCTTCATACTTTCTTCGTTTTGTTGCTGGTTCGGTGATTTTAAATGATAACAATTTTAATAATCCTAAAATTAAAAAAAAAATGCAAAATTAATAATTAATTAAATTTTGAGCTAATCACTTTTAATTAGGGTAATTCGCGTAAATACTAAATCTATGCAATGCAAAAAATAACGGATATAACAACAATACCTAACATTGCATTAATACAAGAAGAAATTTGGGGGGTGGGGGATCATCTGATACAACCGACATAAGCTTAAAACCTAAAAATAGCCTAAAATTTAGGCCTCGTCTTATAATGCGCCGTGTCGTCCTGTACGCCGACATATACGGTAGTATATGTCAGCGTATAGGACAACCGGCGTACTTTTATTTTACTAATAATTAAAAGTAATTAGTAAAATAAAATACTTTTATTTTACTAATTACTAATAATTTTCAGACTTATAATTAATAAACATTTATCCCACGAAACACATTGATTACCTTATTATCGGAATGGATTCGCCTTCTTCTGCCATGCACAAGAAGTGTCAAGGGGTCTCACATCTGTGGTCGCACAGTATCTTCCTCTTAAAATAAAAATAAATAAAAAAACTGCCTCGGATATTTTTAAACTCCTTTCCTAATCAGCATGTAAAAACGTTGCCTCCTCTTCCAATCAAGACAGGACTTTTTATTCATTTATCTACTATGTCTGCCTAAATCTCAAATTCGCCACCCTTAGAATATATTTTCATGTTTTTGGCAGCGCACCAAGGATCTTCCTAAAAATTCTTGATGCTGTGCATGGGAGAACGGCTCAGCTGATCAGTAATCTTTCTCTCAGTGACTCAACAACTTAAAATGTTATAAAAATCTTATATAAGAAATGATGGAATGAAAGTCTAAACTGTTGTTTTAGTTTTTATGATATTTCTAAGTAACTGAGCAGAAGAAGCGAGTTAATGATCTTTTATTATTATTTTTAATAATTTATTATATTTACACATGCGTAAATATAATAGCATTAGGGTTAAGGAACATGACATGGCAGCAAGTGTCCTCAGCACTCTCTTTCCTGGATGACCATATACACTGGTATCCTAAAGCTAAGGACGAACTACATTTTTAACTCCATATGAAAAAAATAAAAAAATTTCATGAGTACAGCCAACTGCGGACATAAATTTATTGCCAGCATGCTAATAAATTGCATTAAACAAAAATGGGTTATAAATTTCCTACAAATTAAATTGCCACATGTTTTTGGCAAAAGTTAAAATTTTCCTAAGGACGTACTTAGGAATTAATGTACAGTGCTTACAGAAAACTATGCGGAGAGACATTTCAGCATGGAACATGTCCACCAGGAACTGCGATGCAGCTCTCACAACGTCGTACCATGCTTAGTATCAAGTGATTCAGGAGTTCCTGATGCAAAGTGGCCCACTTCTCCTTCAGAGCAGGAATAAGGCCTTGTTTGTTCTTTGGAAGGGGAATTCAAGCAGCAATCGATCAATATTCTCGGTCTTCAGAAGTATCTTCACTGCTCGTGTACGATGTGGTTTGCCATTGTCACCCATAATATCACTTCTTCGCCTAGAGCACAACGGAATAATCGAACATGAAGTTGAAGACCTTCGTTGCAATATCGTCCACCAGTCATAGTTCCTTTTTCCTGCACTTGTAACTAGCTCGGTGCATCCATTAAGCCTAATGCCCCCTCACACCATGACCCCAGCACCGCCGTATCTACCCTTTCAAGAACATTCTCGCGATAGTTAGCAGTACCACTTTCACGCCAGAGCAAGTGTCGTCTAGAACCGAAGGAAAGACTAAAACAACTCTCAGTACATTAGTCCATTGGTCAATCCAACTTTGAAACTTTATTTAAAAAGCGCTTACTTCAAACACAATTCGTTTAGCCTTTTAACCTGTTGAGTTCTACCACGTGATCTCTTTGCGTGCGTTTCGAAAATTTGAATGTGTACCCGCTTTCTACTAAAAATTGTCAGTCATGCAAATTGGCACAAGCTGATTCGTCTGGATTTGCGGTGGTAATCTTCAAAAATAGTGTTCGCCTTTAGGTTTTGGACAGCAGTGTATGATAGCTAGCCCTGGTCCAGCTATCAATGACAGCTAAGGGTAGAAAAAAGGCTGGCTATCTATCTTTAAAAAAAATTGGTTAGTATGCTTAGTTCAAAGCAGCAATCAAGTTTACTAAACGTTAATCAAAATCATTAATCATCTTCTTATAATGGATTGTAGGCCATGCGGTTTGTTCCTTCTCATGCCATCGCTCTCTTGATCTTCCAATTTTTCTTTTTCCGTTTATATTATATTGTTCCGAAATTTCATTTAATGATTTCACTGATCTCTGTAGATCATCTTCTGATGTAGATAATATAGTTTGATCATCTGCAAATAGTAATGCAAGAATCTTTATTTGTGGGTTTATTAGTATACCAAATGGGTTATGCTGTTTCCAGATTGTTAAAATTTTATTTATATATATTATATATCGAAAAGCAGAGGTGAGAGGGTACCTCCTTGCCGTACTCCTCTTGATATGTCTTTCCATTCTGATATTTGTTCTAATTTGACTGCAGTTTTATTTCGTTTGTATATTTCTTGAATACACTGTAAGAGCTGGTTTGGTATATTTAGATTGGTTAATATTTTAAATAATTTTCGTCTATTAAGTTGTATCGAAGGCTTTTTCATAATCAATGAAGTTTGTTTCTTTTTGAAAACCCGTGATTCTTTTCGAAATTCTCTTCGCTTTTTAATTAATAATTTTACAGTGAAAATTGAGACTATGCAAGATCTACCTTTTCGGAATTCATTCTGTTGTCCTAGGAATTTGTCAAAAGCAGTAATAAAAGGCGAAAATTAAAAGATACCAATTGCCAGAAGAGTTCATGGTTTTTTTTTAATAGTGCAAGTTGGATGACAAACGTTTTATTCTCATGATGCTGCTTGTCAATTTTGAAAATTTTTAAAAGATTTAAATATTTTGCCTTGAAAAAAATTTTACATTTTTAACATCGTTTCATTCAACTTCTTGGCGTGTTGCATTGGCTGCAAAACGGACAAACCGACCAAAGAATCTACGCTATTAATAAACCCTATACTGGCCTTATTTCTGCCATAATTCCAGCCAACACCAAGTTGAACTGTGGTGTTGGTACAAAATTCAACTCTGCGTTCGTGCGTGCGCGCGCACATTGTGTGTGTGTGTGTGTGTGTGTGTGTGTGTGTGTGTGTGTGTGTGTGTGTGTGTGTGTGTGTGTGTGTGTGTGTGTGTGTGTGTGTGTGTGTGTGTGTGTGTGTGTGTGTGTGTGTGTGTTCTCATTAGAATAAAGTTTCTAGATTTTTCTCCTTTATTATTATTATTGTTTGTTGCGATATCACAGTTGCCATCTACAAGTTTCCACGAATATATATATATATATATTAACATTCTACGCAGGCAGCCTCGTCCAAAGGACATGGATTTTTTTTTTTTTTCATCAGATTAGTTGGCAGCGGATCGCCTTTCACAAACATTTCATCCTCATTATATTCCAAAACGCTCAATGGGAATGAGATCAGATGACCAAAGGGGGGGGGGGAATAAGGTAAGGTCACCATCATATCCTTTTTTAAAGGATATGATGGTGATATAACACTCAACATGAATGGATAATGGTTCCAAAACGATATTCAGAATAGATTACATCATCCAGCTTTTGCTCTATTCTGTTGGTTCTGAAGGCTTCAGGAACTGTACTTGAGGAAATATTTTTCATTAATACGATTATTTTTCGAGAGGGGGAATTTTCGGAAAAGAATAACATCTGTCTATCTGAACATATTCATGAAACAACTAGAGAACGAATGGTCTGATTTTGATGAAACTTAATATCTAAAGTTTGGAGGTAAAAATTCTTACCGAATTTTTAAATCTTTTTGCTAAAATCGGACAGTATTGACTACCATTTCTGAGCTAGATGAAACAGGTATCACGAAGTTGTTCAAAATACATTTTTCATTGTCCCAGTGCATGCAATAATGTTAACCTTAGAAGTTGGCAATGATAATCACTCCCTGAGAATATTAATCGCGTCCCCCCCCACGAAAACTTAATATCGTACTTATCTTGCGAATTTTGTTTATTAAATAGCAATTATCAGTTAATAACTCCGAAAAATTCATTCTGAAGGAGCTATGGAGCACCTTGCATGTATCTACTTGCGTGATTTTTTTTTACGATTGACGTACGTTTACCAATTTGTTTTTATCGATGTGTTAAGTTTAATCCCACAGGCATATGCAATTGTAAAATGGATAAAAAAAATTTTTTTTTGAAATATATTTTTCAAAACGATAATTAGAATTACAATTATAATTGCAATTATTAGCACAAAATAGGCGTGTCGACGTAATAATAGCAAAATAATTATAAATTTTATGTGCAATTCGCGTTAAAATACAACACTAATAAATTGCATGTTACAGCTTGCTGCTAGGACAGCTTGGCCAATTCGAACGCCTTTAATTAAATGGAAATGGGAAGTTAGGAGATAATTATTCGCACTCTGAATGCGAGAAGATATATTCAGATGACTGATATCGCGTCATAAATGAGTTAAAGTATTTTTAGGTGAAAAAAAATATGGAAATTATAGATAAAAAATGTAGCAGATTACTACATTAAAAAAAACTTCAACTCATACTGAAATAACCAACAAATTGCTGAATATGAACAGAAGCAAATGAACGATTTTCATTAGATTTACATAGATGGTGTCATAGTATTTTTCAACCTACAATCTTAGATTTTTCATCGCTCATAACATGCAAATCGATCAATAAAAACAACTTATACATAATAATATACCGACGTTATAACTTAAGTTGCATCAACTGTAATTGCAATTAATTTAAAACTAAAAATTTAACTGCTACGTCTGCTCCTTGCTAAAATAACAGTAATATCAGTAAATGATTTGTTTGAAATATATCTGAAATTTTGAAAAGCAAAACTGCATATACTCTTGTGTGTTATCTCAAATAGTTTCGTTTGCGTGATAAATCCTTTCATGGAAGGCATTTGAAATGTATTCACAAGTCAATTACTAAAGTGTAGAACCAAAAACGTTCAATTTAGCATAAATGAGATATTCAATTAGGGAATTTTTATTGATCCATTTTTATTCCATATAAAAATTGAAATAATATGTCACCGCCCTTTGATTTAGAAACATCTTTATATATATTTTAACTCATATACTTAGCTTGCTTGTAAGTATCGAAAGTTTTGTCCACTCGAATGGCATTTCTTCCACTTCGCATTTGAAAGGGAGTTGTTCTTCTGAGTACTCTAGGGACTCAAGGACGCATCGAGGGAGGCGATACATCACCCGCACCAACTATCGTACCTTCTCTGCAACTCATTCACACGGTAGGCAAACTGTTCGACTCACTCATTGCTCGTGAGAGAGAGAAAAATCAAGTACTCACCCTTTTCTTAACTGCACACAACGTTAATTTCCATAATGTCCTCCTTTCCTCAGGGTATTCCTCAGGGGGGAATACTTTTCCAAACATAGTATTCCCCCCTGAGTCTTTCATAAATTCTAACTTTGTAGTTCATCGTATAATGTACACCACTTGAAAAGAAGGCAACGGACATCCACACTGGGCAAGGCACATCGTGCAATGTAACGCGTCACGTGTTTGTAGCCGGCATAAATTGAAGGAATATGATGCTCCCAAGTCAGTGCAACTGTGTTCGGGTGAAATGGCTGAGAGAAAGGAACTGACGGGGTTTGAAAGCGGCATTGTGATAGGGTGCCATGTGGCAGGCCTATCTCTTCGGCAAATTGTTGACAAATTGTGCCATCCCAAGTCAACAAACAGTGCTATCGTACTGAGGTGGAAGCACAGGGAGTCAACTGCAAGTACCAGCCGCAGTTAACGGCTCACCACACTCACCGAACGTAATACTAGGCTGCTACGAAATATGTAAAAACTCCATTCGTCGACCGACATTGAATGTGGAGTTCAGGACATCGATTAGAACATTCAGAATATTCACAAACACATTCAGAACGAAGGCTCACATGGTTTTCATGTGGGTAGAGTGGAACATGGAAGCTGTGTTATGGATACGAATCATATTACACCCTTTGCCGAGCAGATGGATGGGTATGGGTGTGTGGCGAATGCCTGGTGAACGTCTCTTACTAGAGTGCGTAACCCCTAGTATGAAATTCGAATGTGGCGGTGTGATAGTTGGCCTTGGACCTCTGTTTATGGTACCACGAAAATTAAACTCCGAGAGGTTTCTGAGCATTCTGGAATATGCGATGCTTCCTACTTTGTGGCGTTTCTGCAGAACTGACCATTGTTTCTTTCACCAAGACAATGCACCGTGTCATAAGGGTGCTGCTGTAACTGCGCAGTTTGTGGACATGAACGTCACGGCACTTGACTGGCCTCCACAGAGCCCTGATCTCAACCCTATTGAACATCTCTTAGATGAAGTTGAGCGTCTGGTGAGTTTAAGGGTCGTCCGTCCCACAACAGTCCAGGACTTCATTACATGCCTACAGGAAGAATGGTCCAAAATCCCAGTTGATCTCTATCATACGCTTGTGGTAAGTATGCCCTGTAGGATTGCTCCAATCATCGCAGCGAAAGGAGGTCCTGCATCTTATTAAGGTGGGCGCCATGGCTGCTTGTTCCTCACACTGTGGTGTCCATTGACTTCTTTCCAAGCAGTGTAGTTGACTACTTTGTACCAATTGGTGATAGTTATCATGCCTTACCTAGGAAGTAGACATTCTTAACGAGAACCCATTCGACTGAATGATCACTTTTAACACTAGTGATTTTGAGTTTTCTAATACTAGAGAAAGTTGTCTTGGAACAGTTCCATAAATCCTCCTTGATTCTTTAATGAGAATTTTCTTAAACACAATGTTCGGATAATCAAATCACCCATACGATTACTCGCTTAGCACTATCAGGGTAATTTGGCGATGCATTTAATCATTCTCAGGAGCTGAACTGCCAGGGTTGTAGTACCATCCCACCTTATATATATCATCCTGGTGGCCTCACTCATTGCTAGAAGAGACTTTGTTACCATTAGGGCTTTCATAAATTTCTAATCTGTGGACTTAATTCATCCAATATCATTAATAGTATTTTCCCTCCTCTCCTATCTGCAGGGCCCTCTCCAGATTAGATCGCACCATGAGGCAAACAATTAAATATCACCCCTGATGGATTATAAGACAAAAATATAAGAAAATCTCCAATTGCTATTTTGTTTTTATTACAAGAAAAACATTAATGCAGAACGATTACATAATAATATTAATTAAATATTTGCTCTACGGGTATATTTCAAAATAAAACTGTTTTTAAGCTCTTCTAAATTTAAATTATAAACTATGTCCGCTTCTATCGATATAGTTGTTAGACCAACCAATCTTTCTTGAGTCATTGCTGTTTGCAAATAATTTTTAATCAGTTTAAGCTTAGAAGAACTTCTTTTCGCACTTGCTACGCTAATAGAAATTGTTAGCGTAGCGACGGCGAATACCGCAATATGGCTGAACGAGCGCCCTTTTTAAGCTGCGCCGTGAGGAGGCTACCTCTATGCTACACCCTGTCAATGGTACTGCCTATCTGTATGGGAAACCTCTCAGATAGTTTCTGCATTTTCATTGCTTTAGCAAGGTAATCAGATAAAAACATTACTAATAAAAAAAAGAAACATTTCCTAATATGTTTGATATTGGAGTTTAAATATGAAAAATAAGGATGAAGACTTCACAAGGAGATATTAATGTACATGCAGATTGAGGCCTTTTTTACTTCCTCTCTTTCTAGAGAGACAATTCATAGGAGACGACATATTTAAAATATCATCGTCTATATTACGTGTGATTTATCTTTTAAGCCAAAGATATAGCCACTTCTTCTCGAAAAAAAAATATATTTCTGGCATTCTTTAGAATATGGAAAAACAGATTGCTGAGACGCTATTTGTACTTCTTGGCCGATTACTACTAAGACAATATCCTCCCTTTCTCTTTCGTCTGTTACGGTTAAGTAGCTTAGCTTCCTGGCATTCCAGTATAACACGAACTCAGTTGAGGTAACTTTACAACGGAAAAGTTGTTAGAACGGTTCCTTACGTCCAGAATACTTGGACGTAATGAACCTAGCCAGCTAATGGAATATATGTCTGATAATTGTGTATCTGTGTGTTCTCTTGCCGATTTTCCTGCATGCGGAATGAAAAAATCTGAGTTTCCGAGAAAAATATCCTGCTACCTCTATATGATTGACTCACTCGCAGAAATTGTGCAATTTCAAACGCGTGTATAAGTTATGTGCTATAAACTATAAATGTGTCGTTTCAAATAGCAACTTTTATATACAAAAAATTTAGAGAAAACCTATACTTCCGATTTGATAAGTTTATTGAAACATATTTTTATAAAATTTTACAACCCACACTCGATTGGATAATATATAAAATTTATGGCACTAATAAAACAAAGATTTTGTATTACGTTTATTTTAAGTGTAATTTACTAATAATTTCCATTCTAGTCATGTACATTAACCGCAACATGTGTGTGTGTGTGTTGATTTATGCCCTTTCAAAGGGAGAGTTGACTGTGAGGCTCGATAGCTAATATGTAATAAGTGAAGCGGCTTGAAAGTCAAAGGAGAGTCACCAAAATCTAAACTACACTTGTCGGTTAAGTTAAATAAATCTAATACTATAACTGTGCATTAAAAAAAAAAAAAAAGATGAAGATAAATTTATCTTTGATCAAATCAAATGGTTAGAACTATCGAAAAACAAAATTCAACGCTGACATTTACTTAATGGATTCCAATTAGCATCATGCATGCTAATAAGCTTCCAATCCTCCAATAAATTCATCTCTTGAAACTCGTGAAACAAGAAGAACGTTCCATTCCATCAAGAAAAATGGAAAATATTTTTTTCTCTAACAGTGATCAAGCCACCTAAGTGTAAGAAGATTAAAAGGAGGAAGTTCGGCTCACGTTCTTAGTGTGTCCCATTAAATTGCAGACGTGGTTAGAATACGCAACGAACCCTATTTGGTTAGAGGGAGAGAAACGGCAGTTAGTAATTTATTCGTCTGAGGAGAAAAGGGTCAGTAAGCTACTGCGTTTTCTCCTTAATGAAAATCCGCTGATGTTGTTGACTTCGGTTGCCATAATCGCACGCTGACGAAGCTTCGAACTCAAAACTTTAGATAACGACGATTGTTATCTTAGTGGAAACAAAATGGAATTCAGATGTCATGAATTTTTAACATTACTGAAATGATGGGCCATTGTTTCAACTGCTGGGAGCATTATGGGATTCGAACTCGAATCTCATAATGCCTGAACCTCTTTGTTCAGTGAATCAAAATTAAAAATGAGTAACTAGTTTGTCTAAGTGGTAATTAGTTTGCCTTTAATGTGTCAGCCTAAAATCCATTCGGATATTCCGATATCGCCGATGGCCTTTGGAGAAACTCGGATTCAAATTCCGAGGAATCTTCATAGGAGCTTTCAACTAAAGATGAGCTAGTCGGTCTCACACAGAGGTGGAAAGAACTCGGGTTTGTCATTTGACAAAACAGACAAAAGCTAATCATGAATCACTTCGATGAAATATAATAAATTAATAGATTAGAAGATTGTAATATTACAACGTTGTAATCTATTATAAAATATAATTGATTACAAGAAGTTGTATTATTTTTATTCATAGATTACTCTCATAACTAAATGTTAAATAATAATAACTAAAACCATGGTTTTAGTTATTATTACATGTCACCTTCAAGAATTCATCGCGGGAGGGCACTCCAGTCCACACAATCCACCGTCTCTACTACGTAATCCGCCATCTACTGTCCACCCATAGTATTTTTTGCCTGCAAATTCTATCAGTTCTCTTATCGATTTCCGGGATGAAAACCTGTGCTCCTTCTATAGGAGATTCGGCTCACTCACCTTCAACTGAAAAAGGGTGCATAAAGATTCATCACGTGACGAGAATCATTTCGGGTCTTTCCCAATCGATGCTGTTTGGCTTTTCTAATCGCACTGCATGTAAATGATGGTCTTTACGTGTTTTTAATTATTAGTCCCCTTTGAATCGAAATTTATATAATTAAATTTAAGTATTCAAGCTTACAATTTTATAGTTAACATATAATTAACTGGTCAGGAATGAAGATTTCATAATATTAGTAGAATTATTCAAATATCAGTAAATCTTATACAGGTGCAAGAGTGTTGTTAACAGGCAAGGAAATAGACTCATCATACAAAATACAGGAGGAATTGACGTTAACAAATGAATAAGTTACAAAAAGATAACTGTATGTTGAGTTACAAGTTCAGACAATAAGGGAAGTCCAGATTCTGACTGCTTGGAAAGAAGTCAATGGACACCATAGTGTGAGGAACAAACAGCCATGGCTCCCACCTTAATCGGATGTAGGCAGGGTCCTCGCCAGATTATATCCCTGAGGCAAGCAATTAAATATCACCCATGATGGATTATAAGACAAAAATATAAGAAAATCTCCAATTGCTATTTTGTTTTTATTACAACAGAAACATTAATGCAAAACGATTACATAATAATATTAATTAAATGTTTGCTCTGCGGGGATATCGCACAATAAAACTGTTTATAAGCTCTTCTAAATTTAAATTATAAGCTATGTCCGCCTCTATCGATATAGTTGCTAGACCAACCAATCTTTCTTGAGTCATTGCTGTTTGCAAATAATTTTTAATCAGTTTAAGCTCGGAAGAACTTCTTTCCGCACTTGCTACGCTAACAGGAATTGTTAGCGTAGCGACGGCACCTACCACAATATTGCTGAACGAGCGCCCTTATTAAGCCGCGCCGTGAGGCAGGCTGCCTCTGTGCTACACCCTGTCGACGGTACTGGATATAGGACCTCTTTTTGTTGCGATGACTCAGCAACCCTACGTGTCACACCTTCCACATGCGTACGATAGCAATCAATGGGAATTTTGGACCATTCTTCTTGCAGGCATGTAATGAGGTCCTGGACTGTTGAGAGACGGATGTCCCTCGACCTCATCTGATGCTCCAGTCGTTCCACAGATGTTCAATAGAGTTGAGATCAGGGCAGTGTGGTGACGTTCATGTCCACAAACCGCGCAGTTACAGAAGCAGCCTTATGACACTATGCATTGTCTTCTAAAAGACACGATGGTCTGTTCAGTGGAAACGTTACAAAGTAGGAAGGATTTCATTGTCTAGAATGTTCACATAGCTATAGGAGTTCAATGTCTGTGGCACCACAAACAGAGGCCCAAGGCCAATCCAGGAAAAACAAGATCATACCATCACACCACCACCTCCGAATTTCAAATAGCTGGGGTTGCACACTCTGGTAGAGACGTTCGGGCATCCACCACGCCTACATCCATCCATCTGCTCGGAAGAGGGTGTTGCGTGATTCGTTGCCCTATAACACAGCTTTCCAAGTTTCCACATCCCACTGTACTCTTTGCATCAATGAAGACGACACTGTATGTTGCTTCGGGTAATGTGGGGCTTGCGTATTGCGGTCCTACTATGTAAAACCAAGTTCTGATTCTCGGTTCTGAATATTTTTGTGCAGATTCTTGTTCCAGTCGATGCCCGGAACTCCGCATTCGCGGTTTTTACATATTATCCTTCGTAGCACCCTACGGGCACGGTCACGTTCAGTGAGCATAGTAGGTTTTCCTGACTGCAGGTAACACTTGCAATGACTCGCGCTGCGCTTTCATCTCAGTACGGTGTCACTGATTTGACCTGGGATGGCCCAATTTGTCAATAATATGCCGAGCAGACAGGCCTGAAACATGGCATCCTATCACAACGCCTTTTTCAAATTCCGTCAGTTCCCTACTCGCAGCTATTTCACCCGGATACAGTTGGACTGACTGGAGAGCATCATATTCCCCCAATTTATACCAGCTGCAAACTCGTGACTCATTACATGGCACGAGACACCTTGTTTATGAGAATGTCCGTTGACTTCTTTCCAAGCAGTGCATAAAATTCAAACATTGAAAATACGACATAATCATAGTTGCTGGCAATGCAGGATCCTATAATTTGGAGATTCTGTGATAAAGAAGGGTATTACACAAACCCGTATCTTCATAGTGCACAATATAGAACACATTCAGGGTACTTGCTTGTACTTTACAGCGAAAAGCCTTTTCCCCCCTTAGTTTCAACCTTGGAACCATTGTATAAGTAAACGGTCTTCTCCAAAAAAGTAGATGATCCCTCTAACCTCAACGAGTGACCCGAGGAATCATTTTAACTTCTAACGCTTCATCGCTCAGACATTCAACGACAAGATAAGTTAAACATGAACTCTAAATATCAACCTAAAAGAGTCTCTTCTTCTACCTTCAAAAAATATTAATAAACGAATCCATATCAAAATAAACTTAGTGTAGGAAAATTATTTTCTATTACGTATAAGCTAACTAAAATTATCTGATATTTTAATTAATTCCATCTACTATTTTTATATACAGTCTTTTTATAGGTACAGTGTTTCAATATTTATCATTATAAATAAAAAAGAAAGTTCTCTTTTGAATTTGTTAATAAAAATATCTATCTTCTTCAACTACGTGTTTGTGTGCAGAGGGGACTCCGACTTACTGTTTGGGATCTCTATATACTACTTATAAAAAATCCTCTATTTTTCTACTTGCTGACTATTTAAATAACAAGAACGAAATTAAAGAGAGGAGAGGAGATACTTTTCTCCTAAAGATGCCTTTACTGTCCTGAACAAGATACTTATTCACAATTTTCTATTATGAAAGAGGTATAGACGTCTATAGCCATCAAAGGCATGAAAGTGAAATGGTACATAGTCGACTTTCTACATCCTACGCTCACAAACTCTTTGCTAGTAACGAATCTACTGACAGACATGGATCACGTAGGTTTTGGAGGATAGTTGAAGATGACAACCGCTGAGAAGTTGAAAGGGGGCGTCATCTAACTTTAAAAATAACACCCACTGACTGGAGTATCAAACAAACAGACTACCGTGCGTTGTTGGTGCAGTTGAATGTACGGTGATGAAAAGGAGATCCGACCCCACACTGTTATATGGTAGCTCGTTAGACAATGTCTTGATGACAAGACAAATCACACCTTTTTTTTTTGTTGTTGACTATATACTTAGATCATCGGTCTCTTAAAACAAATATCTACTTATACAAACCTGCTTCTTTGAAGGAAAAAAAAATTTTTTTTTTTTCAGGTGCTACGTTAAGATAAAATAAAAATTGGGGAGAAGCATTGTGTGCCTAGAATTTATTTCTCTAAATTAAGGAATATAGGGAAAAAAAAAAAAAAAAAAAAGGTGCAGTGCAAGTTATGCGACTACCAGACTAATTGCCCGGATGTCTAAAACCAATTTCATGTCATTTGTCTTGCTGCATAATATAATAATGTGTTCGGAGAACCAAAATAAATAATCTTTATATGCATTACCTGACCAAAGATAACATCTCTGTGTGATTAATGAAATGGTAGATTCTGCTAAAATATCCCCAGAAAAAAATGCAGAAATATTTGAATTTTTTTTTTTTTTCAGTTCCATTTGAGAGTCAATTGGCATTACAAGTGTTGTTGCAATATTTGTTAATGGTGTGCTACCGTGATAGAAATCATCAGGGATGATTTTCCTCAATTTAATTTACATTAATGTAAACAAACAACAATCCAGGGAGTGGTGATGTGTTATTATAAGACATTTAAAAATGTAAGCCTAAAATTATAAAGCTATGAATACTTAAAGATAATTGGAAGGTTAATATGTAAACAAAATGTGATTAACTTTTTTACCTTCTTTGTAAAAAATTATTTTAAAAAAAATTATTATTACGCAAAATTGCTAGGAGAATTTCGCATAGGTAACTAAAAAATTAAAAAAATTATTTAAAAAAAATTATTACGCAAAATTGCTAGGAGAATTTCGCGTAGGTAACTAAAATTTTTTTTCAGTTCCATTGGGAGAGTCAATTGGCATTACAAGTGTTGTTGCAATATTTGTTAATGGTGTGCTACCGTGGTAGAAATCATCAGGGATGATTTTCCTCAATTTAATTTACATTAATGTAAATAAACAACAATCAAGGGAGTGGTGATGTGTTATTATAAGACATTTAAAATGTAAGCCTAAAATTATAAAGCTATGAATTAAAGATAATTGGAAGGTTAATATGTAAACAAAATGTGATTAACTTTTTTACCTTCTTTGTAAAAAATTATTTTAAAAAAATTATTATTACGCAAAATTGCTAGGAAAATTTCGCATAGGTAACTAAAAAATTAAAAAAATTATTTAAAAAAAATTATTACGCAAAATTGCTAGGAGAATTTCGCGTAGGTAACTAAAATTTTTTTTCAGTTTCATTGAGAGAGTCAATTGGCATTACAAGTGTTGTTGCAATATTTGTTAATGGTGTGCTACCGTGGTAGAAATCATCAGGGATGATTTTCCTCAATTTAATTTACATTAATGTAAATAAACAACAATCAAGGAAGTGGTGATGTGTTATTATAAGACATTTAAAATGTAAGCCTAAAATTATAAAGCTATGAATTAAAGATAATTGGAAGGTTAATATGTAAACAAAATGTGATTAACTTTTTTACCTTCTTTAAAAAAAATTATTATTACGCAAAATTGCTAGGAGAATTTCGCATAGGTAACTAAAAAATTTATTCAGGCAAAAGTTAATATTCCAAAGCATTGAAATAAAAAATTTTATATATTTAAAAAAAATGATTATTTCGCAAAATTGCTAGGAGAAGTTTGCATAGGTAACTAAAAAATTTATTCAGGCAAAAGTTACTATTCCAAAGCATTGAAAAACACTCCCAGTTTTTCAAGAATAAATAAATAAATACTTGTAAATAACCATTGCTATTAAAAATGGGTGTTAATTAATAATTATAATTTATATTTAAAATATCCAAGAAATTCTCAAATTTAATTGAAATGAAATGTAAAACTATAGTTACAATTACTATTTATGGCTATTTTGATTTTATTTATATTTTAAATTAAATTTAAATTAAATTTAACAGATAAACAGTCATCAAATTTTGAAACTTAAGCAAAAATCAACTAATCCTGAAACGTATAGAAAAACTTCATATTTGTAAAGAAATGAAAAGAAACAAATCCTTGAAAGTATTTTTATTCCCTAAAGAGAGGGCTTTTAGCTTATTTAATTTTTCATAGATAGATAGTCAGTCCGTCCATTTACGGTCCATATTTTAATGAGGGATATTACGATACGATTTCTCTACAAATAGATAAATCTTTTCTGTATATACTGTACATTGTTTCAGAAAAGGATTTTGCCTATAGCTTTAATTCGTTCAGTATTTATTTGTTAGATTTATAAAAATTTTTCCAAAAATTAATAATTTATTTAGAAATACTAATTTTAACTATAAAGTTACATTACTAATTTCGAAAATATTTAGGTTTTTTAAAAAATTAATAAAAAAATAGAAATAATTTTTAACACCTATTTTTAATTATCATAATTTTGTACAAGTAAATAATTGAAGAATATTTACTAGATAAAGTTCGCTTTATCTAGTAAATTTATCTAGTAAATAGCCTAAGTTCCTGCTATGGATGTTTAGAAATTTAAATCATAGGATAGGAGTGGTAGATGCTTATAGTGTAAAATATAGTATATATAGTATAAAATCTAAAATATTTTTTAATTGAAAAAAAATCTTCGTATAGTAATTGCATATGATTTGAACATTGGTCATTCTCTATACATTACATCCTCGTCTTATATCTCTTACATATAAAATCAAAAATATTTTTTAATTGAAAAAAAAAAACTTCGTACTAGTAATTGCATATGATGTGAACATTGGTCATTCTCTATACATTACGTCCTCATCTTATATCTCTTACATAAACCTTTAGCCTGTTTTTCTGTTTGTAGAATTTATTATCGCTTTTCGATATGCCAGTGAGAAGGTTTTCGGGATCTTTCTTATCGTCAAAAACTATTCTCGAAGTGAGAAGTAGATCATTTTACAGAGGTCCAAAGAGATAATAATAATAATTTAAAGTTTTTTGTTATGTTTCATTCATAAGTTCCTCAAGAACTTGTCTGTAACTCTTCTTTCATGTTTCTAACTAAAATTCCACATTATAGCTCAAGAGTCTCGCTCTTTCCCGTCAGTAATTCGCGTACCTTGTCCCTTTTCTTCACTTTATTTAATAAAGCCATAATTGAGGAAAATGTGCGGTTTAAAACTCTAGATGGGGCCTACAGATATTGGATGGTAAGAAACGCAGCCCGAAGGTTGATTCCAATCTGAGATGCCACCTCAAGGTTAAAGCTACGCAAAGTTGATGAAGATCTTGGAATCTTTAAGCTAATTTCTGATGTAGATTAAACATAAGCCATCTTCGCCTCCATTCCTCGTTTCTCACGAAGAGGCTTATTTTAATCCAACGCTAATTAATTTGTTTACCCTTTGCGTTGTCGCCAGGTCAAAAGTATATGATTTTCGAAACCAACATAATCCATGAACAGTTTTTGTTGTTTACAAGTCATACAAGTTATTTTTCGCCTATAACAACACTATCGGTGAAGAATCACGAAACAATTTTTGAGGCCCCCCTTTTTTTGTGACATTTCTAATGTCACACGTTGCATTTGTCTTGAACTTTTCCATTGATGAAAACGTCGACCTTGAAGCATGACTTGATTTTTAAAAAAGTAGTACTAGTTGCAGGGAGGTCCGGTGAGTACGAAGGAAGATGCATACGTCTAACATTGTCTATGAAACTAGGTGGGATGAGACAAATGATGAGTTTGGTACCAATGTATTGTTATGCGCAACAGCCAGTAGCCTAAGGCTCCCAACATGGAATAGATCAAGTGTTAGTCAGTTCCATTAGATGTAATTTATTTGACTTTTAAGCCTTTCTATCTTCTTTAAAACTATGTTAAGTGTAGTCGCCTAGTCACTACAGTCGCTATACTATTTTCCAAAATAGTATTACGTCTGTTTTATTTTATTTTAAGGAGAGGAGAAATCAGCAGAGGAGAGGAAAAATCAGGAGAGCTATGAAGAGTGGAGACATTATCCACTCTACCAATCAAGATGGAAATTGCGAGATCACAAATATATTGGGTCACTGTTACTAATAGATCGATAGCTTATAGAAACCAGTATGTAGCCCGTAAGGGAGACATAGATTAATGTTTAATCGTATGGAAGGCAAGTGAGCCAGTGTCCTATGGAAATAGCAAGATATTTTCATCCAGCAAGCTACTCGAAAAATCGTGTAATTAATAGTCATAATACGATAGCGTCATAGCACTGCTTGCGTCAGATATAACCCCAAACAACCAAATCTGATCCTGTGTTTAAAAATTTACTGAACTCATCCTGCACTACTGAGAGACATAAAATATATTTCTTAAAGCAAATTTCCTCCTTGTAATCGAGGAAGTTTGGTCGTTATGTACACTTTTATACTCGGATCTCTTGTAACCTAAACTTCTCCACACAATTGGCACCGTTTATAATATTGACGACATTTAAAAGAATGAAACTAAAATTAGAGGATAAAACAATTGGGAGAATGTTGACGACTGTCTTCTAAATGCAATAATTCCCCTTCTATGGCTTTTAACGTCGATTTTTAAAAAAAAAATGATTTATGACTGAAGAAACAGAAAACATTAGTAGTATTCTCACAATACATCCTCACTCCTTTTGCCATTTAACAGACCGATGCAATAGACGCTAATCTGTCAATATAACCTACAGTAATAGTGAGTATTTGTTTTTCTTCGGAATACTTCCTCAAGAGATTAGGTTATCTGTAAGATTACTTACTCGTAGGATCAGTAAAAATAATGGCTGGTCTCAAATATTCAAGAATGGTTCTTTATTCAGAAACCTAAGCCAGTATTTGAAGTATCTATGAAATATAAGTATGTATGTAATAGAATTTTTTTTTTTCATAATTATCAAAGATAAACGTCTTTTTTTTTTGTTGTTGTTGTCGGCTATTTTATTTTAAGCTTAATATTGCTATTACATTTCACAGTCTTTCAAAGTTCCCCGTTCCCGGATCTTCCGGTTGATTTTGTTTGTATATTATTTTTGAATCTATTTTAAGTTCATTGCTATTCCATGAGTCGTTTATTAATATGATTAACATTCTTCGTTTTTTTTTATTCTGAAGTTTTGTTTCATTAATTTTTTTTCTTCGCACGAAGTATTATTTGTTTGCATATTTCATGTTTATATTCTTCTTTCACGCGCATATGTTAATACAGGTTGAACTACTAATTTATAAATTCTTACCGTTGTTTCTGGTAGATCCCAATTTCCCCATATTATTGAATTTAAAACATTGTGGTACTTTAGATGCTGTTGGCATGCTCTCCCTCGATGAGTCTTTGGACTCCCTGGAGGTGTCAAATAATAATAATAATAATAATAATAATAATAATAATAATAATAATAATAATATCATATTTTCATTGCTGACTTCTTTCTAGGTATTAAGCCTATTCTAATAATTTTCTTTTTCGTTCCTTTTTTATTTTTGTTTTGTTTACCATCTTTTTTTTAAAAAAAATCTGATGATATTTCCCTATTAAAATTGGGAAATCTCTATATTATTAATAATAGAGATTTCCTTTATCATTACATATTTTATTATTACAAATCTATTATTTTTCTTCACTTCGAAAAAGAGGGACTCCTAACGCCATCTACATCCCTTTGAATTTTAATTGTTAAGATTTAATATTTATTTTTTTAAAAATGATAATAAGAATGATAGAAATATTGTATATGTTAGATTTCTTCATTAACGCACAAAGAATATATAGAAGGATGGTAGGACAATATAGTGTATTGTGTGACGAACGAAAACAATTCGAAACTCAAAGGGCTTTTGTCAACATTTTTTTTTTTTTTTCACCATGACATTAAGTTTGATCTCGTGTGGTCGATGTAACCAGAGTAAGAATTCCGGAAAAAAACAACTTTTTATACATAATGACCACAATAAAAAAAAAAAGTGTGGATTAGTTTAACAAAGGTTTGGAAGAGCAGAGGACTACCTAGAAAAATAATACTAAAAATTATATTTTACTTTTCTGGATTCAAACAATGAGTCAATTGGCTTGCCTTTTTTATTTAATGTGGTACTATTCGTAATTCTAGTCTTTAAAGTTGTCTTTGCAATCGCACTTAGAATATATACTCATATTCTTCACAAAGACCCCCCCTCCCCAATCCAACAGGATTCAAATCCATCACTTCCTGGTTGGAAAGCCAATAAACTTCCCAGACAGCATTTATCTCTGTATTAAATGAATGGTTGAAACTAAACAGTTAAACATCTGTAAAAATCACATTTATTGGTGTACATTTTTTTTTCTTTTACGTATTTTAACACTGCATTCTTGCCTTAGCTCTAGATACGGAGAAAACCGCAATAAATATAAAGTCATTAGCTCTAGATACGGAGAGAACCGCAATTTTTTATATTGCAATGCCTAAAAATATTATTTAATTTTATTTATGGTGTCTTAGTAAGATTCAGATATTTAAAAATAATCACTTTAATTTTTAAATATTTTACAATAATTTTAACATAATATAATAAAACTAAGAGTATTTTAATATAAATTTATTGTTTACATTTATTTTAATATCCATAGAAAATCCAGATTATCTCTTTTGAATAAAGTAACCTTCAGTTACTGAAAAAATTGCATAGCCAGGCTAATAATGCTAATCTACTAGTTGAACTTATGCCTATATTTTCTGGTTTGATTCTTTATTTTTTTTTAATTTATTTATTTATTGATGACTACGAATTTTTTACAAGCATAATACTCAATTTTGAGAAACTCTAGTGTTTTGCCTTGCACAAGATACGCGCATGGTCTATTTACACAAGCAACTCTTGATGACGTAATGGCAATTGAAAATTAAATTCAAAATAAAACAAAGATGACCTGCTCACTGGGGAAAAATGTGTGTGTGTGTATATATATATATATATATATATATATATATATATATATATATATATATTAAAACATACATTTAATGATATAAAAAACCGAGATAACTTATAAACATTTAAATGAGAATAATACAACTGGTTTCGGTTTATAACAGCTTTCCTCAGGTATTCATAAAGGAAAAGAATAGTAATAAACATTGAAGTATCTAAAACAACTGGAAATTACAGGTAAAAATTGCCACACATAATTGATACATAAAAAACGTTGTATTTTTCAAGTTGTTCTAACAGGCGTGCCATTGTTTATTGCAAGTGTGCGTGCAGGCTCACGTGAACGCCAATATTGAATAACTGCAGCATGGCTCTCTGGGATGTTATAACTCAAATTGTTGTTTAAGTGGACAGGGTTCAGCAGGATTTCCCTGCTGAACCAAAGATCCAAAAATCCAAAAAAAAAAAAAAAAAAAGAACCTGCTGATCCAAAGCCTACTCATCACTATCTAAAATATCCAGGTGTATATAAATTATGGTGCGATTGCAATATCCCTTATTTTGGACAAACTAACAAATCTATTGAACAACGTATAGAAGAGCATAAGAGAGACATCTCTTACAAAAGATCTCATGCAACTGCGTTATCCAGTCATGTTCTTTTTTCAAATAATCCTAATGATGATCAACAAAGCCACTCCGTTTGCTGGGAGAGATCAGAAAATATCTTTCGCTGTGATGATGAGTTTGAGAGAAAAATTGTAGAATGAAGGGAAATCCTGCTGAACCATGTCCACTTAAACAACAATTTGAGTTATAACATCCCAGTTAGCCATGCTGCAGTTATTCAATATTGGCGTTCACCTGTGCCTGCACGCACACTTGCAATAAACAATGGCACGCCTGTTAGAACAACTTGAAAAAACACAACGTTTTTTATGTATCAATTATGTGTGGCAATTTTTACCTGAAATTTCCAGTTGTTTTAGATACCTCAATGTTTATTACTATTCTTTTCCTTTATGAATACTGAGGAAGGCTGTTATAAGCCGAAACTAGTTGTATTATTCTCATTAAAATCTTTATAAGTTATCTCGGTTTTTTAAGACATTAATTCTATGTTTTAAAATGTATCACAACGACCGAGTAAAAGCCTATGATCATATATATATATATATATATATATATATAGCCTCCTTCTTAGCTACCCAAAACCTTGTCATCATCAACTCAAATACCTTGGTGTATATAAAATATTGTGTGATTGTGATATTCCTTATTTTGGGCAGACAGACAAATCTGTCGAATTGCGTATGGAAGAACACATGGAAGAACTATGGAAGAACACATGAGGAACATTACTTACAAGAGACAGCGAGCGAGTGCATTATCAAGTCATATCCTTTTCTCGCTGATCCTAATGATGAAAACCAAAGTCACAAAGTCTGCTGGGAAAAATCTACTAACATCTTCCGTTGCATTGACGAACTAGAGAGAAAAATCGTGGAATCTAGAGAAATCATCTTCAACCCTGTTCATCTAAATAACAACTTGAGCTACAACTTCCCAGATAGTCATTCAGCTGTAATCATGTACTGGCGTTCACGTGAGGCTGCAAGCACGCACTCTCCCAACAATGCAACAAACGAAAGAACAGCTTCAAATACAACTACAACGTTTTCATGCTAATTATGTATAGAGACTGTCTATGTTGTTCATAGTCTTTTAACCTTCAATGTTCAGTGTTTTTTCTTTCTTTTATAATGTCACTTGAAGAAGGCTGTTATAGGCCGAAACTAGTAGTGTTTTTATATCAAAACCTTTTTACTTAAATCTTGGTTCTAGTCATTCAATTCTTAATAAAACTATGTATGTTAACCGAGTTATATATATATATATATATATATATATATATATATATATATATATATATATATATATATATATATATATATATATATTACGCCTTTATATGTGAAGAGGTTAACTTCAATTAAATGTACATGTTTCGTTGTTTTCCTCAAAAAAAAAAAAGAACTTGAGAAAAATGCTGACTCAAATTGAGTTTCTAGAATCCAAAATTCACAACTCTTAATTATATTTTTATTCGTTATGATTGTTTGTTGCTAGGCAACAAGTCAGCACTCTTAATTCATTGTTACCGAGGCTATCTACGTAAGCATATAAGGAAAAGTCAGCAGTACGCTGATAACCTGAATTTCTGACTGACATCTTTGTTGAATACTGTCCTTTTAATGTTGGGAAATTGGGTTAAATGTGAGAAAGTTTTTAGATACATGGCGCCACTCGTAACCACGCATAGCCGTACAAAAATAAAATATAATATAGTTCATCTTATTTGAACCAAGCTTGCCCCAAACAATTATTTATTTATTTATTTTTCTGTTACTCTCGTAAAAAAGCCAGATTGAAGTGACACTTCGTGTAATTTAAATTTATAATAGGCAAGCAGAGCAGGAACTACTATTTGAAGTAGTAAACTGTGAAATTAGATGAGTTAGATCTGTATGGTTAAGGGACACTTTAAAATAGATTTATGATTCTTAAGGAAATTTAGATAATTGCATGCTGTCAGTACTATAAGGATTATAAACATTGGGATGTCAACGACATATCAGCCCTCTAGTGCCATGATTCGACTACTTAACTTTTGATTGTGTGTGTGTGTGTGTGTCAAATGGCAATGTTAAAAATAGTAATAATCCAAGTAAGTCATCTTTATTTGGTTCACTTAAAAATATTAATTACGATCTAAAAAAGGGGAAATTTTATTGAAAAATTCCCTTGATAATACCAGTAAATTTCCGACCACCCACTGACATATAATTCATCTTTAGGTTTCCATTGGCCAACCCGTTTTAGGCCTCCCATTTCCTTCGTGTGTATTTTAAATGCCATTTCCTCCTTCACCGATACAAAGACGTTTAGAAAGTTCGTGATTGTGTAATTCAAATATTTCTGATAATGCCATCTTTAGCTGATGAATGGGTTGTAAATATTAATTAATTGTTATACTAATATTACATTCGATTCTTATTTGCAAAAATTTTTTGAATAATTTTTGCAAACGAAACAGCTATTCTGAATAGCTTAGATTGAGGGAACACCCCAGTCGGTTTAGTCATCAATCTACATCATGAAAAGTTTTTGCATATCGGCAATAAGATTGTCTGTCACGTTTACAGATAACTATGGCATTAACTAGTGTAGGACCTGTTCACTTCACTTAGAATTTACCTTTATTTTTAACAAATGTAGCTACAGTAGTGCGATCACAGGCTAAGTTTAGCTTGTGATCCTCTTTGTGTTCAGTATACCATCCTCACTATATTTAATACTTGTAATCTTAGTATCTTAGGTTTACATGTCCTTTTCTTTTCACTGAAGCAACAGAATCCTTATTTTAAATTTTATCCGCCATTACTAAGAACAATAAAATAAAACGATAGCTATAAACACTTTATAATTCACACTAATCAAAGTAAGTTATCTACACTGAGTTCACTAATATTGCACTTCAGTTGATACACAGTAGCGTCATATCGCTTGAACTGTCGTATGAGCGAATGCGACGTCGTATAAATGAGCATTGGTCATAATTAAAAAGCATCGTATAAGAGAACTGTCGTAAAGCGAAATGTCGTAAGGCGGGGTATTACTGTGTACACAAAGGCAAGTACAGGGGCTACAATGATGTTTTTCCGTCATCATCATCACCTATGACATAAATCGGGCATTACCACAACTTTAATGCAGCTTACACACCCTTATGTCCAGATGATTCTCTTCTAAAAGCAGAACTGTGCTTTATTAGCGACACTTTCATCTCCAAGATGCAACTCCAAACATCAACAATAGTTAGGGCCTTCATCTCAGTCCTTCACAGGAAGATTCTACAGTTATCCATTCCATATGTCAAAAGTGTGTCTGAGAAGCTCGCCAGACATTGACTACAGATTAATCTTCAAGTCACCTTCCTTCTAGGTCACAGCCTAAAGTCATTCTTATACTCTCCAGAGGACAAATCTCTCTCTCTCTCTCTCTCTCTCTCTTTTCTATCCAGCATTTAACAAAACTCTTTGCTCGTGAGGTCTCTCATATTATGGACAAACATATCTGAGCTGATCAACAGACAGGTCGATCTGCTCAGATATGTTTGGAAGAACAACAAAATCACATTCAGCTCCATAATTCTGATAAGTCAGGTCTTCCTGTCACACCACATCTATTAGACACAGGATTCATTCGAATGAGACTTAACTTTTACACAAAATCCAATTTTTATTAGAAAAATTGTATAAAAATAGCTTGAAGTCCGTATTCATCATTCGAATCTAAACAGAAATGATTATCTAAAACTTTCCCAATTTTGGGAACTTAAATAATTTAAGTGTCGTTTTCTTGAATCTTAATAGTTACAGAGCGTGCACTCCTCCTGCTTTTAATATCGTGTATGATAGCACACTCTAATTTTCATTTGTTATTGCCTTGTTTGTTTCTTTAATTGTATGCGCTTGAAACGCGATCGAAGATTCTGTATATATGAAGCAATTAATTTTCGACGTAAGCGAATTCCTTCTCTTTATTCTTTACACTTTTTCACTATGTTCTAATCTATATTCCGTAGGGCCTTCATAGCACTGAACAGTGCTATTGATGTTTTTTTATTTTTTTTTTTCATCTTTTGAAGATCTGCAGATATGATGGAGGCTGGAAGCTGTAAGAAGTGCTGAGCAGCTGCTGCTCTTATAGTAGCAGGTGCAACAGAACAGAAAGTGAAGGAGTGACGTTGCCAATTCTCTGGAGCCGTGACCATGGATGTGTCTCTTCTACAGATACTTCCATGGTCACGGCTCCAGAGAATTCTGGAGTCGTGACCATGGAAGTATCTAATTCCATGGAAGTATAATTCCAGCCTCTATCTCGCAGATGCTGAAACATTGCATCTGCGAGATAGAGGCTGGGATCTGCAAGAGAAGGATCATCTATGCCGCTAATTCCTCGCCTCTGGACAGCGGTTAAGGGAAGTTGTAGGTGCACCACCCAAACATGTGAAGAGTATTCTGAGCATGGACAAATTTGGGATTTGTATATAGTTAGGAGTTGATTCGGTGTAAAACAGTCTCTCGAACGAAAGAAAATGCCTAGTTTTGGGATGATGACACTATTCATGGGATATGTTTGTTCCAGGAGAGAATGGGAGTAAACGTTAGTCCAAGAAAAGAGATCTGATCTTGTGTGGCGATTGGTGTATTACTGATGGTAAGGGTAGGTGAGCTGAGATCTCTTTTGCGAGAGAAAAGGCAAGGTGGCATTGTGCATGACAAGATTGTCCTCGTCCCATTGAACAGGAGGTATGTTTAAGGCACTGGTTATAGATGATCTTAGAGCCTGGGATGTCAGAGTAATGTATGGTTTGTGAACTTATGGTGGATGGGAAACATCCACAAACAAGTGGCGGATGGAAAAAAAAAAACGAATATAACTGGGACACCTTGCATTTTACAAGCCAAAAGTGGTACATTACTTTGAGACCACGATACTATCAGAATAACTAAACACTGTTAGGAAAGATGTGTAGATGGTACATTCATTAGTTAAGGCCTTTCAACGTTATTTCTTTGATAAGACATTGTACATACTACTAAGGAGATGAAGTTTGGCGGGTCTCCAGACTTCTCCTCGACCATTCAACTTGCATTTCTTTTCAAATATGAAGTCTCACGTGAAGGTTGATGATTTTTATAACTGATTGAAATCATGGTAGCAGTGACGGATGCAAAAGAAGTCTCGATGGGGGGGGGGGGGAGGTTACTTTCTAATTTTTTTGGAGAACCGCTTTTTCATTAAAAAAGACATTTGTGTAATAAATGAAAGCATTTTGAATTTTAAAACAAATTACGCATTTTATGATAGGTCTTCATGTTTTCGTTTGGGTACCTCATTGGAAGTTAATGATCTGGGTGCGGTAGAAAAGCACGCAATTTGAAGCTGTCTCTTTTTATTGACGCGTGCTTTTAATAGGGTGGATGTTTTTATCTGCCACTCCTTGCTCAATACCTCTAACACCGTCGTGTATCAGCTGATCTTAATGTCTAACCATAAATACCCAAGCAATCCCTATATTTAAGCCGCGTTTCCTGATCGTATGAACCATTTACGTGGGAAGATAATAATTGTGAGCTGCTTACATTGATTGGTTTACACAACCAAAAAATGGAGAGAAAGAGAAGCGAACTCTAATCCCAGACACTTTCAAATACTCCCAACCCCTGTAAAGGAGAATTCCGAGAACATAAACAGTGCCTTCAAAATATTTAGATAAGGGATAAAAAAAAGTCTCCACGTGTGCCTCACAAAAATCCCTCAGGATATCCCGTAAACATGCTCGGTCCATTAAGCAAGTTACGGCAGGCGGGGCTTGTTGCCACCTTTCCAGCAGTGTTGTTCGACATGCTTGTTGTTTGTCATAAGGTTTCATCCGCGGGCGATAAATGGCATTTATCTTTAGCATGAGCTCATTAGATTATCAAATGTATATGAAAGGGAAGAGAGATGACTGAAATACTAATTTTTTTTGTTCGCTATTGTGTCACGTTCTTCGTATTTAAACAAATTGGAAATATTAAGGTCGGTGAATTTCTATTGTTGAATTTTGGTGAAGATTCCAAATATCGAATTTCAATAAAATCATTCCAGTAAGATCTATAAATAAATTACTGAATAAAGCTATATATATGTAGGAAGTATTTTTACCTTGGGTATAAATATGTAAAAGATACCAAGCAATTTTAAACCTGGTTTTACTCCATTTCCCAAGTAAGCAAACAGACTAAAAGTCAAGTTTGCGCCTGCAATTGATGCAAGTCTAACTGATCCCACAGGTAGTGCAGGACCAGGGCAACTCGTGGCAAAGGTGGAACAAGCTCCGATCACTAATCTTAATATTTACCCTTAATGCCAAAACACATCTCCAAGAAGGGGATGTATGATGTTTTGTATTAAAGGCAAGGGGCCACTACCCAGACCGGTTTCGACCTTTATTGAGGTCTCGTCAGTGGGAGCTAGGCTAGAAATACCAAGATTTAGCAATACAGAGCTTGTAAGTATTTCGTCAAAACAAGTTACCATAAGGTGTTTTAACCTTATTAAATAAATCTCTGGAGGAGATATAAATGTAGGAAGTATTTTTACCTTGGGTATAAATATGTAAAAGATACCAAGCAATTTTAAACCTGGTTTTACTCCATTTCCCAAGTAAGCAAACAGACTAAAAGTCAAGTTTGCGCCTGCAATTGATGCAAGTCTAACTGATCCCACAGGTAGTGCAGGACCAGGGCAACTCGTGACGTTCTTGGGACATGGAGTAAAACCAGGTTTAAAATTGCTTGGTATCTTTTACATATTTATACCCAAGGTAAAAATACTTCCTACATTTATATCTCCTCCAGAGATTTATTTAATAAGGTTAAAACACCTTATGGTAACTTGTTTTGACGAAATACTTACAAGCTCTGTATTGCTAAATTTTGGTATTTCTAGCCTAGCTCCCACTGACGAGACCTCAATAAAGGTCGAAACCGGTCTGGGTAGTGGCCCCTTGCCTTTAATACAAAACATCATACATCCCCTTCTTGGAGATGTGTTTTGGCATTAAGGGTAAATATTAAGATTAGTGATCGGAGCTTGTTCCACCTTTGCCACGAGTTGTCCTGGTCCTGCACTACCTGTGGGATCAGTTAGACTTGCATCAATTGCAGGCGCAAACTTGACTTTTAGTCTGTTTGCTTACTTGGGAAATGGAGTAAAACCAGGTTTAAAATTGCTTGGTATCTTTTACATATTTTACATATATATATATATATCATGAGAATAATATGTATGATATGAGTAAGTTATACATTTTACTATATTATATGAATTACTATAATACACGCAACATATTATTGCACAAAATAATAATAGTCTCTTATTCAAAAAGAGGTACGTCTTCATAAGTTACATTTATGTTTATTTATTGGTATAATTATGGGTTTATGTTTATATTTATTATTATATAATTATGGGTTTATGTTTATATTTATTAGTATGTAATTATGGGTTTATGTTTATATTTATTAGTACCATGCAAAATATTCTATGAAGAATTGAGAGTAGCTTTCTGCTGAATTACTACAATATTAAAATTATCCTTATATCCTTATAAGGACTGGCTTAAAGGGGCGAAGCAAGAATGCTTTTCATCTTCCCCGTTATCTGCAGAGGACAGTGTAGGGATAAGGTGTTATTGAGCTATTAAAGCTCTGATCATGGCAAGAAGGTAACAGCAATAGCCGAGCCTCAGTTAAAACTTCATTGGCTACAGCATTGCCATCCATTACCCTCCAAGGGTATTAATCACCGATGTTTAAGTAAAGGCGAACTCTAAAAATTCGGACGATCTCTAGGCCACTTCATAGTGGGCGAAAGACCGTCCATATCTCATCTCAGCGTTGGCTCCACCTAGTGACGGGCTCCCCCACCACCGAGCAGAACTGCTCATATTTCGAAGAATTTCGAAGAAAAGCATCCACCGACAAAGCCCATCACGGGGCCGTGCCGGAAAACAAATCCCCGGAGACTCAAATTTCCCCCTTAGGGCAAAAACCTTAAGAGAGCGAACTCAAACTCTCGAATTTCCCGGAGACACAAATTTCCCCCTTAGGGCAAAAACCTTAAGAGAGCCAACTCAAACTCTCGAATCTCTGCGTCCCAGGGGGTAACAGCAGCAGCCGAGCCTCAGTTAGAACTTCATTGGCTACAGCATTGCCATCCCAAAGATAGCAATTTTGCTTATTTTATAAATAAATATATATAACTTAAAATGGTATCTTAATCTTTCTTCAGATAATTCTGAAAAAAATTAAGAAATTATCAAATTTTTAGAAATTTTTTATATTATATTGTAGATTATAATAAATTATAGGTTTATTTTGTCTATATCTATAATAATATGCTGAAAATAGCTTTGCTTTGTAATACTTTTGAACTTGTGATTCGTGTAGGCTGACGATATTAGAATTACAATTCTAATTAATTTCCAACAGATATACGAATGAAAAGGAATAAAGATAATGTTTAATTTTATTTAAAAAATTAAGTGAAATACATCTAACAAAAGAATTAATAATGAAGATGTCTCTTACGTCCAGATAATCCCAGAGTTTAAGGGAACTTATTTTAGAAATGAAGATCCTTTGCTGAGATGCAGATCTATCTTAAACATATCGATTAAGATGCAAGGACATCTTAATCGATATGTTTGTGATATTCACATTGAGATATCCTTGCAACTATGATCGGGATTACGAAAAGCATTGACTGTTGTTTGAGAAATAACATAAGACATCCATGGCAACAAGAAGATATGTTTGTTCATAGATTCAGCTGACAAACTCTTTATAAAGGTTCTTGGTCCTTGATTGAGTTCAAATCTAAATGTTTCTGCATTATTCTCTCTCTCTCTCTCTCTCCATAGTCCCACAGAAGTATCGTGAGAATGCGTATTTGCATTTCGATAGAAAAGGTTGCATGTTTGAAGGATAGCTACTGTCTTGGGCTCATTAGAAAAGTATTTTTGCTGTTGTTCAACGTTGTGATCATTTCTTTCACATGAAGTATAATTTTTGATAAGAGTTCAAGCCAAGTTTGCGTTTATTCTATCTTATTCCATCTATATCTTGCTCATCTAGTTGACTGAATTTCCGCTGTCCAGCCTGATGGTTGAATTCGAATCTCTCACTGTGGCATGTTAGCTCAGTTGGTTTTGACGAGGCTCTTTGGTTAATAAGATTGAAATATCGTCTTGGACACGAAGCTCCTTTATCAGGGCTTTTCATCTGAAGGTGAGTTAGCCGGTCTCATATGGTGGTCTTCGATATAAACCTTCATTTTACTTTATCACTGCTGCCCAACTTTTGATTAAGTCTTGTATCATGAACAAACCTTTTTTTTTTTTTTTTTGGTCTTTGATAAGTCGGACTTAAGCGGAAACCTCGTCAGCACCAACATGTCGCGGGGTCGAATCCAGCAGTGGGCATGAATCTTTGTAATTGCCTTTAGGTGGAAGTTGAATATCATTGCTCGGTGTGAAGCCATCACCCTGCATACTGGAGGCCTGAAATGTTCTTAAAAAGTTCCATGTTTGGTCTCTATGGGTTTCCGGACTATGTGAAATATAAATCAAAACACACAAAATATTTTTAATAGAAAAAATTAATCTAATCACCGTACTATAGGCTTACAACCTTTCCTGAGTAGGAATGACATTTTTAAAAAATTCGGAAGTTTTTCTGTTTGTGGGAAGGATGAAGCGAAGGTAAAAATCTATCATTCCACGCATTGCATTGCAAAACTTTTAAAATGACCTTCGCTCTAGATTTATAAGCTTTCATGGTTGAGAAAGAAATAAAAATAAATAAAAGTGAGCAAAATATGTCTAGAAGTGGATCCTCCTATTTTAGTTCTTGTATACAAATCAGCTATTGCAACTGCTAAGTATGTGCTTATTATTCATTGTTCTCTGAGTAAAATAATCTAAGAGACAAAATGGCTTTGAGTAATTATGCTTATATAATGCAGAAAGCTTACTATATTCTTTCTAGTGCACAGCTGTCAGGTAATTTTAACCTTTTGATGATATTTGGCAGTTTATCGAAGGGTGTTCAATTTCTGTGCGGTGTTTGAGTCCAGTGAAGATTATATGGCTGAATTTCATGTGGACAACACTGACTTTACGCAATTGATTTTTCGGTGTTAGCAGAGCTAATCTCAGGTGGCGTATGGACACTTAAACAGAATGGGAAAGGAAAGATTAGCAAAACAAATGTTCTTTAACATGTTGGCAAGAAAAAGACCCAGAGGAAGACCAAGATGAAGGTGGATTGATACAGTAAAAAGTGCCTTAGACGATAGAAATATAAGATCTGATAATATCGGAGTCTTGATAGATAACAGATTGATTAGGAGCAAAATTGTTGATAGGAAGTTAGTAAGGATGTACGTTCTTCATATAGTATTATATAATATCCTGTACACCCCTTGAAGGTACATGGCAGGAATTTGATGATGATGATTTTTCGGTGATCATCATCCTATCCATTTTTATAAACAAGCAAGCGAACAGAAAAACATGCAGTTAACAGATATAATATACTGACGTTGTAACTTCATATACTTCGACCGTATTTCCCAACTTCTACTCCCTCAGATTATAGTATTTAATCTGAGCTACATCTTAGTTTGATCTCAATGAACTGATTTAACAACAATTGTCGTCTGTCTGGGCTAGTGCGTAAAGTTTTTTTTTTTTAAAGCAATTGTGAACATTACGTAATTTAATGTCTAATATCTGTCAATAGGGAGAGCTGGTCAGAAACACCAATGGATTACTCATGTATTACTTGGTTATATTATAGTATGGGCCATATGTAAACAGTTACCCAAAAACAGATGGAATGATCCCAGTCATCAATCTACCTCGTCATCTAATGCGAGAGTTCCTGAAGCTCAGGCTACTCAGTTCTCCAAGAGTGAGAACATGACAACTGGTGCTCGCCCATCATTAACTGAGCCCCTTAAGAAAACGAATCTTCAACATCAAGTAAGAACATATGCTGATGTGGCCCGCTCCAAACAGATAGTACAAACCCAGAACCGGAATACTCCACACTCAAATCTATCAGCTGTTATCACCTCTTCTCTTGCAAACATGCTCCAGGATTTCAGCAACTCAAATCCATCCTTAAGTGTCACAAAAAGATTCCTACAGCAAACCCAATCCATATTATCTGCACTCTCTGATGCATAGGAAAAAAATCGTCCCAAACTCTCTTAGGATTATCGGTTGGAATGCCAACGGTATAAAAAACAAACTATTAGAAATCCAGGAATTTAATAATAGATACAACCCAGATATACTGCTAATTAATGAAACTCACCTGAGGCCTGCTGACACCCTGAAAATCAGAGGGTATCAGATTTACAGAAACGACAGGCTTGGGTATAGAGGTGGAGGTACAGCCACTCTTATCAAAAGCTATATCAATCATCACTCAATAACCAACCCTACTACCACCAACCTCGAAATCACAGGAATCAATGTTCTCACAAACTCAATTGGGAACCTCAAAATTTTTTCTGCTTACAACCCTCCATTAAAGACATTATTGACCTCAGATCTGGATGCCATCCTTGGAGTAAAAGGACCGATCATCATCGCTGGAGACCTCAATGCAAAGCATCCTGCTTGGAACAGTAAATCCACTAACAAAAATGGTCGTATCCTTTCTAGCTACACAGGATTAAACCATGCTGTTGTGGCTGGACCTACCGAACCAACTCATCTCAGTACATCTGGCACTGCTGACATCTTGGATATAGCCATCCTGCAAGACATTAAACTACAGTACAGCCTTACATCACTAAACGAGCTGTCGTCGGATCACAACCCAATTCTACTGCAATTGGGAGAACAAGAATGCCTGTCTCCTCCTCATTCAGGCATATCGTGGGAGAGATTGTCTAAAGCACTTCGGGATCAAATAGGACCCGTCCCACACATATGCACACCAGAAGATGTGGATTCTGCAGTGACTAGCCTCACCCAACAGATTAAGTCCGCTATAATGGTTGCAACCTTCCAGAAACCTGTTCCCAAGCCTGATCGTTTGCCTGAGGACATTATGGACCTGATCAGAGAGAAGAACAGAGCTAGGAAGAGATTTCGTAACACTCGCGCTCCTCAGGATAAGACAGTGCTTAATAGATTGAATGGAGCAGTAAGAGATGCACTTAAAACGCATAGAAACGAAGTTTGGGATAAAAAGTTAGCCTCTATCTCACCTATTGATCACTCTATCTGGGGCCTACTGAGAAACATCAAAAACAAAAACAGATCCCTCCCCCCTATAATCTCAAACCAGGGCCTAATCCACACAGATGCAGATAAGGCAGAAGCCATACTTAAAAATCTTGAGGATCAGTGCAAACCATCTTATAACAACATTGATTTCAATCATCTGTATAAAATCCACAGACAGGTTAGACATGCACTAAACCTCCCGGATACCAGTGCTGATCATATTGCACCCGCATCACCTGTTGAATTATATGATATTATTAAAAAACTTAAGAACAATAAAGCTCCTGGACCAGACAGCATCTCAAACAGGGTGATCAAGCTGCTGCCTCGAAAAGCTATAGTGCATCTGACCAGTATAATAAATGCAATCTTAAGACTTCACTATTTTCCTTCCACCTGGAAACTGGCTGATGTGATTCCTATACATAAGCCAGGCAAAGACCCACACTTACCGCAGAATTATCGTCCAATCAGTCTCATCTCCAACCTGGGTAAGATTGCAGAGAAGGTCATCCTCTCACGACTCCAAACCTCAATAAATGACCTAAACATCCTCCCTAAAGAACAGTTTGGTTTTCGGCAACACCATAGTACTACCCAGCAAATCCATAGAATTGTGGAATATATCATCACCAGCTACAACTGGCGCCAGTACACAGGAGCTGTTTTCCTAGACCTATCTAAAGCATTTGATAAAATCTGGCATTTTGGACTCCTGCACAAACTTATCTCAGCCGGCATCTCACTAAAAATGGTTCATCTAATCCGTTCATATCTTCAGAATAGATCAATGCAAGTTAAAATTAACGGTTCTATATCGTCCCAGCGCCATATCTTTGCTGGAGTGCCACAGGGATCTCTACTGGCTCCATTGCTGTTTTCTGTATACATGTCAGACATCCCTCACAATCCGATGACTTCCATTTTAGCGCTGTATGCGGACGATACGGCAATACTAACCAGATCCCTCAGACCCCACTTCGTTACTAGAAAGCTTCAAGAAAACATTCTAAAGCTGGAGGGTTGGTTCTCTAGGTGGAGATTGGAAGTCAACCCCCTGAAAAGCTCAGCGGTTCTTTTCTCAAAAAGGCCAATGTCTCCTGCAGGAGATGTGTTACTATTCAATACTAAAATTCCCTGGCAGACAGAAACAAATTACCTGGGTGTAATTCTCGACAAAAAGCTATCTTTCAACCAACATATCAAGTCTGCATGTGCAAAAGCATCTAAAGCCATAGCTCAGATTTACCCGCTAATTAATAGAAATAGCAAGCTCAGCAACAGAATCAAATTGCAACTTTACCAGATGACGATTCGTCCCATAATCACCTATGCCTCTCCAGCCTGGAGCCACACCTCTAACGCTAACATTATCAAGATTCAGCGTGTGCAGAACAAGTGCTTGAGAATGATTCTGAACGCCCCGTGGTATGTTAGAAACAGCCAGCTCCATAGAGACACAAATATTCCATATATTCTCTCTTATCTACAATCCTTAGCTTCCAAGTTTTTTCTAAAGACGTCCACACACCCCAATGATTTGATTCAACAAGCTGCAGCATATGAGCCAACGGACATATTCAAATATAGAAGACCAAAAACTATATTAGCCTCCTATAACGATGCATAATCTCCATGCCCATTCAGGGCGAGCAAACTGCTCGTAAATTTTACCCTCACTGTAACCACGACAGATAGCGGGGAATATGAAAAGCATCTTGCTTCACCCTTAAAGACATAAATGTCAATTGTCAATTGTCGATCGTGAGAGGAAGGTGAATTCAAGATGGCGGCTCGCGTGGTAGTGTTTAGTGTCGTGTATTATTGATGGTGAATTGTGAATTTGACGGTTATGATTTAGTGATTTATGCGTATTCATCAGTAATTTCAGTTAATTGCTTACTGCCATAAACAGGCACTTTATTTATTTTCCATCCAGGTAAGTCAATTGAAGTTATAAGGGCGATACGCTAGGCCTACTGCCGTTAGTATCGCCATTGCTGTATTTTATATCGCGACATCTTATTGCTGGTAGACACCTTAGGGTGTCTACGGGATTTGCTAGTGGACCCTCAAAAGTCCACAGGATTACTTTTACCTGCTCGGAACACCAGAGCAATCTCTACTCTTTCTCCATCCTTGACTTAACACATTTCCAAATATTGTCATGGCAAAACTTCTGAATGAGGCCAAATTCGAAGAAGTTTACTTTGAATTCCTCAGACTGGGAAAGCTGCTGAGTGAAAATTGGCCAGGAAAAGTCAAGCTCTTTGACACATTCCCCCCCACAGCTGTCACAGAGGATAATATGGTTGACATGATTGAAGAGCCCACAACTCAGACGCAATCAGATTTAGCACACTCCCCAAGTGTGGAAGATGCTACATCCCAAGACAGTAATTATCATTCCTTGGAAACTGATACAGAGTTCCAACTGGTGAAAAAGAAGAGGAAAATCTCTACCAGTGTGGAAGAACCCAAAACAACAGGGATAGAAGTACTCAATGGTCCTAAAGAAAAGATACCACCAGTCATATTAAGGGATAAAGAAAAATGGATCCCTTTCACATCAGCCCTAAGAGAACAAAATATCTCATTCTCATGGGCTAAAAATACAGATGAAGGAGTTAAAATACAACCCTCTACTGTCTCGGATTACAGACAGATGACCAGATTTATGGACAATGCTAGCGTCCCATACCACACCTTCACTTTACCTAGCGAAAAGAACCTGAAAGTTGTTCTACGTGGGATAGCTGAAGGTATCACTCCTGAAGAAGTGTCCACTGATCTCTCCAGACAGGGCCTGTCCCCAGTTAAAGTGAGCAGAATGCTCAGAGCAGACAAAAGACCAATGCCTTTGGTGCTGGTAGAAATAAACAACACACAAAAGCAGATCTATGAACTGACTGTAGTATGCGGTCTCAAAATTACAACTGAGCCTCTAAGGAAAAGAGCATCTGCAGGTCAGTGTCATAGATGCCAAAGATTTGGACATGCTCAAAAATTATGTAAGGCAGCCTACAGGTGCTTGAAGTGCGGCGAGGGACACCAGACCATCTCTTGCACCAAACCTCGCACAACTCCAGCATGCTGTGCAAACTGCAGAGGACCTCACCCCGCCAACTATAAGGGATGCCTTTCCAATCCAAAAAACCGAGGAACAATAAAAGTCAATCTTTCTCCGCCACGTAACAATGTTTCAAGCATCCAAACAAATGGTCTTCCAGTCCGAAACACCTTGCCTTCTACCTCACAAGAAGGAACAACCAGGGACAAAACATATGCTGAAGCTGCAAGAACTAAGCCTCCTACATCTCCCGAGCTAGAATGCTCCAACATAACATCTGTCTTAACAGCCTCACTTGCCACTATGCTGCAAGAATTCAGCAAGACATGCCCATCAACATCTTCCAGAAAAAGATTCCTGCAAAGCACTCAAAACATTATAACAGCCATCTGTCATGAATAATAAATTCAAACCAAAAGCTCTTAAGATAATAGCATGGAACGCTAATGGACTAATGAACAAGATATTGGAACTAAAAGAATTTTCAACTCGTCTCAGTGCAGATATCATCTTGATTGGTGAAACACACCTAAGACCAGCTAATAACCCAAAAATCCGTGGATATACTATGTACAGAAACGACAGAATTGGCACAAGAGGCGGAGGCACAGCCATATATATTAAGAGTTATTTAAATCATAACACAATAGACAAGCCCAAAACAGTAAACCTGGAGGTGACTGGTGTGGAGGTGCATACCTTCAATGCCGGGAGTCTCAAGATCTATGCTGCATATAACCCTCCAAGCATTCCTCTGCTGACAACAGATCTGGACTCCATACTTAGTCCAAATGACTCCATAATAATAGCAGGAGATTTCAACTCAAAACACACATCTTGGTACAGCTCATCTACTAATACCAAAGGTCACACACTTTTCAACTATGCAATGCTCAACTCTATTGTAGTGACCGGCCCTACTGAGCCCACCCATTTCAGCCCTTCGGGTGGCTCGGATGTGCTGGACATTGTCATCTTTAAAAATTTAAGATACCAATACAAATTGGAATCAGTCAACGAATTATCTTCTGACCACAGTCCAATAGTGCTTAATCTAGGTTCATCAGATCAATTCTCTCCTCTGCACACATTCATACCATGGGACAAGTTAGCCAAGGTTCTTCCTGATCATATTGGTCCGGTACCCAATATCAGTAAAAAGGAAGAGATTGACACAGCAATAAATAACTTAACTATACAAATTCAGAAAGCAATTGAATCAGTCAGACAATCCACTGCCTTCAACCCAACTAACCGAATCCCTGAAGAAATCATGGATCTAATCAGAACAAAAAATAGAGCCAGGAAGAGATACCACAATACCAGAGCCCCACAAGATAAAAAAGTATTGAACAATCTAAACAGGCAGGTCCGAGAAGCTCTTCAAAAACACAGAAACCAACAATGGGAAACCAAATTGACCAACATTAACATTGATGATCATTCTGTATGGAAATTCTTAAAAGCAATCCGCACCAAAAAACAACTCATACCCCCTATCCAAACCAAGAAAGGAACAGTTCACAAAGATGAAGAGAAAGCCGAGGCAATAGTAGATAATCTAGAATCTCAGTGCAACCCATCGTATACTAATTTAAATATCAACCTTATATACAAGATTCATCGTCATGTTAGGTCAACCTTAAGACAGAACAATGTCAACTCAGAACTTATCACTCCTACTAATCCAACAGAAATGATAAATATCATCTCCCATCTAAACAATAAAAAAGCCCCAGGACCGGATGGCATAACTAATAGAATAATAAAACTACTTCCAAGAAAGGCCATAGTCCATCTCGTCAACATTACAAATGCCATCTTTAGATTCCAGCATTTCCCTTCTACATGGAAAACAGCCACAATCATGCCACTGAAGAAGCCAGGAAAAAATGCTCACCTACCTGAAAGCTACAGACCCATAAGCCTATTATCCTGCCTCGGAAAGATAACAGAGAAAGTGATCCTCTCAAGATTCCAAGCAGAAACAGATAAGTTAGGAATTTTGCCTAATGAACAGTTCGGCTTCCGTAGGGCCCATAGTACATCCCAACAAGTGCACCGGCTGGTAGAAATTATTACTAAAGGTTTCAACTGGAAACTCAATACAGTTGCCATCTTCATCGACGCAGAGAAGGCGTTTGATAAAGTATGGCATCAAGGTCTTCTCTACAAACTGATAAAATTTAATTTTCCAGTCAGGCTAATAAAGGTAATACATTCTTACCTGAAAGACAGATACATGCAGGTCAGGGTAGGCGAAACGGTTTCGACCAGACGCAGGATCTCGGCAGGCGTACCTCAAGGATCTCTTCTGGCACCTCTACTGTTTTCAATATATGTAGCAGACATCCCTCTGAACCCAAGAACAACATTCACTGCATTATATGCAGATGATACTGCACTGATGGCAAGATCACTGAGCCCAAAACTGGCAACTAAAAGATTACAAAATAGCATACACACCTTAGAAAAATGGATGGCAGACTGGAGGATCCAAGTTAACCCCCAGAAAAGCTCAGCCATACTGTTCACTAGAAAGAAAATTCACACCATGGAGGATATTTATTTATTGGGAGTAAAGATTCCATGGCAGACTGAAGTTAAATATCTTGGAGTGATTCTTGATAGTAAACTCCTATTCAGCAAACATATTAGTTACATTACCTCTAAGACATCCAACGTCTTAGCACAGCTCTTCCCTATGATCAACAGAAAAAGTAAACTGGATATGCAAACAAAATTAACAATCTACAAGATGGCAATTAGACCGGTTATCACTTACGCATCCCCAGCTTGGAGCCACACCGCAAATTCAAACATTCTAAAACTTCAGAGATTACAGAATAAGAGCCTGAGGATGATTCTGGATGCCCCCTGGTACATAAGAAACACCCAGATCCATAGAGAAGTTAATATCCCTTATATCTCTTCCCTTCTCAAAAATCTAGCTGAGAAGTTCTTTACCAAGACAAGTAACCACCCAAACCCTTTAATCAAGGAAGCCTCGGAATATAATGAAGAAGAAATCAACAAATATAAAAGACCAAAGTCTATCTTAAGTTCAGCTGAACACAACTAACTTCACTGCCCTCAATGGGCGAGCATAAAGCTCACAAACATTCCATTTAAAGTCCTACCATTACAAGACAAAGGGGAATATGAAAAGCAATTTTGCTTCACCCATCTAGCCAGAAATGTTAATGTTAAATGTTAATGTCGATCGTGAGAGGTGTAGTCGAGGAACTTTGATTATATTCTCCGAAAAAGTCCTTTTCAGGACTTTCAGGGTAACAATTAGCAATGCTGTAGCCAATGAAGTTTTAACTGAGGTTCGGCTGTTGCTGTTATCCTGGGTGTTGAGTTTTTGAGTTAGCTCCCTTAGGGTTTTTGCCTTAAGGGAGCACCTTGAGTCTCCGGGGAAGGTGTTCTCCGGCAGGGCCCGCTGAGGGGTTCTTGTCGGTGAATTATTTTCCTCGGAATTTGAGCGGTTCTGCTCAGGAGTCGGGGAGCCCATCGGGGTGCTAGGATGGGGCGGCCGACACTGAGTGGAACCAACGCTGAGACATGGACGGTCTTTCGCCCACTATGGAGTGGCCTAGAGATCGTCCGATTTTTTGAGATTTTACCCTTTACTTACTAATCAGGACTTCCAGGGTAACAATTAGCAATGCTGAACCTAGGAAGTTAACTGAGGTTCGGCTGTTGCTGTTCGCTCTCTTAGGGGTTTTGCCCTAAGGGAGCAATTTGAGTTACCGGGGAAAGTGTTCTCTGGCACGGCCCGCTGAGGGGTTCTGGCCGGTGAATTATTTTCTTCGGAATGAGCGGTTCTGCTCGGTGGTCGAGTTTCACTGAGTAGAACCAACGCGGAGATTTGGACGGTCTTTCGCCCACGAATGAGTGGCCTAGAGATCGTCTGATTTTTTGAGATTTTACCCTTTACTTAAACAACAGGGTAACGGATGGCAATGCTGAACCAATGAAGTTTTAACTGAGGCTCGGCTATTGCCGTTACCCAGCCATGACTAGAGCTTTTTAGCTCAATAACACTCCATCCACACAGATTTTCTTCATTCAGATGACGGGCTAAAGAGTCAAGGACTCAGTCCATCGCCCAGTTCTTTTAAGAAATCACTGGTAATGTTATTTTAATATTCTGTCTGTTAACTGCTTAATTTCCTCTAATTATAATTTTCCTTCATTGGTTGAAAAAGAAAGAAATATGTAATTTTTCTTTCGCAAAGATACATCTCAAGCGAATAACATTTTTCAAATTAATCGCAAACCATTGATGATATGCAGAAGAGGACATAAAAACTTACTTTTATTTATTTCTCTATTTATTTGTCACGGATTTTATAGTTTTTTAGCGCATTAATCATTATATTATAATTTCGTTATAAACAATTTCATTTGATTTTTATACAGAGACAAGAGGAAGGCCTGAATAAACTTGGGAGCAAAAATTAACGAGGCCCGTTGAGAGCCGAATTACCTTAGCTAGTTCTCTCCAATTTGTTTGTCATGATTTTTTGGAAGTTTTATATACTTTTATTATATTTTATTTGTTTACATGCTATTTTCTAATTTTACGTTTTACGGCACGTTTTAAGTTGCATTTTTGTTTTATTTTGTTTATATATATATATATAACGAAATAAAAAAAATTAAGATTTTCTGCGCTCGTATAGGTCAGTGGAAATGGCGTGTGCCTCCAAGGCGCTAGATCGCTCTAAGAAAAAGAGTCGTAAGTTCAATTCTATTCGCTGACTAGAAGAACTTTTATTAAGCCTTTTTTTTTGGCCGTTCCCGAGTTAGTCGGTCTCTAGCACAGGCAAGTGGGTTTTTCTGATGGAAACTCTGGTTTTTTTGTCTCATAAACTCAAGAAAATCGACCGTAGAACTCACACTATTTTTAGACAGTAAACATAGTGCTAGGAATACGGATCACGAGATGGCAGCACTTGTCAGCCGCCTCTCTTCATCAGATGCCATGTGTAATTAGTGATAACCTTGTGCCAGCCTATCACTGATTTGTTACTAGTAGAGATTGAATTTCGCCCTCAGTCTCTAAAAGTTAGATAAGCCTAAAACAGCCTCGTCTCTTCTTCTTTTTTTTTTTTTTTTGATGAAATGTCCAATGTGCTTTGTTTATGCCTCTTATTGTTTTCATCATAAATTTGTTTATAGCAAGTAAACGTATCATGTATCTTTCGTTTCTAGTAATAAGTAGTGTTCAACATTGGGATCCATGTTTTCAGCCATTTTGTAAAGATCGCTAACTGCAGAGAACATTTCCGCAAGACCGTTCACTGTAAATTTTTTAATTCCCTCTTCCTTTTCTCGTTTTCTGCAACATGTTGCTCCTCCAGTTCGACCAATTTTTCGTTCGTCAATTCTTCAGGGGTACTTTCTGAGTTGAACTATGTCATCGTCATTCGCTTCGAGATTCAGATTGTCTGCTAGGCCCTATTGAAAAAGTGTCTGCTATTGAAAAATACCATTTATCACCGTATTTTTAATACCATGATAAATATTGAATCTTTTCAGAATTTCATGAGAGTTTGATCATTTCCTTCATTGGCAGAAATGCCTTGTGAAAAAATTCTCCATAGATAATAAGCCTTAAGCACTGAAAGAACCTCCTGATTCATCGGTTGGATCAATGGAGTAGTTACTTAAATATACAGTAAAGAGCTAATAAGCTTCATTTCGGCAATGAAAACATTACTTAAATTAAGGGGATATTAAATCCCACATAGTTTTAAAACCGAATAAGAAACTCAAAGATTAGAATCAGAGAGTTTCTTGCCGAATATAGTAAACTGTAAAGTATCGGCGACACTAGCGTTGGCAAATGCAAGTGATCCTAGTACGTAATACAATACCGGGCAGCTCGTTGCAAAGGTGGAGAAGTTCAGATCGCTATTCTCTGATTCTAATCTTTGAGTTTCTTATTCGGTTTTAAAACTATGTGGGATTTAATATCCCCTTAATTTAAGTAATGTTTTCATTGCCGAAATGAAGCTTATTAGCTCTTTATATTTAAGTAACTTAATGGTTGCACCTGTTTGGATAACTCGTTCGCAGAGTATATAAGTTCTTTTCGCCATACACTTTGGTATTATTAGGTCTAGCTACTCACTGATGAAGCCTCAAAAAAGGCTGAAACCGGTCTGGGTAGTGACCTCCCTCCATAATGTAATAACAGTATACATTTCCTAGGAAATGTGTTTTTACATTATGGAAAATACCTAAGAATAGCGATCTGAACTCCACCTTTGCAACGAGCTGCCCGGTATTGTACTATGTACTAGGATCACTTGCATTTGCTAACGCTAGTGTCGCCGATACTTTATAGTTTACTATATTCGGCAAGAAACTCTCTGATTCTAATCTTTGAGTTTCTTATTCGGTTTTAAAACTATGTGGGATTTAATATCCCCTTAATTTAAGTCAATGGAGTAGTGTTTGGAGGGAGAAACATGACCTTGGGACGAGATCATCGATGTAAGGTGGATGACCTGGAGCAACATCTAGAATTCATAAAATTTTAAATTCTATATTTTCTTTCACACATTAGCTTTCCATTTCACTCGAATAAGTTGATTAAGGCATCCGAAAACAATTTTTGAGTTATCCACGACTCCTTATTACTCGATAATGAACTAGAAGAGTATGATTCCTAAGATTTTTGAAGGCTCGTGGATTCACAGGTTTCAGTTTGTATCCAGCCACATTACCCCCTAATAGAATCGTAATACAATCTTTAGGAACTTTGAAACCAGGCATAGATTTTAGCTTTTTGTGGATGAATATCCGCTCGAGCATTTTTCCCGACACAAGGAGGTCTCATCCATATTAAATATTTGCTGTGGCAAATAATTTTCCTCCGTAATAATTTTATCCAATTTCTCCACAAAATCCTTGGCTGCTTTCTCATCGGCACTTGCAGATTCACCATGCATTTTCACATTATGCAGCGCAAAACGCTGCTTGAACCTCATGAATCAACCGAAAAAAATGTTGAATTCGTAGTAATCGGGCCCTGCTTTCTCCTTCAACATGTTGAAGAGACTTAATGCCTTAGCGGTTATGGTCATAGTGCTAAGGAGTATGCCCTTTTAGTTCAGGTCCTCTATCCATGACGCAAGTAGCCTTTCGATATGACCAGTAGGATCTTTTCTATTTGCTTCGTCACTATCGTCGGTTTAATGGAAGCAGAGCCTTTATGAATTTATCCTTATTTTTCAAAATGGTCATCACTGTATAATGAGACCATCTGGAGTCAAGTGCGATCACACTGACGGTCTTTCCAGCTTCATGTTGCTTTATAACTTGCAACTTCGTTTCAAGATCAATTGCGCTCCTCTTTTTCTGTGATTCTTCACTAGGTTTTTTTGATTGGGCATGTAGGGGCCACGTCGCACAAAATATCGCGAAATATTTAGCGAAAATACACAAGTAGCGTATTTCTCAAACACAAAATCAACAGAGGAACTGTTGAAGACACCTGCCAACTGCTGAGAGAGATCGCTGTTGCCACTGCGCATTATGCATTGTTGCTAAATAGAAACCTTTTTTACTTTGCGTTCGTTTATGTCCTGTTCGCAAGTATAGTCGAAAATGTTTATAAATGTATGTAGGGGCCACGTCGCACAAAATATCGCCAAATATTTAGCGAAAATACACAAGTAGCGTATTTCTCAAACACAAAATCAACAGAGGAACTGTTGAAGACACCTGCCAACTGCTGAGAGAGATCGCTGTTGCCACTGCGCATTATGCATTGTTGCTAAATAGAAACCTTTTTTACTTTGCGTTCGTTTATGTCCTGTTCGCAAGTATAGTCGAAAATGTTATTTATTTCCTTATGGGATCATGGACGTATCTTCGAAAGGACGTAACTCGAACAGAAGTAAGTCGAATGATGACTGCATTTTTCATTTTCCTCGTTTTGGGATTTTTCCTTTAAAAGTGAAAATTCAGATGACCATTTTAGAATCACCCATGATAAAACTTGTTAAATGAGGCCTCTTTTGCAGTTGTTCAGACTCAGCAGAGAGCCAGAAAGAGCAAGGGAGAAAGTTAGAGTGCCTTTAGAATCTTTTATACTCTAAAAGCCAACGTTGAGAGACTTTATCTCATAAATATATAACTCAAGAAAATCGACCGTTAAACTCACACTATTTCAGACAACAATATATTGTATAAGGGTTAGGAACCACGAGATGGTGGCAGTTGCCTGTTGTTCTCTCTTCCTCGGATGCAATTTAAAATCATTGATAGCCTTGAACCAGCTATCTCTAATTAGCTAAAGAGAAAGAGATTATTTGCTCATAGTGTCTAAAACGTTAGGACTAAATGGCTTCTCCTCCCTTTGGGAATAAAAGCGATTAGTGGATTATATGTATGTGTGTGTGTGTGTGTGTGTGTGTGTGTGTGTGTGTGTGTGTGTGTGTGTGTGTGTGTGTGTGTGTGCGAGGACGTCCAGAAAGTTAGTTTCGATATATATACCTAATATACCTACCAAAAAAACTTTATTGGAAATTAAAGTAGACATCTTTCACTACTTTTCTACATAATTTCCGCCATTGTTCAGGCACTTATCATAACGGGGCACCAAGAGTCGTATACCTTCGTGGTAGAAGGTTGCCGCCTGTAATGTAAACCACGTATTGACTGCTTCTTTGACCTCGTCGTCGTCTTGAAACCGCCTGCCGCCAAGGAAAGATTTCAGATGTTTAAACAGGCGAAAGTCGACTGTATGAAGGATGATGGAATTGTTCTTAGCCGAAGGTGGCGAGAAGTTGTTGTGTTACGCCGGCCGTGTGTAAGCGGGCGTTATCATGAATCAAAAGTGACGTCACAGTGAATCCCGTATTCTGTCGAATCTTCTGTTCAACTGAAAGCGCAAATCGCCAGTCACTAAAGATGGTTTCCCACTCCGTTCATCATCGTCCTGTCCTTCCTTCATTAAAAAGTCTTCGTACCATTGAATCACTCATTAAGTGTTCTCTATAAACTCCAATAATTTGCCGATGAATTTCAGCTGCTTTAACGTTCCTCGCATTCTAGAAACGGATAACTGACCTAATTTCACATGTGGCGGGCGATTCGATTTTCTCAGACATAAACACACCCCAAGAAGCGTACGCACTGCGAGAATGTCTGAAAATGGCACCAACACCTAGCTAAGGAATCAACAAACTCAGCACGCATACGCACCATTGTTGATCGCAACACTGCAGTGAAAATATTTCAAAACGGAACTTACTTTCTGGACATCTCTCATATTTATCATCAAAATTTTAATACAATAAAATATAATATAATGTAAAATATAATATAATATAATAAAATATAATGTAACAAGGTTTCTTTGCTACAATAAAAAAAATACTATAACTCATACAATAGAAGATAGAACAGAATGCGAAGTGATTATGCGGGGGGTGAAGAAAGTTCCTTCCTACAAATATGAATTGCTGGATTGGATTGTTTGAATCCGAAAAAAACAAGGCGACTGTGTATCGTCTGTTCATTGCTTGTAATCCCCTGGTCACTTTGCTTTGGTTTGCGTTCTTCGCGAAAGATTTTTCGCGTCTTATGTGCTATCTAGTTTTGTTCTGCTGTCTTATTCGATTATGTTGGTTCTTGCTTCTGTTGTCTGTTTGTTCCTGTCTAGCAGCAGAACCAAATGTTACAATGGGAGATCTTTCCTCATGGCATTCATAGAATACCTGGTAGAGCTCTGTTCAACTTTAATGGTTTTTTATAACCATTATGAAAGGATTTTGAACAAATTTTCCACCATACAATAGAATAGAAGGGGCGGCTCGTGCATAGGCACTACGGAACTGCAGCACCCCCTAATTTTCTCGATATATAAATATATTTATTAATTTATTTATATTTGCTTGTAACATTTAATTTTATCATCAACAATCCTATACAATTCTCTTATTTTGTATAAAAAATAATAAAAATCCATCTTGTAGCACTTAGGAGGACGAAGGACGCTAGCCGCACTGTAGTGTCATATTGCTAAGCGCGCAAACATATGCACGTTATGGTGAGATGCGAGCTATTAGCGTAGTGCGGCACTGTCCGTCGCGCAGTTCCACTGTTGGTTTATATGCAGTTGGCGCCAGTAGTAGTGTTCGTAGTGCTTATCGTATTTACTCCGTCTCTTTAAATATTTTGACATTACAATTAAAGACATAACATTTGTTATAGTTTTTATTTTAGAACATTATTGAATATATAATTTTTTATTTTTAATAAGAGAATATATTTTATTTTTCAGTTATTTTGAACAATACCAAACTCTATAATTTTATCAATAATAAACAATGTTTTTTCATGTTTAATTTTTTTTTAATTTTTACCATAATTTTGATATTTTATCCAAACACTGTACTTACAGTGTGTATGTATAGTTCGAAAGTTGCAGCAGCCCCACGATTTCAAGCCACGAGCCGCCACTATACAATACATGAAGTATCATGTTTAGAAGGACAGAATTAACGAAAATGATCGACTTGTTGGATGAAAATTTTTCATAATGGAATACAGAATGAAACAGAAAACTCACACTCTGGGGTCATATTTATTTCTTAATAACTTCTTTATTGCCCAGAGCATTCAAATAGCTATTCATTTATTTTTAATGCTCTGGGCAATAAAGAAGACGTCAACCTAGCCAAATGGTCTCATTAAATACCTCGTGGTTCCTATTTGTTATTAACATAACAAGGGCTAGTTAACGAGTGCTTATATATATATATATATATATATATATATATATATATATATATATATATATATATATATATATATATATGTTTCGCCATTACACACACACACACACACAAACACATACACACACACGTGTATGTATATATATATATATATATACATACACGTGTGTGTGTGTGTGTGTGTGTGTGTGTGTGTGTGTGTGTGTGTGTGTGTGTGTGTGTGTGTGTGTGTGTAATGGCGAAACAGGCGTTGATAACCCAGCTTGTATAGTGGGGATAAAGGAACAAGCTCAAAGTTATCGCTTTCGATTTTTGCTATAGGTCTATAGACTTGCAAAAAAAAAAATTAGAGGTTGGCCTTCGTTAAAAGGGAACACACACACACACATACACACAAAAAACAGTAGCCTGCGGTTCTGCTGTAGGCTAATATATTAACTTTATTAACGATCTTAAAAGGGTCATTCTCCGACACTTATCACTATAGACAATTTACATAATTAACTTGGCGGATAATTTTTTTTTATATTAAGTTCTAGCATTTTGTTTAGGGGGCGCCACCTGTAACTTTGCAAGAAAACATTTCATTATAAGTGAAAGATGATATTAATGGTGAGGGATGTACATTTCAGAAGTGTTTTTCTCTCGAGCTATTTTGCTACCGAAACCAGCTTTGATAAGAATGTGTAATAATTTATGACTAAGTCCAGTAAAATCCTCATTTTTGTGTTCATGTTTAGGAGTGTTTCATTCAGGTCACTTGGTCAAGGAGTGGAAGATCGCTGTCCTAGTTCATCTCCGGAAAAATACGCAATTTCAACAAAACTATTTTAACTGCTAACCTAAAGAATAGAGGGTTTTGTTGTGAATGTTCTCTATCTTGATGAAAATAAATTAAATGCTCAATAGACCTTTCACGCATAGTACAAATAATAATGGGCAAAGTGTGTCTTCCAGAGTAATCACAATTAAGTTGTGAGTAACTGGCCAGTTTTTACATCCCTTAACTGTGTCCAAATAAGGGAACAGTCGTCGTACATAAAAACACTTCCTGGTTTCCATTTCTTTAAATAAGAATCACGTCCTATATTGTAATAAAGGAAACATTTAAAAAAAAAAATTCTCTTTCATATCTAAGCTCTCTGTAATTTCACAGTGCATGCGTAAAGTTTCGAAATGACATCATGTTCGATTTATTTGTTTGTTACTATTCGAAAAGCAAGTACTGTACAGTACTTGATATTTTTGGTTCAAATATTTGATAAATTTTAACCTATTTTATTTTGACTCTTATTTTTATTTGAATGTATAAAAATAATAAATTTAAAATGTATAATTTATTTGCAAGTTGTAATATCCACTGTTATATATTAAAAATATTTTTATAAATTTAAAATTTTAGATTTGTTTTAAAATTTATTCATACACCATAATAGTTTTTGTATAAAGGCTTTGAAATAGAGCTTTATGATTTTTTTTTTTTTTTTTTTTCCCTTTTCGATTGTTCTTGGTCAAGTGCGACTAGAATAGTGATTTTTAACTTTTGTAAGTCGGAGAACACTTGATTATAAGAAAAATTTACGGAACACCAAAAGCATTAGGATCATAAAGCTAACAATAAAATACGCATGGACTTGCCTTTTATAAAAATTGAACTTATTTTAATGCGATACTGGAGCCTGTTAGTGTTTGCAGATTTCAGCAATATCAGGTCTAATATGTGATATAACTATCCTCATGTCTATATATTTTAAGTCTTTCAAGCTTTTTTTTTAGTTTTGATATTGGTTAATATTGAGAAACCGAGCTTACACAAATATGATGTTGAAAACTGTAACAAAATTTTCAGTGCCCTTGTGGAGAGAGTTGGGTTATTCGGCTTGGATATTGTCTATTAATTTTTCTTATTTTACTATGTATTATGTTGTCTTCTGTATGAGACATATTTGCAGCAACGTCATTACTACTACTTCCAGTTGTACTTGTCCCATCATAGATATTTGCCTCAGAATTACGTTTTCGTTTAATAATACATTTATCCATTGTGTGCTACTACGATGTTAGACAACCGGTATTTCTTTCTGTTATTTGTAAAACATAAATGATTTTAAGAAAAAGAATCAAACGCATCTTTCTCTTAGTAATGCGCTGCTGTCTTTGTAGCGAAGCATCTTCTCTTTATTTGTTTATTTTGACTTTTTCGGAGGATTTGCAAAGAAGTAAATCATGTATCAATTTTAAAAACTCCAGGGAGTTATCCGTCAAAACACCCCACAAGAATGAATTGGAAAGGAAGATAATTAAAAAAAAAAAAAAAAAAAAAAAACCTTAACCGAGCATAAATCAACAATTGCTTGTCTATTCCTCCCATGAATCAACAATAAATGAGTTCGCTATCAGAAACTTGAATTAAGTGGTTGCTTTTAAACGGATGACTTCAAAAATTCCATTAACTGCTTGATGGGGTTAAAGGATCCCTTATGATTAAGACGGCTTTTAACAGTTCATTTTTGTAGGCTTGCACGAAAGTCCCTTTTTTATTATTTTATTCAAACATTGGGCTGTTGCACCTTCTACGAAAAGTGGCAGTGCATTAACCCGTTCCCACCTGCAGGTCGTCAAAGCGTTTAAATGCTCATTCTCTCCTCCTTCTTTCTTTGATAAGGATTAAGCCAAAGTGATCTACAACGCTGTTCACGATGAATAACAAACAGTCCAGACGAAATTAGATTGAACTACCGGGTTTGTTATTGTTACCCTCGGTTACCGCGTACGCCAGTCCTTTATACAGGCTTAATTTATGATTCGAATTAAATAAAACACAAATAGATGAGCGTCTGTTGTTAAATTATTGCAATAGAAGCCTGGAATAATTGATGCAGCAACAATAATAGTTTTGGTTCTTTATCTATTCTTGTTTTTCAACTGCGTGCAGCTTTTTTAACAAGACCTGAAAACTAACATTGGAGTCAACGTTGCAGATAGTCTTAGTTGTTGATTATTATTCATAACAGTGATTTACGGTATAAACAACACAAGAATAACAAAATAAATAATTTATTTTAGTTATATTTCGCTGGTTGCTAGCTAGCATCTTCGTAACACAAATTACAGCTGTGGAACGCATACGGGTAGCTAAATTGTTGTAGAAACAGTTATTACTGTTTCTACAACATTCTACTACACCTCGATAACTAAGTGTTATCGAGGCGCCCTCTACGGAACGGATAAAAACGAAGTTCATTTAGAGCAGTCAAATAAATGTTAAAGGATAATATTAGTAACTTAGTAATTCAATAAATTATTTGTTTTGTTTTTCTGTGGTGTTCATACCGTAAAGTACCGTTATGAACAATATTACAGTAATACACCAGAATAATTGATAATTACAAACAACAAAAAATTAAAAGATGTAATTCATGGATGCTACTTAGTAGCATCCATGAATTACATTTAGTCAGAAGACACTTCTGACTAGATTCTTATTCTTTCCCGCCTCTTTTACCTTGCGATGTCGAGGATTTTTATTCACTTAACTGCTACCTTATCGAGGATAAGATGGTTAGCCCTATGTCTCCCGGTGTGTCCTATGTCTGTAGATACGTGAGTTCACGGGCTGGTTTGCCTATTCCGGGGGACGAAAAAACCGAGTTTCCGGGTGAAAAAAAAAAAACTCTACCTCCGTATGAAGAATTATCTGGTTCCTTTGGACTAAAGGTGAGTTAGCCGGTCTCATACGGAGGTAGAGTTTTTTTTTTTTCACCTGGAAACTCGGTTTTTTCAATTCCCGTCACGGACGGGAATTGAACTAGGTCTTTCCGACCAAAGGGCTTCGTCTATACTGACTGAGCTACGAAGACTCCCTTCTGAATAGAATGAATGATTATTAGGAAGGTATCTGATAGACTGTCCAAAATAAGAGAATAGTCAGTAAGCTATGAGCGGGAAATTTTGGGAATTGATTGTGTTAGGATTTGTACAGGTGAGAGAAGTAGTGTCTTAAATGAAAAAGGACACAGTTTTGTAGAGGCTGAGGAGGCTATAGAAGGGAAATATTTTTACAAGGAAAGCTAGAGTCACTCCAAGAAATGGAATTCGATTTTGAAGGAAGATCTGAAAATTGTCAAAAAGACAATGAAGCGAGTTCTATCTAAGAAATAAGAGACACTTGCATTTTGATAGTACTCAAGTTTACTAGGTTGTTCTCGCTCCGCTGGAGAATGGCAAGGAGATCATGTTTGAGACATTGGCTATGATCTTAAAGAGTCAATCATACGGCTGAGGTTTTGTGAATGAAGAAGAGGATTGGAGTGTACTGCCATCAACAGGATTTCAAGTTAGTGAAAGAAGGTCATTGGTGTAAAAGAGAAAGAGTGTGAGCGAAAGTACAGAGCTTTGGTGAGGAAATATTCACGAAGACACATGGTGTGAGGAAACTGACTGTAAAGTGCAGAAGGCACAGAAAAAGGTGGTAGCTTGGTCCTCTACAATAGAGAGATAAAATCCTGGAAATGTTAAAAATGATCGCATGAGTTTCTCCAAATTGTTGCACAGCATTTCCCATGTTTGAATCGGAAGAGCCAAAAGAGTAATCACATCATGCGAAAGAGCTGAGTTCACAAAGGGCTGCCGATGATTTTTAATAAGATCAATATTTTTAAACCATGCAAGTTTTACATTAATTTATGCTTTGAGGTGTTTTTTTTGTTTGTTTTTATTGTTTTTTTTTGTTATTATTATTTTTTTATGATGTGGTAAAAATAAAAACAAACTGTTACAGCAAAGCACCAAATGAAGCGATTGAATGACATCGTTAGCAATTTCAAAATATTAGGTATTTTTGTCGTAATGTGCTAACAATTACTTCTCTTGAAACTATCTGACCACGTGATACTTATTGTTGAAATAGGCATACATTATCATTTATTCAAATTCGCAGTTCATTTTCTGTTTTTATTACTGTCCACTGAATGACTCCGATTTTTATTTATTCTTTATTATTATTATTATTATTCTATGCGGTATTTATATCTTTAAAGAGTTCTTTGTTGTCATTTGTGCTGATAATTTATTTTCATTCATTAAGTGGAAATCTGTGGACAACATCATTCTCCATACATTGCTGACTGAGGAATTTAGAAGTGAAAACTAAAAGAAATAAAGTCGGGGGTAAAAAAAAAAAAGAAAGAAAGAAAGAACATGTTAGATGGATGGATGAATGAAATAACCTTAGCAACGGCTAAAAGTGTGTCAAAATCGTAAGAATTGTACCAGATGGCCACTTCAGAGATAATTTTAAGGGTTATCAGAAATATGTCGCAGTATATCGTAAAGCATTCGAGTATCAGCGGTGTATAGAGCAGACAACGAAGTTCTATGAACTCTCTCTCTCTCTCTCTCTCTCTGCGAATGCATCGTTGTGTTGAACGAATAACTGCAGAACTCTTTGGAAAAAAAAAATAAATAAATAAAAATAAACAAAAAATAAACTTAGGAAGTCATGGAGACCGCCCTGTAGTACCCATAAAGAAAATATTCATTCTTTCTCTCTATCACATACACACGCAAAACTTTTCCAATTCTCGTCCCTTCTTACACTTGTGGAGTCCCATAATTAGTTTTTTTTTTAATTTTTTTTTTAACGCTAACCTCGAGTTTGGTACTTTCTTTCTCTTCCAGAATTGTAAACTTCGGATAGGTCTGGTTGATATTAGACGACTGCTGAAGAGTAATCATTCTACTGAAAGAAACAATCCTAATACTTTCCCACTCGTTCCATCCCTTTCGCTACCTTAGCAACAAATCATGAGCATTGCAATAGATGGTTTTTATCGGATTAAAGGCCAATTTATCATTAGTCTACAAGGTTAAACCCATCTATCAAGGGTATCTCGAACATCACACATCTCCCTAATTGCTGTAATACCACCGGGAGTAAGATAACCTCATCAACTTCAAATATTTAGTAGATTAATTATCCTCAAAGCTTTACACCATAAGGGGATTTTTATCTACAATAGATTAAAAAAAAAAAAAAAGTTATACAAAGATCCCCCCCCCCGTCTGTGAGAAATGTTTCCGCAGAAGTATCAGATTGCATCTCAAAGATAGCAGACTTTCGATTATCTATTACTCACTCCAGGTGTTCGTTTCCTACCTACTTCGCTCTTTTTTAGTTTCTTTCATATGGTATCTTTCTTTCAATTTAGAAATTGAAAGAAAATGGTGGCTGTGATGTTTTGATTGATTGATTTTAATGTGTCAGAAATGGTGTTTGACTACCTTATCGTAAAAATTAGTAGTTAGTTAATCTGAGACAGAATGCATGGAAGTTTGAATAAAACATTGAGGGGGGGGGATTGGAATTTCTTGAACGCATGTTAATGGAACTGTTTGCTATCCGACTTCTATTACTTCTTTCTTAAAAAAAAATAAATAAAATAAAATACAAATGCTGTTAAAATTTTCATTGCCTCTAATAGCGAACATACTAACTGCAAATGACGGAACCAGGGAAAGCGGTTGCTGCTGTTATAAATTACAGCCGAAAGGACTAAGTCCATGAGGCTAGTATATCTATTATGTCTGTATGTTGCGTGTGTTTTGGTCGTTTTGGAGGTCAAAAAAAAATCTCGTATTGCATGTGTCTATTGCGTGAGATCGCCATGGTGATGGTTAGTATATAGTTCACTTGCTATTGAAAGATACTAAGGGAATAGGAAAAAAAAAAAAAAAAGAAAAAGGAAAAGCAAATGCCTCTAAGAACAATGCACACCATATCATACTCTCAAAGTTGTCATATTTACTTAGGTAAACGAGTAGAAATGCGTCTCCCTGTTTCCGGTAGGATATTAGCACATCGTGGGGGGGGGGGGGTTGAAGTCCCTGATCACCATCCTTACAATTCGGACCTCCCTTTAAGTGATATCGTTTTTACGGTTCTAAAACTTCACATAATCAAAGAAGGGGTGTATACCCGGTTACAAGACAAACTGGAAACACGTGGATCTACAGTGATTAACTTAAATGATTAAGAAATAATTAGCATACTGGTTGCTTATTATTGTCAATTATCATTATTATTGTTAAGCTTAATGATAGTTATTAGGGTGGTAAATTAAAGATGAACATACACCTACCACTGTTGAACATGTTACTAGGGCTATCCCTATTATTAATGGTTTTTAATAATTGGCTATTAAAATCAATCACTTAGTAATCATAAAGTTAAATGTCCGTTTTAAAATCAATAAATAGTCATAATATTAAATGTCAGTAAGAGATTAACTAGTTTGATACATAATTATAAATTTTAATTATGCTTATATTATTTTTGTATATAATTTTTAAAAAATAATAAATGTTAAAAAATCAAAGATAATCAAATACAAAGGAAGAGTATTATGCTGAAATTTTATTAAGCATTTTTACAAATCATTTTCAAATTTAAATAAACTGCCTTTTACTATCTCATTTACCGTCATATAAATCGGGTTTGGGGGTTCTTTGATTTAAATTAAAAGAAAAAATACTTTTATATATAAATAATAGTAATATGTAATAATAATAATAATAATAATAATAATAATAATAATAATAATAATAATAAACCGACACAATAGTACTTAACAAAATTAAAAATTATCGTAAAATGTTAATAAGATATTACACACCAACAACAAGCTTATTTAGAAAAGTATATGTTGTCATTAGAAGAATTTGTTAGTTGTGGACGACGGGCTCTGGTATTAGGCTGAACACTCGAATACCCTTGGAGGGTAATGTATAGCAATGCGGTAGCCAATTAAGTTCTAACTGAGGCTCAGTTATTGCTGTTACCCTCCTGCCATGATCAGAGCTTTAATAGCTCAATAACACCTTATCCCTACATTGTCCTCTACACATAACGAGGAAGATGAAAAGCATTCTTGTTTCGCCCCTTTAAGCCAGTCCTTATAAGGATATTGGTTGTGGACCAAAGGTGGAAATCGACCGTGAGATGCGGTGATTAATACCCTTGGAGGGTAATGGATGGCAATGCCGTAGCCAATGAAGTTTAACTGAGGCTCGGCTGTTGCTGTTACCCACCCTGGGACCTGGGATGCAGAGATTCGAGAGTTTGAGTTCGCTCTCTTAAGGTTTTTGCCTTAAGGGAGCAATTTGAGTCTCCGGGGAAAGTGTTCTCCGGCACGGCCCGGTGAGGGGCTTTGTGGGTGAATGCTTTTCTTCGGAATACGAGCGGTTCTGCTCGGTGGTGGGGAAGCCCGTCACTGAGTGGAACCAACGCTGAGATATGAGATATGGACGGTCTTTCGACCACCATGGAGTGGTCGTCCGAATTTTTAGAGTTCGCCTTTACTTAAACATCGGTGATTAATACCTAATGGATGGCAATTTAGTAGCCAATGAAGTTCTAACTGAGGCTCGGCTATTGCTGTTACCCTCCTGCCATGATCAGAGCTTTAATAGCTCAATAACACCTTATCCCTACACTGTCATCTACAGATAACGGGAAAGATGAAAAGCATTCTTGCTTCGCCCCTTTAAGCCAGCCCTTATAAGGACTATGTTAGTTGTGTTTTCCATTTTATAGGTGCATTGAATGCATTCGATCCAATCATACTAATCAATAATATGAAAATTGCGCTTTCTTTGGAATGAAGCCAATATTTGCTTCTGCGTTAGACAAAATATTTTTGTGAATCATTTAGTGAATAGCTGCTTTTAGAGCGTATTTATTTATTTTTCTACACTACTTCTAAGTATCCATGTAGTGCGTATGTTTTGCAATGACAATTTCTATCTTGTTGAAATAACACTTTAGTGGGATTTGTTCCGCTTGACAGCTTAAGATAGTGGTATTATTCTCAGGAATCTTATCTACAGCAAGGAGTAGCAAACCTGTCATATTTGCCATGCGGTCTGTTGCCAATGGAGTGTTAACGGCATCTACAATAGGCAGATAAAATTTTAGCTTCAGAATGTCCTACGTATTAGTGACACGAAGAGACACAACCACTATGCTCGAATATTAACCTTTATCTTGAGAAAATTGTTTAAATTTGCTTGTTCATCTTTCATTGTATAAATAATAAGAACGTATGTCGTATAGAGAAAGTGAAAATATGAAATTCATAATTTTATACAAAACATTATGAAAAAAACATTTTTTTCCGAAATCATTTAAATTAAACATTCATCAGGCACAATTTTTATTAATTTATTATTTCGTATCTTATTTACTAATGTTCACAGTTACAGATATTCATTTTAGAAGAATAAAACAAATTCAATTAAGAAATATGTAAAACAAATCTTCAACCTCTAATCTGGCATTATATTAAATATAAATTATTTTGAAATTCAATTTCTAATAACTATAAGCTTCAACAGCCATTGATCAATTGGTTCCAGTAAAGCTAAGTTTATATATAAATCGATACCAGATGGCGTAGTTGCACTTCCACAATAAAAACAAAATTGGCTTTGACAAATGCACGTCATCTAGTGGCAAACAATTTCATGTAAAAACATCTCTTAGCTTTATGTAAACATGTAAATTGGACATCAACTGAATGTTTAAAATATGTATTTTAAACGCAGATAAAAAAAATGGCAACAGCTGTTTTTATATCTTTGAGATTTGGTATTGAAATATCTATCTATATTTCGGACCTTAAAAATACTTTTGACTAATCACATCAATCAGTAATATGTAAAGTGCCTTTCTTTGGAATGAAGCCAATATTTATCTATATTTCGGACCTTAAAAATACTTTTGACTAATCACATCAATCAGTAATATGTAAAGTGCCTTTCTTTGGAATGAAGCCAATATTTGCTTCCTTGTTAGGCAAAATGTTTTTGTGAATCATTTAGTAAATAGCCGCTTTTGGAGCTTCTATATGAACTCCTTAAGCACTACGATGAAGCCACTTTTCATTTTCAGGTAGAATTAATAAAAAAAAAAGCCTCGTTAGAGCCTGAGATAACTCTGCGATCAATCTTGAAAATACTGAAAAAATACAAACTCTATATTATTATCATATATAATATCAAAAATCTTTATATATTAAATAATATTTCTTAAAATATTTTCATAAATGATAAAATTTTGGAAAATATATTAAATTTTTGAAAACACCTTTTTATTTTACTAATAAGAGTGATATAGTAACACGTAGCCTAATTTTTTTTTTTTTTTATTACATACTCTTGCCGTCTTCGTTATACAAATAGTTTTTATTTTTTCCTAACGTTTGCTTCCCTAAATTACCAGCGATTCTGACATGGCAACGAAAAAAAAAAAAATCATCTGTCTACTTCTTACATTGATTAATAACTATTCTGTAAAGGCAGTAGCACTCACACGCAATGGAGTTCGACCAATTAGAACAAAAATTAATGTAGCTGACATACTAAAAAAAAAAAAAAAATTCCCTTCTGAATCAGGTAACAGGAGACTTGGATAATTAGCAATTACGGAACTGCCAGCGATATTGAAATATTATTACTATGACCTGTACCGAAATCCACTTCAAATAATATCGCAGTTTACACTTATCGAACTCTGCTGCTAATAGTCAATTATTGACTAGGTTGTCTTGAAATTGCCACAAAAAAATTGAATAATTAGAAAGATGATTAATAGCTATTCATGGCTCCACTTTTAGGCATAAAAAAATAATAATATAAAAAGAAAAAACTATAGAATGGTTCCAAGAAAGAGAAAGACCTTAAATAGATGCCTTACTCAAAGATAATTGTATGAATATTGTCCATTTCTTAGAATACTCGTAACAGGCATGCAAGTTTTTAACATTTTTTTCTATGAACTGAAAAATTCGCATGACGCATGCGTGCAATTACCATGAGTTCCACCTATTGGACAGAATCTGCTTAACACTGAAATATAAATAGATCTAAATATAATCTGTTGACTGCTCTCTCAAAATAACAATGTTTATTAATATAACATTTAAAAATAATGCGAATCCTTTCTGTATTAGCAACCGAGAGGTTTTTTGTTGAATGGGGATAAAATTGAAATCTAAATATTGCATAAATAAATCAATTTTCCGTCCTATAATAAGATTAATGAATAGATATTACTATAAATTGTCCTATTTATAGAAGATGTTGATTTAAATCATTTTAAAAGGTAAATCCGATAAAATCAGTGAAAGTTCAAGGTCTTCATTGTACCTTTCGTAAACTCAAAGCATAACTTATTGTGTGTACTCTTCGGCGCTTTGTTTGCAAATCATTTTGCCACTCCTTAGAGTCAGCTTAAGAAGAAAAAAAAAAGTTAAAAATGGGTGGGTAGCATTCTACTAATAATTTTGTCCCGAACTGAAACCCGACAGCCAGAAAGTCCTCCTGGTAATTAAGTCAGAGATTAATACACCTTAGGTGTCTATCACTGGTTACAAAAAAGGATCGAGAAACGAAAAAGAAAAGAGAAAAATGGCGAACGGAATTCAACACAATCATGATCCAGTGGAAACCCTTTCCCCCCTGAAGCTCACAATTACGCCTTGCTTCTCTATAATTGGCTGCCACAAGTGTTAGAGGTTGCGGACATAAATCATCTCCCAAGCCAAACACACACGCGACGACTAAGCACGTAGCGCTAGGGAACAAGGATACGGGAGGGGAGGGGGGGGGGGAAGAGTTCAGAAAAAAAAAAAAACTGGTTTATGTTCTAGTTCGTTAACTTTAACTTCTCTGTAAGTTGTATCGGTAAAGAGAACGAAGCACGTGTGTGTATGTGTTGAATGTGCGTGTCTAATCCAGTAGGATATAACACAAGAATGTCTTTAGTAAATCGCACATAAAACTCGCCCTTGGTTTACTCTTTTCTGTAATCTAAAAGGTGTGGGGGAGTTTTCTCCCCCTCTTACTTTCATATATCAATGGATGGATACCTCAAACGTCTCCTACTATGGGATCGCTCTTCTTCCCTATAATATAACAATAAGGAACCATGTTTGGATCGACAGGATGCAAATATTGTGTTTGTGCACATAAATGATAACGTCGTTTTGCAAATTTTGCACTCCTCCTCCCCTCGTTTACAAACGATTACACCTTACCTCAAAAAATTACCTAACAAATATGTAATTCCTTTTCTCTTCAAATCGCAAATTACAAAAAAAAAGTAAATAATTATTTTTATTATCATGGTTACATACAAAACAATAGCTATTATGCTAGCTTACCTCTTTCTGTGTCTCTTAATACTTGTTGAGTTTAGTGTGGATATTATCGATAGTTCTAATGTACTATCCTGTAGTACATTAGAACCGTGAGTGATAATAATAATAATAATAATGTAACACTTGAAACCACTCGCTACAGTACTACCTGTTTTTTAAATGTCGGTAAGTGTTAATTGTATGCATATATTTTTCTCTTGGTTGGTTATCGTAAATATATGTCATTTTTCTGTTACTTACATCAAGTTTGATGGGTAAGTTTACTTTCAAGCTTTATTTGGAGTCAATGTACGCTGTTCTTAAGTGAAGACTATCACTTTACTCATTATATAGTTTCTAAACACTATTTAGTCAGTTTAAGGATCCGAAGGCCTATACTTCACTCGAATATTCACGATATATTAAGTTCCACTCAGTGTTGTCAAAAGTCGCATTACTCTGTAGTCAATAAAGAGTAAAATAATATGCATAAAAAAATAAACAACGATCCATTGATAGATAGACTAGTTTTTGTTACAGTGTGGATTCCATACGTTCTTAAATTTTGTTTTATTTTTATTTTTTTTTTAGAGAAATAACAGTTTTTATTTATTTATACGTTCCTCAAAGCAGCATGCGCAGACCGAATGACGTCATTCATCCATCTTGTGATTTACTAATTAAAAGTTATTGCATTTTTTATGTACTTTTACTGCGCATGAGTTAATGTAAATATGAAGGATAAAACTCTGACCTTTTATGGTGCTTAAAGATGAGCGAACTTTTCATAATATTATAATGCAATGGATTTTGAAATTTAATTGCGGATGTTTTACATTTTACAGACAAAAAAGCAGAAAACGATTATCTCTTTATCGTATAAATTGGGGAAAAAAGTTTAATAATATGTCTAAAGTTTAAGATTTAAATATGTCTCTATTTAACCAGTGTTATATCACTAATATACCAGGTGTTATATCACTAATTTTACATTCTTAAATGTTTTCCTCTTTTTTAAAATGTTCTAGAATATTTCTAATTTAAAGCTTCGAATGAAATACAGTATTATCAAATCTAAAATGTCGACATTTTCTAAAAACAAACAGTCCCATAAACGATGATTTTTTTTTTTTTTTTTTTTTTTTTTTTTTTTTTTTTTTGTTCATGCTTTGAAATACACCGAGCTTATAGTTCGCACTGAATATTCATAAATGCATCCAAGTCTTTCCCGTTTCCCATTTGGGTTGACCTATGATCACTTTAGCACGTTGGTGTATCGAGCGGTAATTATGTAAGCAAAATATAACGTGTCCCTCAATGTAAACAACGATTTTAATGAGGCTGCTGTTTCACAGTTTAATCGACGACAATTGCTAAACAGTAGGGAGTCCACAGAGGCAGTTGGTATAATGTTCAATCTCGCCAATGCTTGTCTGTTCGTCCGTTTCGAAATACAGTATTACTCGCTTTGTAATGCAGCCAACTGGGAGACGTGGATTTAACTAATATCCGTTTCTTGAGATTTTTATTTAATATATGACGAGGTGTATTTGTTTGCCTATCACTATTTAATAATAAGGTTTGCAAAAATGTATTTTAATTTGATTTTTATATCGGTACTGAATCCGGACGGACTCATCGAATGCGATCGACAATATCTTTAGCGTTCTCAGTATTTTAATATTAGTGTTATTTAGAGTTAATACCAACGCATGCAGGGAGATTCATCAGTATTTTAATCTTGATCAGTACCGATTAATCTCCCTGCATGCGAAATACTAATCGGAGCTAATTTACTCAGTTTAGAGAAGATAGACCAACAAAATCGTCTAAGTATTTTTCTGTACTTAATTTCGAATCGATTTTCTTTCTTTTTTTTATATGAAAACGCAAAATTCATTTCAAGGTGTGGTCTAATTTTCATTTTGGGGTGGAGTAGACCCCATTAAACTCCTCCCAGCACTGCCCCAAATGACAAGAGGTGTGTAAACAGGTGGCAGTGCTCTGTAACATACATTCCCTAATTTGGGGAAAATTCTGTCAGAATGATTTATGACACTCGGCTAATTTCAATAAACTGGAAGAGGCACGAACTCGTTACAAACAGGGAGAAAATCAATAAATCTACGGAAATGCTATCAATCATGCGATGGAAATTTGCTTCCAAGCTACAAGACCTAAATAAGATAATCTGTCAGACTACGTAGCCCTTTGCGACATTTTTTTGATCATCTTTAAAAACTGTCATTTTTAGTCCCATATCAAGCGGCTCTTCTCAATTATATCTATTAAAATAAGACGATATTAATTAAAATCTTTTAAATAAACAAAACTAATATAATAACAAATCGTGTTTTAAAAAGATTCCTCAGTTAATTAAATTATTAAAACAATTTAAGTAATTTACTTAGCACTAATGAAAAATTAAAGTCAGTGCCGGCTCGTGGTTTGGAATCGTGGGGGTGCTGCAACTTTCGAAATATACATACACACTGTAAGTACGGTGTATACGTGTTTGGATAAAATATCAAAATTATGGTAAAATTAAAAAAAAAAATTAAACATGAAACAATATTGTTTATTATCGATAAAATTATACAGTTTGGTATAATTCAAAATTACTTAAAAATAAAATCCATTATCATAACCCCAATAATGTTCTAAAATAAAAACTACAACAAATGTTATGTGTTTAATTGTAATGTCTAAATATTTAAAGAGATGGAGTAAACACGATAAGCATTACGAACACTCTACTACTGGCACCAACGGCATATAAACAACAGTGGAACTGCGCGACAGACAGTGCCGCATTACGCTAATAGCTCGTATTTCACTATGACGTGCATATGCTTGCGCGCGTAGCAAGCATATGCACGTGTTTACCACAGTGCCACTAGCGTCCTTCGCCCTCCTAAGTGCTACAAGATGGATTTTTATTATTTTTTATACAAAATAAGAGAATTGTATAGGGTTGTTGATGATAAAATTAAATATTACAAGCAAATATAAATAAATTAATAAATATATTTATATATCGAGAAAAATTGGGGGTGCTGCAGTTCCTTAGTGCCTATGCACGAGCCGTCCCTGATTAAAGTTAACTTTTGCTTAAATAAAATGTTTAAAAATCTGAATGTAAACAAGAATTACGTACAGTGGTATCGAGGTGTAGAGGATCGTGGCGCCTCCAAACAGCAGTATAATTAACTACCCCTCCCCCATAAAAAAAGCAACAAAATTCTACAATAGACTTTGTCCGCAGCTTATTTTAGGCCAACTTAAAATTAGACATCAGAGTTTAAAAAAAAATCTGAAAATTTATCTGATTATTATAGTTGAAAAGCAAATAAATGCTGTTGAGACATAATAAGCAACAGACAAGAATGGAACATTTATTTTGAAGTCTATTAGGTAGTCAAAACAAAGAAATATTTATTAAAAAACCCTCGGCATAATCTTACATACTGTTTTTTTTAAAGTAACTTATAATTTATATCAAATTATAGCTTATCACTCAACACAGTAAAAATTAAGGTTTCAACAGTCTGAACTTAGTATATCTAGGGCAATAATTTTGTTATACAGTCTGTTTCTCATTATGATAAAAAAAAAAAAAAATCAACTATCAATTCTGCGGTACAACATACCTTTTATTTTGCTGTTATGAGAGTGAAGAAAAAAAATACAATGAAAGCCGACAGATGGCGCCACCTTAATGATTGCCTTCCCCCCATTATATACACCTTTTAAAATCATATCCGTTCCTTTTCTTTAAAAATACAAAAAAAAAAAAAAATACTCTTTTTTATTTTTCTGTTTTTGTTTAAATTATATGATTTCGCATTCTATTTTTAATGAATATACTCCTTACGTCAATTTATCTCATTTATTTACACTAATTTTTAGCGATTATTATTCGGAATGTTCTTGCAAACCGTGAAAGCTGAAAGCAGACGAAACACTTTCCAAGGACGATTCGCGCTGTGAAGGTGAACAGAAATCTCTTGTGAGTTTTGTCAAAGCAAATGAACAGGTATTTCCATCTTTTAAGAAAACAGCTTATCTACGTTTCCATACGGCGACAAGGATTGTCAAGGTCACTGCACCTTTTTCGCTTCAGGAAGTCAACCAAATACGAATATTGTTCTCCTCTTCTGCCAAGTGTCACAGTAGAAACGCAGGTAATGACGATGTTTTTCCTGAAAATTTATTTGAACTGTAAATTCTTTCTCTTCTTGACACTGAAAGAATAACACTTGGTCAGGATAAGTGATGACGGAATTATGTATAATATTCTGCAGTCGGTTGTATATTTTCTGAAGCTTTAAAGTTTTCATGTAGGTGAGTATGTCGTCTGCTTTTCACGTGAACTTTATTTCTTTACGTATTTTTGGTCATGCGCTGAATGTGACTTTTAAAGGCAAACAAAATTCTGATGGATTTCGTAATTTATTTTATCAAAATTAAACCACGAGTCGCATGATTTAATTTTAATTAAATCACGCACACATCGCCAAGATTGCAAAATTGATATATGCAGGATTGCATTTAATGTATTCTCATCACATGATAAAATAACTTTACAGCTTACATATGTAGCAAAAATTATATAGAATTTTATTTAAAAACTCCAATATATTTCGTCCAACCGTACGTAGACTTCGTCGGGGAGACAGACGGTTAGCTACATTCAAAAAGGTGAATTAAAATAGTCATATTTTAATTCACGAACAAGACACGAGCTAATACGTATATTAGCTCGTGTCTTGTTCGCGGCTGAAGTGCGCATGCTGTTACACTATTAGCGTTAAAAGGAACAACTGTAAAAGTTGCGCAGATAAAAAAATAAAATGAATAAAATAAATCATGAACAGTTAATAGTGATCACTTCCCAAAACTTGGATATCGGCATGCAGTGCCGATAAATTTAACCAACCGACCACTAACAAATGATGAACTAATGTTTTTTTTTTTTTTTGTCTGAAGGACCCGATTTTGCATCCCCGTACTTACAAATCATGCAAATATAGAAAACGGTATGAGGGAATTATACACAAATGAAATTAATAAATTACGTTTTGAGATTGCTCAAATTCTGTACAAAGCAAAATCACCTCCTTTAAATACACCCTTCTCAGAAGTGCAAGCTGTAACTTGCAAGTGCAAGTTCCCTTCGCCAGAACAGCAATATTATCATCATGAAGGCTGACAAAGGTGATGCCATCGTTGTCATGGATACCGTCCAATATAATTGCAAAAATGTCTTACTAAAAGATAGGTCAATAGACAGTATTGTTATTAGCAGGGATCCAGTAAAAAGTCGAATCAAAGAAATTAAACAAATTATTAGACCATGTACAACATGGGATGCCGCTACTGGTGAGAAACTACGAATTCATCATGCCCGTCCTCCTCCTCTATGGTCTTCCAAAACATAAAAATTGCAACCCTTACGCCCTCTAGTGGACTCTACTGGATCTTCCACTTACTACCATACAAAGCATATCTGTGTCTCTTCCTCGTCATCGTCGGAATCTCACTGGCCACCAGTTCTTACATCAAAAAGTCTTTACTTTCAAGACAAAATAAAAGATCTACAGCTGTCTAATAACGAGATTATACTTAATTTTATAGTCTCACTTTTCACCAACGTAACACTAAAAGAGTCTTTTCGGTTTTTAGAATCTGATTTCCCATACGATATTTTTAACCCATCTAAATGCACCATCAATGCGGACCATTTTAAGTGGAATAATAAGTTGGTCAAGCAAATAGAAGGAACAGCAATGGGCAGTCCTATCTCACGAGCCTTAGCAGATTATTTTTATGGTACATCTAGAAAAAGAACTCTTTGACTCTTATTCCCTCAACCTCGTATATAGTTATGTTTTATTGATGATCTGGTCCCACATTGAGTCAGAATTGCTTTAGTTCCTACAAAAAATGAACTCTTGTACTCCCACATCAAGTTTATTATTGAACATTAATCCAATAACCAACTACCCTTTTTGGATACGATAGTAATTCGTAATCCCACAGGTCATGTGGAATTTTCAGGTTATCAGAAGCCAAGCTTTACTGGCAGATACATCCATTCATCCTCCCACCATCATTTATCACAAAAAATGAGTACTATCAAGAGTCGTGTACACAGAGCTCATACGATCTACGCTTCCGATCACCTTTTGTTAAATGAACTGAATATAATTAAAAGCAATCTGATCTGTAATGGACAAAAAAAAAAAAAAAAAAAAACTACGATTCAAAATTCCATTGATAATTATCATCCTACCAGACTAAAATCCAATGTGAAAAGAATTTCAGTATCCTACCTTAAAGGAATCTTGGAACAAATAGCAAGGGTTCTTCGTAAATCCAATCTATATGCTTGCTTCAAACTAGCTCGGAAACTGCCTTTCTTCCTACCATCAACAAAGGATACATTACTACCTGGTGTCTATCAAGTACCCTACTCATGTCATCTTTCCTATTTTGGACAGACTGGCCGTTCTGTCTTGATTAGAACTGAAGACCATCAAGACTACATTACGTTTTTGGAAACTGACAAGTTTGGCTTTGCTTCTCGTGCTATCGACACCAGGCACAAAGCTCTTTGGAACCAAACAAAATTTCTTCATTCCAGCAAGTTCAGATTCGATCGTCTTTTCCTAGAAACATTGAAACTGCGAAATCGTCCCGATCCTGAACTGATCAGATTGCATGCCGATATCCAAGTTTTGGGAAGTAATCACTGTTAACTGTTCATAATTTATTTTATTCATTTTTTTTTCTTTATCTACGCAACTTTTTACAGTGTACTTGAGCTGCGAACAAGACACGAGCTAATATATGCATGATTTATGACTCACTGTTTTGAATGTAGTTACGGTCTATCTCTCTGAAGAAGTCCACGTAATTTTGGATGAAATATATTGGAGTTTTTAAATAAAATTCTTTATAATTTTTGCTACATGTGTATGCCGTAAAGTTACTTTATGATGTCGAATGCACATGTCTCATATAAAGTATTAATTCGCAACTCATATTTTTTTAAAAAGATAATCTTTCAAAACTATTCATAAAGCGAGTTTTTTTAACGTTAGGCTAATTGCCTCTGGTCGAAAAAAAAATTGGTTTGATTCTGCTTAAGATATGCGAAGCCTTATTAAATGATTTTACAGTTAAACATGATTATACCAACTAGTTTCACTACATATGCTAGTGGCTTCTTCTAAATTAGGAAGAACAAAAAAAAAAAATAATAATAATAATATAATAAAGATACGTGAAAAGTGGAAGCTGACACTGGTCAGTCATTGTTCAGTAAGTGTGAGCGACAGTTGACAAAAAAAAGTCTGACGTGTGGAAAGATCTATTTTTTTTTTTTCTAACCCAGAAGAAGCAATTAGCTTGGAGATCAGTAATAATGTAATATTATTGGTATTACATGATGATAATAATACTTAAAAAGGAAAAAAAAAATCGGAAGTTATTTTCTGCATTTACTATATATTTTCAAACTAATCCAGGTATAAGCAGCCATTGTGACACGAGATGGCGCACAGTGGCATATAATATTTGTGTTACTAAGGTAACAAAAGTTTGTTAATAACAAGAGATGCGGAATAATATCTAGTTAGTGATTACAAGAATACATAAATGTAATTAATAAAATAAATAATTACAATACTGTGTAAACATTTGCATTATATACAGGGCTGTCGACAGATTAAATCGCGGCCAGATTAATTAAATATTGCCCCTAATGGATTTTAGGACAAAAATATAAGAAAATTTCCAATTGCTATTTTGTTTTTATTACAAGAGAAATATTGATGTAAAACGATTACATAATAATATTAATTAAATGTTTGTTCTACAGGATATCGCGCAAAACTGTTTATAAGCTCTTCTAAATTTAAATTATAAGCTATATCCGCCTCTATCAATATAGCTAGACCAACCAATCTTTCTTGGATCATTGCTGTTCGCAAATAATTTTTAATCATTTTTAGCTTGGGAAAAACTTCTTTCCGCACTTGCTATGCTAACAGGTATTGTTAGAGTAGCGACGGCGCCTAGTGCAATATGGCTAAACGAGCGCCCTTATTAAGCCCCATCGTGAGGCAGGCTGCCTCTATGCTATACCCTGTTGACGGTACTGATTATATACGTTTTACATTAAAAAGCTCTTCTAAAAGCAAATCTAAAAAGTGGATTTGGATTCGTAAATCTAACATTACGTGCACTTATCTGAGGGGAAAGTGAATGTGCGAAAGCGAAAGCATAACTCGACTCCAACGTGTCTAAAAAAATTAGACTTTAAACGAGAAACATTTAAAATCAAATGATAGAATATTTAGAATTATGGAAACTACAATTTTGAATTAAAATAGGCTAATACGAATTATGAGCTCAACATGAAAATAAAAGAATAAATATTTATATTTTTCGAATACAAAGAAATGTTATTGATAATTCATAATCCTTAGTTAAAGATATATTTTTTTTTTAAGACTGAGAAATTTATAACCACTTTATTATTTATAAGCAGTTAGATTTTTGACGATAGAGTTGAAGTTTTGAAGTTTTTTATGTACATTCTCAATTAAATTCCAAATATCTGCAGGAAATGCACTAGCTAAAGTGCTATGTAAGTTATAGTTTTTTTTTTTGTTCCGAAATATAGCTAAAAATGGTGGCTTGAATTCGAGCACGTACATGGTAAAGCCTGTTTATATATATATATATATATATATATATATATATATATATATACATCATTCCAAATCTCAACTGCTCGTTTAAGACGAATGCTCTCAAAAATGCATCAACAAATAAGCAACGCATACTTTTTTCCGAAATACAAAGGTGGCGCCATCTAACGTATTAATGCGATGGATTAACATCCCCTGCGCCATAAATATTTCTTTAGGAATAAACTCAGATAGAATTCTTTATTTTGCAGAACTAATATTACATTCTTCAAGATAACATCAGCAAGACGTACTATGACAATTTTTCCTGCTAATGCAATCATTTCTGCAAGAATATTACTGACTAGTTCTGCGCAAGTACGGTTCTGGTTCCTCATAAAATAGTGACCCAGTAATGAAATTTGCTATATCATAACGTCCTCTGTAGCCTGATTTCTTAGAAATCCCGTAACTGGACTGGACTGGACGCAATGCAAGCGCACTAAAGAACCATACAAAAATTCTAAATGAACATCTCTCTCTCTCTCTCTTTCTCTGTAGAGATTTTTCACATTCACAATATTTAAAATATTCAAAACAATACTTTATTGCAAGTTTGTACTTTTTTTTTTTTAATACCGTTATAGTCATTTATACACAATAACTATATTTATGTATTGTTGCAGAAGGTTAGTTTTCCAAATGGCAAACTGGTGTTTTCCATTTGGCATTTGTATATACCGTTTGTTGATATTTTTGAATATTTGAAACAAGAAATGTAACAAAATTATTTTTGTCAATGTCGTCTTAACTTAGCGGAACAATAAACTATTCCGCTAAGTTGAGATTGTTTGGAATTATGGCCGAAGTAACTGAAGCTTCAAGGACACATTTAATGTCTGCAAATTGTTGTTTTCTAGCCAGATTGCCTGTTTTGAGAGATTCCAAACTCTTTCACTTCCATATTAAACTGACTAATGATTTCAAAAGAATTTCTCAAAAAACTATAATCAATTTAACGTTGAAAAATTTCTGTATGCATACATTTTTCAACGTTAAATTGATTATACTCTCTTCATGCATTCATCATCAGGATTAGCCTGATAGAATTGCCTAAATGCTGGGTGCACACAAATCACAGATCGTGTGTTTTTCTGAACTGACATCATCAGGGGCGTGCCGGCGCAGTGTGCAATGTGTGCGACGCACAAAGGCGCCAAAGAGGAGAAAATACTTAAAAAAAAACGTTTTTTTAAAGTGATTTTTTTTATTGGGCGGGGGGGGGATGGGGCGCCAACTAAAGTTTTGCACACAGGCGCCGGAAACTACTGGCGCGGCGCGCCCCTGGACATCATCTTGATACCTAGTGATTAGAATGTAATGAGCGCGCATGCGCACAAAAATTCAGAAGGCGGTAACTAACAATAGTTCGGCTTCTAAATATAATGTAAAATAAAGTACATAACGTAAGTAGCAATGTCACGGATAGAGAGGGATAATATATACGTTACTTTGTTTAACGTATTTTTGCACAAATGCAAAAATCGTCCAGAATTCTGTCACTCTGAAGATTACACACACAAACAGCCCAGTTGGCCGAGTGGTTACTATTGTGTTGCGGTTGTGGGTTCGAATCCCATCATGGCATGGATTTTTGCGATTGTTTTAAGATAGGAGATGAATTTGATCGCCCAGTGTGAGAACCCTCCCCCCCCCCCCCTTATTGAAGGCTAACAAGCGGCTTAAAAAAAAAGCTCTGTGTATGGTCTCTAGAGCAGAGTTTTTGGGATTATGTTAAACGTAAATAAAAATAAAAAACAAAAGACCATAGCCCACCCACGGTACTAATGTGCTAGAGATTACAATCTTTCATTGACAGATTAGCGGGAATTGCAAATAAATAAAATAATAACAATACTGCTTGTCATTTTGAGTGTAATTTATATGGCATTTATCCTTCGTTGGGGATATAACTTGAGATGAAACAAAAACCGAAACTTCAAATATGCTTTGCTTTAATAATTCGCTAAGAATATTCGATTTCGGTGGCTTTCTCTATCGTCAGAAAACCATGATGCAGAATTTTTAGACTTGTGTATATGTGAGGAAGAGATCACTCGTTTGGATGAGATCGCAGCTAATTTACCTCTCACAACAGGACCGGATTTATGCATAAGCTAGGCAAGTTACAGCTTAGGGCAATGTTTCCCAACGTGTGTGTGGGGGGATTTGAATATTTTGGGGGACAATTAGAAAAGGACGTTGCATTCGTCGCCTCATCACTGATATACGCAAAAAACACACTATTGTCGGCGATAAATTGTCGATGTTGTAGCTCTGACTTTCTGAGAAAAAAAGCTGACATCACTAGTACAGCAGTCAACATAAATACAGTATCAAGAACTCTCAGAAAAGCAAAATTACGTCTCTTAGAACTTTATTCAATATAAAAGGAACAATGGCATGGCTTTCTGACGAGACAGAAACGAAATACCGAAATTCAACTAGTTTTGCAAAAAAAAAAAAAAAAAAAAACTGTTTGCCCTTCCCGTCGTCATATTGAGTTGAATGTGGCCTTAGTGCTGTAAATGACTTGCTGCTGAAAAAAAGAAATCATCTGGAAGATATCACAGACCATGGGGATTTGAGATTGAAAATGACTAAATTAGTACCTCAAATTAAAACTCTTTGCAGCAGACATCAAGCTCAAGGATCGCATTAACTTGGATTTTATTTTCCCGAGTTCAGTTCGATTTATGTTTTATAATATACAAAGTGTAATATAAAATTTATATTCATTGAAGAAAGTCAAATTAAAAACAGTTTTACCCATGTTCCATTTTCATTTGAAGTACCTATTTATATTATACTTTTTCAGAACTTGGCTGACTATTATGCTGGGGGGGGGGATCAAAAGCTTTGAGGCGTTGAGGTGGGGTATGATCCAAAAACGTTGGGAAACACTGGCTTAGGGCCTTTGTCTCAGTATAGATAACCTGAAGTTTTACTCAGCAAAGGGATCTTAAAAGCTATAGCTTAGGGGCCCCAATAACCTTAAATAGGGCCTTGTCTCACAAAGTGGAGCCAAAAAAGTTCTCCGCATGATTTTGTAACCGACATCTGGAACAAAAATGGAAAGGTGAACTTGTGTCATGTCCACCGTTTCTCCGAATGTCTACCCCGTGTTTCAGCACGTGCTACCTACGCCGTCTGGCTTTGTTCAGGGAGGGGGTCACTTCAAAGCACGTGGGACTCGTTTCAGCATGATCCTGCGACTTGGTGCTTTCATCCTACATGCTCAACCGACAGGGGCGATCACTTCCACCCGACAGAAGTGAAGGGCGTCGTGTATTAAGTGCAGCTTTCCGACACCCGGACGACCTAAGAAGGTCGCTCAGGGGACGGAGTATGCCTGTAGGCCACAAAAATAGCTGGAAAGTAAGAGTGCAGACGTACTAAATTCCCAGGAACCACTGAAATGCATTACGAGTGGACACGTCGGACAAATGGAAATGTTGCCTTCACTCATTCTCTTAGCGAGCGACTTTTCTTCTACGCTTTGATGAGCTTAAGCTGTTAAAAACGGTAAACATCAACCACGCCTATTCCACTGCTCTCCGCAACCAGTTTGGACGACTGGGAGATGGAATGAGGCAGATGTCTCACT